>NC_134874.1:33687224-34003107 GCF_049852395.1 Peromyscus maniculatus bairdii | reverse complement strand
TATCACGTTCAGTTTCAAGTTCTAGCAGCAAGGGTTCATTCAGGCTAAGAACAGCACTATTGTGCTATTCTGGCCATTCACAGTGCAAATAGCATTCGCGTCTGTTCCCAGCAAGTACAGTGTATTGGACTGAAGAGAAGCTCCTGTTTTACTTAGTTTCCAATCCTGAGTTGAACTAGATATGCCCCGTTTGTGTAGGAAGCACGGTTCTTTTGTTCTGAGCTAGCTCACTGTACTGGCCCTATTGGAAACACAGTAGAGTGCAAGAATGCCCGTTTCTCAAAAGCAGAGTGTTTTTTTTGCATGGCACACTAGGGTTCAGTTAAACTTCCTAAACAGAGTTGAATCACGTTCAGGTTCAAGTTCTGTCAGCAAGGGTTCATTCAGGCTAAGAACAGCACTCTTGTGCTATTCTGGCCATACACAGTGCAAATAGCATTCGCGTCTCTTCCCAGCAAGTACAGTGTATTGGACTGAAGAGAAGCTCCTGTTTTACTTAGTTTCCTATCCTGAGTTGAACTAGATATGCCCCGTTTGTGTAGGCAGCACGGTTCTTTTTTTCTGAGCTAGCTCACTGTCCAGGCCCTATAGGAAACACAGTAGAGTGCAAGAATGCCCGTTTCTCAGAAGCAGAGTGTTTTTCGTGCATGGCACACTAGGGTTCAGTTAAACTTCCTAAACGGAATTGAATCACGTTCAGTTTCAAGTTCTAGCAGCAAGGGTTCATTCAGGCTAAGAACAGCACTATTGTGCTATTCTGGCCATTCACAGTGCAAATAGCATTCGCGTCTGTTCCCAGCAAGTACAGTGTATTGGACTGAAGAGAAGCTCCTGTTTTACTTAGTTTCCAATCCTGAGTTGAACTAGATATGCCCCGTTTGAGTAGGAAGCACGGTTCTTTTGTTCTGAGCTAGCTCACTGTACTGGCCTTATAGGAAACAGAGTAGACTGCAAGAATGCCCGTTTCTCAAAAGCAGAGTGTTTTTCTTGCATGGCTCACTTGCTTTCAGTTAAACTTCTTAAACGGAGTTGAATCACGTTCAGTTTCAAGTTCTAGCAGCAAGGGTTCATTCAGGCTAAGAACAGTACTCTTGTGCTATTCTGGCCATACACAGTCCAACCAGCATTCGCGTCTGTTCCCAGCAAGTACAGTGTATTGGACTGAAGAGAAGCTCCTGTTTTACTTAGTTTCCAATTCTGAGTTGAACTAGATATGCCCCGTTTGTGTAGGATGCACAGTTCTTTTGTTCTGAGCTAGCTCACTGTACTGGCCCTATAGGAAACACAGTAGAGTGCAAGAATGCCCGTTTCTCAAAAGCAGAGTGTTTTTCTTGCATGGCACGCTAGGTTTCAGTTAAACTTCCTAAACAGAGTTGAATCACGTTCAGTTTCAAGTTCTAGCAGCAGGGGTTCATTCAGGCTAAGAACAGCACTATTGTGCTATTCTGGCCATTCACAGTGCAAATAGCATTCGCGTCTGTTCCCAGCAAGTACAGTGTATTGGACTGAAGTGAAGCTCCTGTTTTACTTAGTTTCCAATCCTGAGTTGAACTAGATATGCCCCGTTTGTGTAGGAAGCACGGTTCTTTTGTTCTGAGCTAGCTCACTGTACTGGCCCTATTGGAAACACAGTAGAGTGCAAGAATGCCCGTTTCTCAAGAGCACAGTGTTTTTCTTGCATGGCAACTAGGGTTCAGTTAAACTTCCTAAACAGAGTTGAATCACGTTCAGTTTCAAGTTCTGTCAGCAAGGGTTCATTCAGGCTAAGAACAGCACTCTTGTGCTATTCTGGCCATACACAGTGCAAATAGCATTCGCGTCTGTTCCAAGCAAGTACAGTGTATTGGACTGAAGAGAAGCTCCTGTTTTACTTAGTTTCCTATCCTGAGTTGAACTAGATATGCCCCGTTTGTGTAGGCAGCACGGTTCTTTTTTTCTGAGCTAGCTCACTGTACTGGCCCTATAGGAAACACAGTAGAGTGCAAGAATGCCCGTTTCTCAGAAGCAGAGTGTTTTTCTTGCATGGCAACTAGGGTTCAGTTAAACTTCCTAAACGAAGTTGAATCAAGTTCAGTTTCAAGTTCAAGCAGCAAGGGTTCATTCAGGCTAAGAACAGCACTCTTGTGCTGTTCTGGCCATATACAGTGCAAAGAGCATTCTCGTCTGTTCCCAGCAAGTACAGTTTATTGGACTGAAGAGAAGCTCCTGTTTTACTTAGTTTCCAATCCTGAGTTGAACTAGATATGCCCCGTTTGTGTAGGATGCACAGTTCTTTTGTTCTGAGCTAGCTCACTGTACTGGCCCTATAGGAAACACAGTAGAGTGCAAGAATGCCCGTTTCTCAAAAGCAGAGTGTTTTTCTTGCATGGCACGCTAGGTTTCAGTTAAACTTCCTAAACGGAGTTGAATCACGTTCAGTTTCAAGTTCTAGCAGCAGGGGTTCATTCAGGCTAAGAACAGCACTCTTGTGCTATTCTGGCCATACACCGTGCAAATAGCATTCGCGTTGGTCCCAGCAAGTACAGTGTATTGGACTGAAGAGAAGCTCCTGTTTTACTCAGTTTCCAATCCTGAGTTGAACTAGATATACCCCGTTTGTGTAGGAAGCACGGTTCTTTTGTTCTGAGCAAGCTCACTGTACTGGCCTTATAGGAAACACAGTAGAGTGCAAGAATGCCCTTTCTCAGAAGCAGAGTGTTTTTCGTGCATGGCACACTAGGGTTCAGTTAAACTTCCTAAACGGAATTGAATCACGTTCAGTTTCAAGTTCTAGCAGCAAGGGTTCATTCAGGCTAAGAACAGCACTATTGTGCTATTCTGGCCATTCACAGTGCAAATAGCATTCGCCTCTGTTCCCAGCAAGAACAGTGTATTGGACTGAAGAGAAGCTCCTGTTTTACTTAGTTTCCAATCCTGAGTTGAACTAGATATGCCCCGTTTGTGTAGGAAGCACGGTTCTTTTGTTCTGAGCTAGCTCACTGTACTGGCCCTATTGGAAACACAGTAGAGTGCAAGAATGCCCGTTTCTCAGGAGCACAGTGTTTTTCTTGCATGGCAACTAGGGTTCAGTTAAACTTCCTAAACAGAGTTGAATCACGTTCAGTTTCAAGTTCTGTCAGCAAGGGTTCATTCAGGCTAAGAACAGCACTCTTGTGCTATTCTGGCCATACACAGTGCAAATAGCATTCGCGTTTGTTCCCTGCAAGTACAGTGTATTGGACTGAAGAGAAGCTCCTGTTTTACTTAGTTTCCAATCCTGAGTTGAACTAGATATGCACCGTTTGTGTAGGCAGCACGGTTCTTTTTTTCTGAGCTAGCTCACTGTACTGGCCCTATAGGAAACACAGTAGAGTGCAAGAATGCCCGTTTCTCAGAAGCAGAGTGTTTTTCTTGCATGGCACACTAGGGTTCAGTTAAACTTCCTAAACGGAATTGAATCACGTTCAGTTTCAAGTTCTAGCAGCAAGGGTTCATTCAGGCTAAGAACAGCACTCTTGTGCTATTCTGGCCATTCACAGTGCAAATAGCATTCGCGTCTGTTCCCAGCAAGTACAGTGTATTGGACTGAAGAGAAGCTCCTGTTTTACTTAGTTTCCAATCCTGAGTTGAACTAGATATGCCCCGTTTTTGTAGGAAGCACGGTTCTTTTGTTCTGAGCTAGCTCACTGTACTGGCCCTATTGGAAACACAGTAGAGTGAAAGAATGCCCGTTTCTCAAAAGCAGAGTGTTTTTTTTTGCATGGCACACTAGGGTTCAGTTAAACTTCCTAAACAGAGTTGAATCACGTTCAGGTTCAAGTTCTGTCAGCAAGGGTTCATTCAGGCTAAGAACAGCACTCTTGTGCTATTCTGGCCATACACAGTGCAAATAGCATTCGCGTCTGTTCCAAGCAAGTACAGTGTATTGGACTGAAGAGAAGCTCCTTTTTTACTTAGTTTCCTATCCTGAGTTGAACTAGATATGCCCCGTTTGTGTAGGCAGCACGGTTCTTTTTTTCTGAGCTAGCTCACTGTCCAGGCCCTATATGAAACACAGTAGAGTGCAAGAATGCCCGTTTCTCAGAAGCAGAGTGTTTTTCGTGCATGGCACACTAGGGTTCAGTTAAACTTCCTAAACGGAATTGAATCACGTTCAGTTTCAAGTTCTAGTAGCAAGGGTTCATTCAGGCTAAGCACAGCACTATTGTGCTATTCTGGCCATTCACAGTGCAAATAGCATTCGCGTCTGTTCCCAGCAAGTACAGTGTATTGGACTGAAGAGAAGCTCCTGTTTTACTTAGTTTCCAATCCTGAGTTGAACTAGATATGCCCCGTTTGTGTAGGAAGCACGGTTCTTTTGTTCTGAGCTAGCTCACTTTACTGGCCTTATAGGAAACAGAGTAGAGTGCAAGAATGCCCGTTTCTCAAAAGCAGAGTGTTTTTCTTGCATGGCTCACTTGCTTTCAGTTAAACTTCTTAAACGGAGTTGAATCACGTTCAGTTTCAAGTTCTAGCAGCAAGGGTTCATTCAGGCTAAGAACAGCACTCTTGTGCTATTCTGGCCATACACAGTCCAACCAGCATTCGCTTCTGTTCCCAGCAAGTACAGTGTATTGGACTGAAGAGAAGCTCCTGTTTTACTTAGTTTCCAATCCTGAGTTGAACTAGATATGCCCCGTTTGTGTAGGAAGCACGGTTCTTTTGTTCTGAGCTAGCTCACTGTACTGGCCCTATTGGAAACACAGTAGAGTGCAAGAATGCCCGTTTCTCAAGAGCACAGTGTTTTTCTTGCATGGCAACTAGGGTTCAGTTAAACTTCCTAAACAGAGTTGAATCACGTTCAGTTTCAAGTTCTGTCAGCAAGGGTTCATTCAGGCTAAGAACAGCACTCTTGTGCTATTCTGGCCATACACAGTGCAAATAGCATTCGCGTCTGTTCCCTGCAAGTACAGTGTATTGGACTGAAGAGAAGCTCCTGTTTTACTTAGTTTCCAATCCTGAGTTGAACTAGATATGCACCGTTTGTGTAGGCAGCACGGTTCTTTTGTTCTGAGCTAGCTCACTGTACTGGCCCTATAGGAAACACAGTAGAGTGCAAGAATGCCCGTTTCTCAGAAGCAGAGTGTTTTTCTTGCATGGCACACTAGGGTTCAGTTAAACTTCCTAAACGGAATTGAATCACGTTCAGTTTCAAGTTCTAGCAGCAAGGGTTCATTCAGGCTAAGAACAGCACTATTGTGCTATTCTGGCCATTCACAGTGCAAATAGCATTCGCGTCTGTTCCCAGCAAGTACAGTGTATTGGACTGAAGAGAAGCTCCTGTTTTACTTAGTTTCCAATCCTGAGTTGAACTAGATATGCCCCGTTTGTGTAGGAAGCACGGTTCTTTTGTTCTGAGCTAGCTCACTGTACTGGCCCTATTGGAAACACAGTAGAGTGCAAGAATGCCCGTTTCTCAAGAGCACAGTGTTTTTCTTGCATGGCAACTAGGGTTCAGTTAAACTTCCTAAACAGAGTTGAATCACGTTCAGGTTCAAGTTCTGTCAGCAAGGGTTCATTCAGGCTAAGAACAGCACTCTTGTGCTATTCTGGCCATACACAGTGCAAATAGCATTGGCGTCTGTTCCCAGCAAGTACAGTGTATTGGACTGAAGAGAAGCTCCTGTTTTACTTAGTTTCCTTTCCTGAGTTGAACTAGATGTGCCCCGTTTGTGTAGGCAGCACGGTTCTTTTTTTCTGAGCTAGCTCACTGTCCAGGCCCTATAGGAAACACAGTAGAGTGCAAGAATGCCCGTTTCTCAGAAGCAGAGTGTTTTTCGTGCATGGCACACTAGGGTTCAGTTAAACTTCCTAAACGGAATTGAATCACGTCCAGTTTCAAGTTCTAGCAGCAAGGGTTCATTCAGGCTAAGAACAGCACTATTGTGCTATTCTGGCCATTCACAGTGCAAATAGCATTCGCGTCTGTTCCCAGCAAGTACAGTGTATTGGACTGAAGAGAAGCTCCTGTTTTACTTAGTTTCCAATCCTGAGTTGAAATAGATATGCCCCGTTTGTGTAGGAAGCACGGTTCTTTTGTTCTGAGCTAGCTCACTGTACTGGCCCTATTGGAAACACAGTAGAGTGCAAGAATGCCCGTTTCTCAAGAGCACAGTGTTTTTCTTGCATGGCAACTAGGGCTCAGTTAAACTTCCTAAACAGAGTTGAATCACGTTCAGTTTCAAGTTCTGTCAGCAAGGGTTCATTCAGGCTAAGAACATCACTCTTGTGCTATTCTGGCCATACACAGTGCAAATATCATTCGCGTCTGTTCCCATTAAGTACAGTGTATTGGACTGAAGAGAAGCTCCTGTTTTACTTAGTTTCCAATCCTGAGTTGAACTAGATATGCCTCGTTTGTGTAGGCAGCACCGTTCTTTTTTTCTGAGCTAGCTCACTGTACTGGCCCTATAGGAATCACAGTAGAGTGCAAGAATGCCCGTTTCTCAGAAGCAGAGTGTTTTTCTTGCATGGCAACTAGGGTTCAGTTAAACTTCCTAAACGAAGTTGAATCAAGTTCAGTTTCAAGTTCAAGCAGCAAGGGTTCATTCAGGCTAAGAACAGCACTCTTGTGCTATTCTGGCCATTCACAGTACAAATAGAATTCTCGTCTGTTCCCAGCAAGTACAGTTTATTGGACTGAAGAGAAGCTCCTGTTTTACTTAGTTTCCAATCCTGAGTTGAACTAGATATGCCCCGTTTGTGTAGGAAGCACGGTTCTTTTATTCTGAGCTAGCTCACTGTACTGGCCCTATTGGAAACACAGTAGAGTGCAAGAATGCCCGTTTCTCAAAAGCAGAGTGTTTTTTTTGCATGGCACACTAGGGTTCAGTTAAACTTCCTAAACAGAGTTGAATCACGTTCAGGTTCAAGTTCTGTCAGCAAGGGTTCATTCAGGCTAAGAACAGCACTCTTGTGCTATTCTGGCCATACACAGTGCAAATAGCATTCGCGTCTGTTCCCAGCAAGTACAGTGTATTGGACTGAAGAGAAGCTCCTGTTTTACTTAGTTTCCTATCCTGAGTTGAACTAGATATGCCCCGTTTGAGTAGGCAGCACGGTTCTTTTTTTCTGAGCTAGCTCACTGTACTGGCCCTATAGGAAACACAGTAGAGTGCAAGAATGCCCGTTTCCCAGAAGCAGAGTGTTTTTCGTGCATGGCACACTAGGGTTCAGTTAAACTTCCTAAACGGAATTGAATCACGTTCAGTTTCAAGTTCTAGCAGCAAGGGTTCATTCAGGCTAAGAACAGCACTATTGTGCTATTCTGGCCATTCACAGTGCAAATAGCATTCGCGTCTGTTCCCAGCAAGTACAGTGTATTGGACTGAAGAGAAGCTCCTGTTTTACTTAGTTTCCAATCCTGAGTTGAACTAGATATGCCCCGTTTGTGTAGGAAGCACGGTTATTTTGTTCTGAGCTAGCTCACTGTACTGGCCTTATAGGAAACAGAGTAGAGTGCAAGAATGCCCGTTTCTCAAAAGCAGAGTGTTTTTCTTGCATGGCTCACTTGCGTTCAGTTAAACTTCTTAAACGGAGTTGAATCACGTTCAGTTTCAAGTTCTAGCAGCAAGGGTTCATTCAGGCTAAGAACAGCACTCTTGTGCTATTCTGGCCATACACAGTCCAATCAGCATTCGCGTCTGTTCCCAGCAAGTACAGTGTATTGGACTGAAGAGAAGCTCCTGTTTTACTTAGTTTCCAATCCTGAGTTGAACTAAATATGCCCCGTTTGTGTAGGAAGCACGGTTCTTTTGTTCTGAGCTAGCTCACTGTACTGGCCCTATTGGAAACACAGTAGAGTGCAAGAATGCCCGTTTCTCAAGAGCACAGTGTTTTTCTTGCATGGCAACTAGGGTTCAGTTAAACTTCCTAAACAGAGTTGAATCACGTTCAGTTTCAAGTTCTGTCAGCAAGGGTTCATTCAGGCTAAGAACAGCACTCTTGTGCTATTCTGGCCATACACAGTGCAAATAGCATTCGCGTCTGTTCCCAGCAACTACAGTGTATTGGACTGAAGAGAAGCTCCTGTTTTACTTAGTTTCCAAACCTGAGTTGAACTAGATATGCCTCGTTTGTGTAGGCAGCACGGTTCTTTTTTTCTGAGCTAGCTCACTGTACTGGCCCTATAGGAAACACAGTAGAGTGCAAGAATGCCCTTTCTCAGAAGCAGAGTGTTTTTCGTGCATGGCACACTAGGGTTCAGTTAAACTTCCTAAACGGAATTGAATCACGTTCAGTTTCAAGTTCTAGCAGCAAGGGTTCATTCAGGCTAAGAACAGCACTATTGTGCTATTCTGGCCATTCACAGTGCAAATAGCATTCGCGTCTGTTCCCAGCAAGTACAGTGTATTGGACTGAAGAGAAGCTCCTGTTTTACTTAGTTTCCAATCCTGAGTTGAACTAGATATGCCCCGTTTGTGTAGGAAGCACGGTTCTTTTGTTCTGAGCTAGCTCACTGTACTGGCCCTATAGGAAACACAGTAGAGTGCAAGAATGCCCGTTTCTCAAGAGCACAGTGTTTTTCTTGCATGGCAACTAGGGTTCAGTTAAACTTCCTAAACAGAGTTGAATCACGTTCAGTTTCAAGTTCTGTCAGCAAGGGTTCATTCAGGCTAAGAACAGCACTCTTGTGCTATTCTGGCCATACACAGTGCAAATAGCATTCGCGTCTGTTCCCTGCAAGTACAGTGTATTGGACTGAAGAGAAGCTCCTGTTTTACTTAGTTTCCAATCCTGAGTTGAACTAGATATGCACCGTTTGTGTAGGCAGCACGGTTCTTTTGTTCTGAGCTAGCTCACTGTACTGGCCCTATAGGAAACACAGTAGAGTGCAAGAATGCCCGTTTCTCAGAAGCAGAGTGTTTTTCTTGCATGGCACACTAGGGTTCAGTTAAACTTCCTAAACGGAATTGAATCACGTTCAGTTTCAAGTTCTAGCAGCAAGGGTTCATTCAGGCTAAGAACAGCACTATTGTGCTATTCTGGCCATTCACAGTGCAAATAGCATTCGCGTCTGTTCCCAGCAAGTACAGTGTATTGGACTGAAGAGAAGCTCCTGTTTTACTTAGTTTCCAAACCTGAGTTGAACTAGATATGCCTCGTTTGTGTAGGCAGCACGGTTCTTTTTTTCTGAGCTAGCTCACTGTACTGGCCCTATAGGAAACACAGTAGAGTGCAAGAATGCCCTTTCTCAGAAGCAGATTGTTTTTCGTGCATGGCACACTAGGGTTCAGTTAAACTTCCTAAACGGAATTGAATCACGTTCAGTTTCAAGTTCTAGCAGCAAGGGTTCATTCAGGCTAAGAACAGCACTATTGTGCTATTCTGGCCATTCACAGTGCAAATAGCATTCGCGTCTGTTCCCAGCAAGTACAGTGTATTGGACTGAAGAGAAGCTCCTGTTTTACTTAGTTTCCAATCCTGAGTTGAACTAGATATGCCCCGTTTGTGTAGGAAGCACGGTTCTTTTGTTCTGAGCTAGCTCACTGTACTGGCCCTATTGGAAACACAGTAGAGTGCAAGAATGCCCGTTTCTCAAGAGCACAGTGTTTTTCTTGCATGGCAACTAGGGTTCAGTTAAACTTCCTAAACAGAGTTGAATCACGTTCAGTTTCAAGTTCTGTCAGCAAGGGTTCATTCAGGCTAAGAACAGCACTCTTGTGCTATTCTGGCCATACACAGTGCAAATAGCATTCGCGTCTGTTCCCTGCAAGTACAGTGTATTGGACTGAAGAGAAGCTCCTGTTTTACTTAGTTTCCAATCCTGAGTTGAACTAGATATGCACCGTTTGTGTAGGCAGCACGGTTCTTTTGTTCTGAGCTAGCTCACTGTACTGGCCCTATAAGAAACACAGTAGAGTGCAAGAATGCCCGTTTCTCAGAAACAGAGTGTTTTTCTTGCATGGCACACTAGGGTTCAGTTAAACTTCCTAAACGGAATTGAATCACGTTCAGTTTCAAGTTCTAGCAGCAAGGGTTCATTCAGGCTAAGAACAGCACTATTGTGCTATTCTGGCCATTCACAGTGCAAATAGCATTCGCGTCTGTTCCCAGCAAGTACAGTGTATTGGACTGAAGAGAAGCTCCTGTTTTACTTAGTTTCCAATCCTGAGTTGAACTAGATATGCCCCGTTTGTGTTGGAAGCACGCTTCTTTTGTTCTGAGCTAGCTCACTGTACTGGCCCTATTTGAAACAGTAGAGTGCAAGAATGCCCGTTTCTCAAAAGCAGAGTGTTTTTTTTGCATGGCACACTAGGGTAAAGTTAAACTTCCTAAACAGAGTTGAATCACGTTCAGGTTCAAGTTCTGTCAGCAAGGGTTCATTCAGGCTAAGAACAGCACTCTTGTGCTATTCTGGCCATACACAGTGCAAATAGCATTCGCGTCTGTTCCCAGCAAGTACAGTGTATTGGACTGAAGAGAAGCTCCTGTTTTACTTAGTTTCCTTTCCTGAGTTGAACTAGATGTGCCCCGTTTGTGTAGGCAGCACGGTTCTTTTTTTCTGAGCTAGCTCAAAGTCCAGGCCCTATAGGAAACACAGTAGAGTGCAAGAATGCCCGTTTCTCAGAAGCAGAGTGTTTTTCGTGCATGGCACACTAGGGTTCAGTTAAACTTCCTAAACGGAATTGAATCACGTTCAGTTTCAAGTTCTAGCAGCAAGGGTTCATTCAGGCTAAGAACAGCACTATTGTGCTATTTCGGCCATTCACAGTGCAAATAGCATTCGCGTCTGTTCCCAGCAAGTACAGTGTATTGGACTGAAGAGAAGCTCCTGTTTTACTTAGTTTCCAATCCTGAGTTGAACTAGATATGCCCGGTTTGTGTAGGAAGCACGGTACTTTTGTTCTGAGCTAGCTCACTGTACTGGCCTTATAGGAAACAGAGTAGAGTGCAAGAATGCCCGTTTCTCAAAAGCAGAGTGTTTTTCTTGCATGGCTCACTTGCTTTCAGTTAAACTTCTTAAACGGAGTTGAATCACGTTCAGTTTCAAGTTCTAGCAGCAAGGGTTCATTCAGGCTAAGAACAGCACTCTTGTGCTATTCTGGCCATACACAGTCCAACCAGCATTCGCGTCTGTTCCCAGCAAGTACAGTGTATTGGACTGAAGAGAAGCTCCTGTTTTACTTAGTTTCCAATCCTGAGTTGAACTAGATATGCCCCGTTTGTGTAGGAAGCACGGTTCTTTTGTTCTGAGCTAGCTCACTGTACTGGCCCTATTGGAAACACAGTAGAGTGCAAGAATGCCCGTTTCTCAAGAGCACAGTGTTTTTCTTGCATGGCAACTAGGGCTCAGTTAAACTTCCTAAACAGAGTTGAATCAAGTTCAGTTTCATGTTCTAGCAGCAAGGGTTCATTCAGGCTAAGAACAGCACTCTTGTGCTATTCTGGCCATACACAGTGCAAATATCATTCGCGTCTGTTCCCAGCAAGTACAGTGTATTGGACTGAAGAGAAGCTCCTGTTTTACTTAGTTTCCAATCCTGAGTTGAACAAGATATGCCTCGTTTGTGTAGGCCACACCGTTCTTTTTTTCTGAGCTAGCTAACTGTACTGGCCCTATAGGAATCACAGTAGAGTGCAAGAATGCCCGTTTCTCAGAAGCAGAGTGTTTTTCTTGCATGGCAACTAGGGTTCAGTTAAACTTCCTAAACGAAGTTGAATCAAGTTCAGTTTCAAGTTCAAGTAGCAAGGGTTCATTCAGGCTAAGAACAGCATTCTTGTGCTATTCTGGCCATTCACAGTACAAATAGAATTCTCGTCTGTTCCCAGCAAGTACAGTTTATTGGACTGAAGAGAAGCTCCTGTTTTACTGAGTTTCCAATCCTGAGTTGAACTAGATATGCCCCGTTTGTGTAGGAAGCACGGTTCTTTTGTTCTGAGCTAGCTCACTGTACTGGCCCTATTGGAAACACAGTAGAGTGCAAGAATGCCCGTTTCTCAAAAGCAGAGTGTTTTTTTTGCATGGCACACTAGGGTTCAGTTAAACTTCCTAAACAGAGTTGAATCACGTTCAGGTTCAAGTTCTGTCAGCAAGGGTTCATTCAGGCTAAGAACAGCACTCTTGTGCTATTCTGGCCATACACAGTGCAAATAGCATTCGCGTCTGTTCCCAGCAAGTACAGTGTATTGGACTGAAGAGAAGCTCCTGTTTTACTTAGTTTCCTATCCTGAGTTGAACTAGATATGCCCCGTTTGTGTAGGCAGCACGGTTCTTTTGTTCTGAGCTAGCTCACTGTACTGGCCCTATAGGAAACACAGTAGAGTGCAAGAATGCCCGTTTCTCAGAAGCAGAGTGTTTTTCGTGCATGGCACACTAGGGTTCAGTTAAACTTCCTAAACGGAATTGAATCACGTTCAGTTTCAAGTTCTAGCAGCAAGGGTTCATTCAGGCTAAGAACAGCACTATTGTGCTATTCTGGCCATTCACAGTGCAAATAGCATTCGCGTCTGTTCCCAGCAAGTACAGTGTATTGGACTGAAGAGAAGCTCCTGTTTTACTTAGTTTCCAATCCTGAGTTGAACTAGATATGCCCCGTTTGTGTAGGAAGCACGGTTATTTTGTTCTGAGGTAGCTCACTGTACTGGCCTTATAGGAAACAGAGTAGAGTGCAAGAATGCCCGTTTCTCAAAAGCAGAGTGTTTTTCTTGCATGGCTCACTTGCTTTCAGTTAAACTTCTTAAACGGAGTTGAATCACGTTCAGTTTCAAGTTCTAGCAGCAAGGGTTCATTCAGGCTAAGAACAGCACTCTTGTGCTATTCTGGCCATACACAGTCCAACCAGCATTCGCGTCTGTTCCCAGCAAGTACAGTGTATTGGACTGAAGAGAAGCTCCTGTTTTACTTAGTTTCCAATCCTGAGTTGAACTAAATATGCCCCGTTTGTGTAGGAAGCACGGTTCTTTTGTTCTGAGCCAGCTCACTGTACTGGCCCTATTGGAAACACAGTAGAGTGCAAGAATGCCCGTTTCTCAAGAGCACAGTGTTTTTCTTGCATGGCAACTAGGGTTCAGTTAAACTTCCTAAACAGAGTTGAATCACGTTCAGTTTCAAGTTCTGTCAGCAAGGGTTCATTCAGGCTAAGAACAGCACTCTTGTGCTATTCTGGCCATACACAGTGCAAATAGCATTCGCGTCTGTTCCCAGCAAGTACAGTGTATTGGACTGAAGAGAAGCTCCTGTTTTACTTAGTTTCCAAACCTGAGTTGAACTAGATATGCCTCGTTTGTGTAGGCAGCACGGTTCTTTTTTTCTGAGCTAGCTCACTGTACTGGCCCTATAGGAAACACAGTAGAGTGCAAGAATGCCCTTTCTCAGAAGCAGAGTGTTTTTCGTGCATGGCACACTAGGGTTCAGTTAAACTTCCTAAACGGAATTGAATCACGTTCAGTTTCAAGTTCTAGCAGCAAGGGTTCATTCAGGCTAAGAACAGCACTATTGTGCTATTCTGGCCATTCACAGTGCAAATAGCATTCGCGTCTGTTCCCAGCAAGTACAGTGTATTGGACTGAAGAGAAGCTCCTGTTTTACTTAGTTTCCAATCCTGAGTTGAACTAGATATGCCCCGTTTGTGTAGGAAGCACGGTTCTTTTGTTCTGAGCTAGCTCACTGTACTGGCCCTATTGGAAACACAGTAGAGTGCAAGAATGCCCGTTTCTCAAGAGCACAGTGTTTTTCTTGCATGGCAACTAAGGTTCAGTTAAACTTCCTAAACAGAGTTGAATCACGTTCAGTTTCAAGTTCTGTCAGCAAGGGTTCATTCAGGCTAAGAACAGCACTCTTGTGCTATTCTGGCCATACACAGTGCAAATAGCATTCGCGTCTGTTCCCTGCAAGTACAGTGTATTGGACTGAAGAGAAGCTCCTGTTTTACTTAGTTTCCAATCCTGAGTTGAACTAGATATGCACCGTTTGTGTAGGCAGCACGGTTCTTTTGTTCTGAGCTAGCTCACTGTACTGGCCCTATAGGAAACACAGTAGAGTGCAAGAATGCCCGTTTCTCAGAAGCAGAGTGTTTTTCTTGCATGGCACACTAGGGTTCAGTTAAACTTCCTAAACGGAATTGAATCACGTTCAGTTTCAAGTTCTAGCAGCAAGGGTTCATTCAGGCTAAGAACAGCACTATTGTGCTATTCTGGCCATTCACAGTGCAAATAGCATTCGCGTCTGTTCCCAGCAAGTACAGTGTATTGGACTGAAGAGAAGCTCCTGTTTTACTTAGTTTCCAATCCTGAGTTGAACTAGATATGCCCCGTTTGTGTAGGAAGCACGGTTCTTTTGTTCTGAGCTAGCTCACTGTACTGGCCCTATTGGAAACACAGTAGAGTGCAAGAATGCCCGTTTCTCAAAAGCAGAGTGTTTTTTTTGCATGGCACACTAGGGTACAGTTAAACTTCCTAAACAGAGTTGAATCACGTTCAGGTTCAAGTTCTGTCAGCAAGGGTTCATTCAGGCTAAGAACAGCACTCTTGTGCTATTCTGGCCATACACAGTGCAAATAGCATTCGCGTCTGTTCCCAGCAAGTACAGTGTATTGGACTGAAGAGAAGCTCCTGTTTTACTTAGTTTCCTTTCCTGAGTTGAACTAGATATGCCCCGTTTGTGTAGGCAGCACGGTTCTTTTTTTCTGAGCTAGCTCACTGTCCAGGCCCTATAGGAAACAGAGTAGAGTGCAAGAATGCCCGTTTCTCAGAAGCAGAGTGTTTTTCGTGCATGGCACACTAGGGTTCAGTTAAACTTCCTAAACGGAATTGAATCTCGTTCAGTTTAAAGTTCTAGCAGCAAGGGTTCATTCAGGCTAAGACCAGCACTATTGTGCTATTCTGGCCATTCACAGTGCAAATAGCATTCGCGTCTGTTCCCAGCAAGTACAGTGTATTGGACTGAAGAGAAGCTCCTGTTTTACTTAGTTTCCAATCCTGAGTTGAACTAGATATGCCCCGTTTGTGTAGGAAGCACGGTTCTTTAGTTCTGAGCTAGCTCACTGTACTGGCGCTATTGGAAACACAGTAGAGTGCAAGAATGCCCGTTTCTCAAGAGCACAGTGTTTTTCTTGCATGGCAACTAGGGCTCAGTTAAACTTCCTAAACAGAGTTGAATCACGTTCAGTTTCAAGTTCTGTCAGCAAGGGTTCATTCAGGCTAAGAACAGCACTCTTGTGCTATTCTGGCCATACACGGTGCAAATAGCATTCGCGTCTGTTCCCAGCAAGTACAGTGTATTGGACTGAAGAGAAGCTCCTGTTTTACTTAGTTTCCAATCCTGAGTTGAACTAGATATGCCTCGTTTGTGTAGGCAGCACCGTTCTTTTTTTCTGAGCTAGCTCACTGTACTGGCCCTATAGGAATCACAGTAGAGTGCAAGAATGCCCGTTTCTCAGAAGCAGAGTGTTTTTCTTGCATGGCAACTAGGGTTCAGTTAAACTTCCTAAACGAAGTTGAATCAAGTTCAGTTTCAAGTTCAAGCAGCAAGGGTTCATTCAGGCTAAGAACAGCACTCTTGTGCTGTTCTGGCCATATACAGTGCAAATAGCATTCTCGTCTCTTCCCAGCAAGTACAGTTTATTGGACTGAAGTGAAGCTCCTGTTTTACTTAGTTTCCAATCCTGAGTTGAACTAGATATGCCCCGTTTGTGTAGGATGCACAGTTCTTTTGTTCTAAGCTAGCTCACTGTACTGGCCCTATAGGAAACACAGTAGAGTGCAAGAATGCCCGTTTTTCAAAAGCAGAGTGTTTTTCTTGCATGGCACGCTAGGTTTCAGTTAAACTTCCTAAACGGTGTTGAATCACGTTCAGTTTCAAGTTCTGTCAGCAAGGGTTCATTCAGGCTAAGAACAGCACTCTTGTGCTATTCTGGCCATACACAGTGCAAATAGCATTCGCGTCTGTTCCCAGCAACTACAGTGTATTGGACTGAAGAGAAGCTCCTGTTTTACTTAGTTTCCAATCCTGAGTTGAACTAGATATGCCTCGTTTGTGTAGGCAGCACGGTTCTTTTTTTCTGAGCTAGCTCACTGTACTGGCCCTATAGGAAACACAGTAGAGTGCAAGAATGCCCTTTCTCAGAAGCAGATTGTTTTTCGTGCATGGCACACTAGGGTAGATTAAACTTCCTAAACGGAATTGAATCACGTTCAGTTTCAAGTTCTAGCAGCAAGGGTTCATTCAGGCTAAGAACAGCACTAGTGTGCTATTCTGGCCATTCACAGTGCAAATAGCATTCGCGTCTGTTCCCAGCAAGTACAGTGTATTGGACTGAAGAGAAGCTCCTGTTTTACTTAGTTTCCAATCCTGAGTTGAACTAGATATGCCCCGTTTGTGTAGGAAGCACGGTTCTTTTGTTCTGAGCTAGCTCACTGTACTGGCCCTATTGGAAACACAGTAGAGTGCAAGAATGCCCGTTTCTCAAGAGCACAGTGTTTTTCTTGCATGGCAACTAGGGTTCAGTTAAACTTCCTAAACGGAGTTGAATCACGTTCAGTTTCAAGTTCTGTCAGCAAGGGTTCATTCAGGCTAAGAACAGCACTCTTGTGCTATTCTGGCCATACACAGTGCAAATAGCATTCGCGTCTGTTCCCTGCAAGTACAGTGTATTGGACTTAAGAGAAGCTCCTGTTTTACTTAGTTTCCAATCCTGAGTTGAACTAGATATGCACCGTTTATGTAGGCAGCACGGTTCTTTTGTTCTGAGCTAGCTCACTGTACTGGCCCTATAGGAAAAACAGTAGAGTGCAAGAATGCCCGTTTCTCAGAAGCAGAGTGTTTTTCTTGCATGGCACACTAGGGTTCAGTTAAACTTCCTAAACGGAATTGAATCACGTTCAGTTTCAAGTTCTAGCAGCAAGGGTTCATTCAGGCTAAGAACAGCACTATTGTGCTATTCTGGCCATTCACAGTGCAAATAGCATTCGCGTCTGTTCCCAGCATGTACAGTGTATTGGACTGAAGAGAAGCTCCTGTTTTACTTAGGTTCCAATTCTGAGTTGAACTAGATATGCCCCGTTTGTGTAGGAAGCACGGTTCTTTTGTTCTGAGCTAGCTCACTGTACTGGCCTTATAGGAAACACAGTAGAGTGCAAGAATGCCCGTTTCTCAAAAGCAGAGTGTTTTTCTTGCATGGCTATCTTGGGTTCAGTTAAACTTCCTAAACGGAGTTGAATCACGTTCAGTTTCAAGTTCTAGCAGCAAGGGTTCATTCAGGCTAAGAACAGCACTCTTGTGCTATTCTGGCCATACACAGTGCAACCAGCAATCGCGTCTGTTCCCAGCAAGTACAGTGTATTGGACTGAAGAGAAGCTCCTGTTTTACTTAGTTTCCAATCCTGAGTTGAATTAGATATGCCCCGTTTGTGTAGGAAGCACAGTTCTTTTGTTCTGAGCTAGCTCACTGTACTGGCCCTATAGGAATCACAGTAGAGTGCAAGAATGCCCGTTTCTCAAAGCAGAGTGTTTTTCTTGCATGGCACACTAGGGTTCAGTTAAAATTCCTAAACGGATTTGAATCACTTTCAGTTTCAATTTCTAGCAGCAAGGGTTCATTCAGGCTAAGAACAGCACTCTTGTGCTATTCTGACAATACACAGTGCAAATGCATTCGCGTCTGTTCCCAGCAAGTACAGTGTATTGGACTGAAGAGAAGCTCCTGTTTTACTTAGTTTCCAATCCTGAGTTGAACTAGATATGCCCCATTTGTGTAGGATGCACTGTTCTTTTGTTCTGAGCTAGCTCACTGTACTGGCCCTATAGGAAACACAGTAGAGTGCAAGAATGCCCGTTTCTCAAAAGCAGAGTGTTTTTCTTGCATGGCACATTAGGGTTCAGTTAAACTTCATAAACGGATTTGAATCACTTTCAGTTTCAAGTTCTAGCAGCAAGGGTTCATTCAGGTTAAGAACAGCACTCTTGTGCTGTTCTGGCCATACACAGTGCAAATAGCATTCTCGTCTGTTCCCAGCAAGTACAGTTTATTGGACTGAAACGAAGCTCCTGTTTTACTTAGTTTCCAATCCTGAGTTGAACTAGATATGCCCCGTTTGTGTAGGATGCACAGTTCTTTTGTTCTGAGCTAGCTCACTGTACGTGCCCTATAGGAAACACAGTAGAGTGCAAGAATGCCCGTTTCTCAAAAGCTGAGTGTTTTTCTTGCATGGCACACAAGGGTTCAGTTAAACTTCCTAAACGGAATTGAATCACGTTCAGTTTCAAGTTCTAGCAGCAAGGGTTCATTCAGGCTAAGAACAGCACTCTTGTGCTATTTTGACAATACACAGTGCAAATGCATTCGCGTCTGTTCCCAGCAAGTACAGTGTATTGGACTGAAGAGAAGCTCCTGTTTTACTTAGTTTCCAATCCTGAGTTGAACTAGATATGGCCCGTTTGTGTAGGATGCACTGTTCTTTTGTTCTGAGCTAGCTCACTGTACTGGCCCTATAGGAAACACAGTAGAGTGCAAGAATGCCCGTTTCTCAAAAGCAGAGTGTTTTTCTTGCATGGCACATTAGGGTTCAGTTAAACTTCCTAAACGGATTTGAATCACTTTCAGTTTCAAGTTCTAGCAGCAAGGGTTCATTCAGGTTAAGAACAGCACTCTTGTGCTGTCCTGGCCATACAGAGTGCAAATAGCATTCTCGTCTGTTCCCAGCAAGTACAGTTTATTGGACTGAAACGAAGCTCCTGTTTTACTTAGTTTCCAATCCTGAGTTGAACTAGATATGCCCCGTTTGTGTAGGATGCACAGTTCTTTTGTTCTGAGCTAGCTCACTGTACTGGCTCTATAGGAAACACAGTAGAGTGCAAGAATGCCCGTTTCTCAAAAGCAGAGTGTTTTTCTTGCATGGCACGCTAGGTTTCAGTTAAACTTCCTAAACGGAGTTGAATCACGTTCAGTTTCAAGTTCTAGCAGCAGGGGTTCATTCAGGCTAAGAACAGCACTCTTGTGCTATTCTGGCCATACACAGTGCAAATATCATTCGCGTTGGTCCCAGCAAGTACAGTGTATTGGACTGAAGAGAAGCTCCTGTTTTACTTAGTTTCCAATCCTGAGTTGAACTAGATATGCCCCGTTTGTGTAGGAAGCACGGTTCTTTTGTTCTGAGCTAGCTCACTGTACTGGCCCTATTGGAAACACAGTAGAGTGCAAGAATGCCCGTTTCTCAAAAGCAGAGTGTTTTTTTTGCATGGCACACTAGGGTTCAGTTAAACTTCCTAAACAGAGTTGAATCACGTTCAGGTTCAAGTTCTGTCAGCAAGGGTTCATTCAGGCTAAGAACAGCACTCTTGTGCTATTCTGGCCATACACAGTGCAAATAGCATTCGCGTCTGTTCCCAGCAAGTACAGTGTATTGGACTGAAGAGAAGCTCCTGTTTTACTTAGTTTCCTATCCTGAGTTGAACTAGATATGCCCCGTTTGTGTAGGCAGCACGGTTCTTTTTTTCTGAGCTAGCTCACTGTACTGGCCCTATAGGAAACACAGTAGAGTGCAAGAATGCCCGTTTCTCAGAAGCAGAGTGTTTTTCGTGCATGGCACACTAGGGTTCAGTTAAACTTCCTAAACGGAATTGAATCACGTTCAGTTTCAAGTTCTAGCAGCAAGGGTTCATTCAGGCTAAGAACAGCACTATTGTGCTATTCTGGCCATTCACAGTGCAAATAGCATTCGCGTCTGTTCCCAGCAAGTACAGTGTATTGGACTGAAGAGAAGCTCCTGTTTTACTTAGTTTCCAATCCTGAGTTGAACTAGATATGCCCCGTTTGTGTAGGAAGCACGGTTCTTTTGTTCTGAGCTAGCTCACTGTACTGGCCTTATAGGAAACAGAGTAGAGTGCAAGAATGCCCGTTTCTCAAAAGCAGAGTGTTTTTCTTGCATGGCTCACTTGGGTTCAGTTAAACTTCTTAAACGGAGTTGAATCACGTTCAGTTTCAAGTTCTAGCAGCAAGGGTTCATTCAGGCTAAGAACAGCACTCTTGTGCTATTCTGGCCATACACAGTCCAACCAGCATTCGCGTCTGTTCCCAGCAAGTACAGTGTATTGGACTGAAGAGAAGCTCCTGTTTTACTTAGTTTCCAATCCTGAGTTGAACTAGATATGCCCCGTTTGTGTAGGAAGCACGGTTCTTTTGTTCTGAGCTAGCTCACTGTACTGGCCCTATTGGAAACACAGTAGAGTGCAAGAATGCCCGTTTCTCAAGAGCACAGTGTTTTTCTTGCATGGCAACTAGGGCTCAGTTAAACTTCCTAAACAGAGTTGAATCACGTTCAGGTTCAAGTTCTGTCAGCAAGGGTTCATTCAGGCTAAGAACAGCACTCTTGTGCTATTCTGGCCATACACAGTGCAAATAGCATTCGCGTCTGTTCCCAGCAAGTACAGTGTATTGGACTGAAGAGAAGCTCCTGTTTTACTTAGTTTCCTATCCTGAGTTGAACTAGATATGCCCCGTTTGTGTAGGCAGCACGGTTCTTTTTTTCTGAGCTAGCTCACTGTACTGGCCCTATAGGAAACACAGTAGAGTGCAAGAATGCCCGTTTCTCAGAAGCAGAGTGTTTTTCGTGCATGGCACACTAGGGTTCAGTTAAACTTCCTAAACGGAATTGAATCACGTTCAGTTTCAAGTTCTAGCAGCAAGGGTTCATTCAGGCTAAGAACAGCACTATTGTGCTATTCTGGCCATTCACAGTGCAAATAGCATTCGCGTCTGTTCCCAGCAAGTACAGTGTATTGGACTGAAGAGAAGCTCCTGTTTTACTTAGTTTCCAATCCTGAGTTGAACTAGATATGCCCCGTTTGTGTAGGAAGCACGGTTCTTTTGTTCTGAGCTAGCTCACTGTACTGGCCTTATAGGAAACAGAGTAGAGTGCAAGAATGCCCGTTTCTCAAAAGCAGAGTGTTTTTCTTGCATGGCTCACTTGGGTTCAGTTAAACTTCTTAAACGGAGTTGAATCACGTTCAGTTTCAAGTTCTAGCAGCAAGGGTTCATTCAGGCTAAGAACAGCACTCTTGTGCTATTCTGGCCATACACAGTCCAACCAGCATTCGCGTCTGTTCCCAGCAAGTACAGTGTATTGGACTGAAGAGAAGCTCCTGTTTTACTTAGTTTCCAATCCTGAGTTGAACTAGATATGCCCCGTTTGTGTAGGAAGCACGGTTCTTTTGTTCTGAGCTAGCTCACTGTACTGGCCCTATTGGAAACACAGTAGAGTGCAAGAATGCCCGTTTCTCAAGAGCACAGTGTTTTTCTTGCATGGCAACTAGGGCTCAGTTAAACTTCCTAAACAGAGTTGAATCACGTTCAGTTTCAAGTTCTGTCAGCAAGGGTTCATTCAGGCTAAGAACAGCACTCTTGTGCTATTCTGGCCATAAACAGTGCAAATAGCATTCGTGTCTGTTCCCAGCAAGTACAGTGTATTGGACTGAAGAGAAGCTCCTGTTTTACTTAGTTTCCAATCCTGAGTTGAACTAGATATGCCTTGTTTGTGTAGGCAGCACGGTTCTTTTTTTCTGAGCTAGCTCACTGTACTGGCCCTATAGGAATCACAGTAGAGTGCAAGAATGCCCGTTTCTCAGAAGCAGAGTGTTTTTCGTACATGGCACACTAGGGTTCAGTTAAACTTCCTAAACGGAATTGAATCACGTTCCGTTTCAAGTTCTAGCAGCAAGGGTTCATTCAGGCTAAGAACAGCACTATTGTGCTATTCTGGCCATTCACAGTCCAAATAGCATTCACGTCTGTTCCCAGCAAGTACAGTGTATTGGACTGAAGAGAAGCTCCTGTTTTACTTAGATTCCAATCCTGAGTTGATCTAGATATGCCCCGTTTGTGTAGGAAGCACGGTTCTTTTGTTCTGAGCTAGCCCACTGTACTGGCCTTATAGGAAACAGAGTAGAGTGCAAGAATGCCCGTTTCTCAAAAGCAGAGTGTTTTTCTTGCATGGCAACTAGGGTTCAGTTAAACTTCCTAAACAGAGTTGAATCACGTTCAGTTTCAAGTTCTGTCAGCAAGGGTTCATTCAGGCTAAGAACAGCACTCTTGTGCTATTCTGGCCATACACAGTGCAAATAGCATTCGCGTCTGTTCCCAGCATGTACAGTGTATTGGACTGAAGAGAAGCTCCTGTTTTACTTAGTTTCCAATCCTGAGTTGAGCTAGATATGCCCCGTTTGTGTAGGCAGCCCGGTTCTTTTGTTCTGAGCTAGCTCACTGTACTGGCCCTATAGGAAACACATTAGAGTGCAAGTTTGCCCGTTTCTCAGAAGCAGAGTGTTTTTCGTGCATGGCACACTGGGTTCAGTTAAACTTCCTAAACGAAGTTGAATCACGTTCAGTTTCATGTTCAAGCAGCAAGGGTTTATTCAGGCTAAGAACAGCACTCTTGTGCTGTTCTGGCCATATTCAGTGCAAAGAGCATTCTCGTCTGTTCCCAGCAAGTACAGTTTATTGGACTGAAGAGAAGCTCCTGTTTTACTTAGTTTCCAATCCTGAGTTGAACTAGATATGCCCCGTTTGTGTAGGATGCACAGTTCTTTTGTTCTGAGCTAGCTCACTGTACTGGCCCTATAGGAAACACAGTAGAGTGCAAGAATGCCCGTTTCTCAAAAGCAGAGTGTTTTTCTTGCATGGCACGCTAGGTTTCAGTTAAACTTCCTAAACGGAGTTGAATCACGTTCAGTTTCAAGTTCTAGCAGCAGGGGTTCATTCAGGCTAAGAACAGCACTCTTGTGCTATTCTGGCCATACACGGTGCAAATAGCATTCGCGTTGGTCCCAGCAAGTACAGTGTATTGGACTGAAGAGAAGCTCCTGTTTTACTTAGTTTCCAATCCTGAGTTGAACTAGATATGCTCCGTTTGTGTAGGAAGCACGGTTCTTTTGTTTTGAGCTAGCTCACAGTACTGGCCCTATTGGAAACACAGTAGAGTGCAAGAATGCCCGTTTCTCAAAAGCAGAGTGTTTTTCTTACATGGCACACTAGGGTTCAGTTAAACTTCCTAAACAGAGTTGAATCACGTTCAGGTTCAAGTTCTGTCAGGAAGGGTTCATTCAGGCTAAGAACAGCACTCTTGTGCTATTCTGGCCATACACAGTGCAAATAGCATTCGCGTCTGTTCCCAGCAAGTACAGTGTATTGGACTGAAGAGAAGCTCCTGTTTTACTTAGTTTCCAATCCTGAGTTGAACTAGATATGCCCCGTTTGTGTAGGATGCACAGTTCTTTTGTTCTGAGCTAGCTCACTGTACTGGCTCTATAGGAAACACAGTAGAGTGCAAGAATGCCCGTTTCTCAAAAGCAGAGTGTTTTTCTTGCATGGCACGCTAGGTTTCAGTTAAACTTCCTAAACGGAGTTGAATCACGTTCAGTTTCAAGTTCTAGCAGCAGGGCTTCATTCAGGCTAAGAACAGCACTCTTGTGCTATTCTGGCCATACACAGTGCAAATATCATTCGCGTTGGTCCCAGCAAGTACAGTGTATTGGACTGAAGAGAAGCTCCTGTTTTACTTATTTTCCAATCCTGAGTTGAACTAGATATGCCCCGTTTGTGTAGGAAGCACGGTTCTTTTGTTCTGAGCTAGCTCACTGTACTGGCCCTATAGGAAACACAGTAGAGTGCAAGAATGCCCGTTTCTCAAAAGCAGAGTGTTTTTTTTGCATGGCACACTAGGGTTCAGTTAAACTTCCTAAACAGAGTTGAATCACGTTCAGGTTCAAGTTCTGTCAGCAAGGGTTCATTCAGGCTAAGAACAGCACTCTTGTGCTATTCTGGCCATACACAGTGCAAATAGCATTCGCGTCTGTTCCCAGCAAGTACAGTGTATTGGACTGAAGAGAAGCTCCTGTTTTACTTAGTTTCCTATCCTGAGTTGAACTAGATGTGCCCCGTTTGTGTAGGCAGCACGGTTCTTTTTTTCTGAGCTAGCTCACTGTACTGGCCCTATAGGAAACACAGTAGAGTGCAAGAATGCCCGTTTCTCAGAAGCAGAGTGTTTTTCGTGCATGGCACACTAGGGTTCAGTTAAACTTCCTAAACGGAATTGAATCACGTTCAGTTTCAAGTTCTAGCAGCAAGGGTTCATTCAGGCTAAGAACAGCACTATTGTGCTATTCTGGCCATTCACAGTGCAAATAGCATTCGCGTCTGTTCCCAGCAAGTACAGTGTATTGGACTGAAGAGAAGCTCCTGTTTTACTTAGTTTCCAATCCTGAGTTGAACTAGATATGCCCCGTTTGTGTAGGAAGCACGGTTCTTTTGTTCTGAGCTAGCTCACTGTACTGGCCTTATAGGAAACAGAGTAGAGTGCAAGAATGCCCGTTTCTCAAAAGCAGAGTGTTTTTCTTGCATGGCTCACTTGGGTTCAGTTAAACTTCTTAAACGGAGTTGAATCACGTTCAGTTTCAAGTTCTAGCAGCAAGGGTTCATTCAGGCTAAGAACAGCACTCTTGTGCTATTCTGGCCATACACAGTCCAACCAGCATTCGCGTCTGTTCCCAGGAAGTACAGTGTATTGGACTGAAGAGAAGCTCCTGTTTTACTTAGTTTCCAATCCTGAGTTGAACTAGATATGCCCCGTTTGTGTAGGAAGCACGGTTCTTTTGTTCTGAGCTAGCTCACTGTACGTGCCCTATAGGAAACACAGTAGAGTGCAAGAATGCCCGTTTCTCAAAAGCTGAGTGTTTTTCTTGCATGGCACACAAGGGTTCAGTTAAACTTCCTAAACGGAATTGAATCACGTTCAGTTTCAAGTTCTAGCAGCAAGGGTTCATTCAGGCTAAGAACAGCACTCTTGTGCTATTTTGACAATACACAGTGCAAATGCATTCGTGTCTGTTCCCAGCAAGTACAGTGTATTGGACTGAAGAGAAGCTCCTGTTTTACTTAGTTTCCAATCCTGAGTTGAACTAGATATGGCCCGTTTGTGTAGGATGCACTCTTCTTTTGTTCAGAGCTAGCTCACTGTACTGGCCCTATAGGAAACACAGTAGAGTGCAAGAATGCCCGTTTCTCAAAAGCAGAGTGTTTTTCTTGCATGGCACATTAGGGTTCAGTTAAACTTCCTAAACGGATTTGAATCACTTTCAGTTTCAAGTTCTAGCAGCAAGGGTTCATTCAGGTTAAGAACAGCACTCTTGTGCTGTCCTGGCCATACACAGTGCAAATAGCATTCTCGTCTGTTCCCAGCAAGTACAGTTTATTGGACTGAAACGAAGCTCCTGTTTTACTTAGTTTCCAATCCTGAGTTGAACTAGATATGCCCCGTTTGTGTAGGATGCACAGTTCTTTTGTTCTGAGCTAGCTCACTGTACTGGCTCTATAGGAAACACAGTAGAGTGCAAGAATGCCCGTTTCTCAAAAGCAGAGTGTTTTTCTTGCATGGCACGCTAGGTTTCAGTTAAACTTCCTAAACGGAGTTGAATCACGTTCAGTTTCAAGTTCTAGCAGCAGGGGTTCATTCAGGCTAAGAACAGCACTCTTGTGCTATTCTGGCCATACACAGTGCAAATATCATTCGCGTTGGTCCCAGCAAGTACAGTGTATTGGACTGAAGAGAAGCTCCTGTTTTACTTAGTTTCCAATCCTGAGTTGAACTAGATATGCCCCGTTTGTGTAGGAAGCACGGTTCTTTTGTTCTGAGCTAGCTCACTGTACTGGCCCTATTGGAAACACAGTAGAGTGCAAGAATGCCCGTTTCTCAAAAGCAGAGTGTTTTTTTTGCATGGCACACTAGGGTTCAGTTAAACTTCCTAAACAGAGTTGAATCACGTTCAGGTTCAAGTTCTGTCAGCAAGGGTTCATTCAGGCTAAGAACAGCACTCTTGTGCTATTCTGGCCATACACAGTGCAAATAGCATTCGCGTCTGTTCCCAGCAAGTACAGTGTATTGGACTGAAGAGAAGCTCCTGTTTTACTTAGTTTCCTATCCTGAGTTGAACTAGATATGCCCCGTTTGTGTAGGCAGCACGGTTCTTTTTTTCTGAGCTAGCTCACTGTACTGGCCCTATAGGAAACACAGTAGAGTGCAAGAATGCCCGTTTCTCAGAAGCAGAGTGTTTTTCGTGCATGGCACACTAGGGTTCAGTTAAACTTCCTAAACGGAATTGAATCACGTTCAGTTTCAAGTTCTAGCAGCAAGGGTTCATTCAGGCTAAGAACAGCACTATTGTGCTATTCTGGCAATTCACAGTGCAAATAGCATTCGCGTCTGTTCCCAGCAAGTACAGTGTATTGGACTGAAGAGAAGCTCCTGTTTTACTTAGTTTCCAATCCTGAGTTGAACTAGATATGCCCCGTTTGTGTAGGAAGCACGGTTCTTTTGTTCTGAGCTAGCTCACTGTACTGGCCCTATTGGAAACACAGTAGAGTGCAAGAATGCCCGTTTCTCAAGAGCACAGTGTTTTTCTTGCATGGCAACTAGGGCTCAGTTAAACTTCCTAAACAGAGTTGAATCACGTTCAGTTTCAAGTTCTGTCAGCAAGGGTTCATTCAGGCTAAGAACAGCACTCTTGTGCTATTCTGGCCATACACAGTGCAAATAGCATTCGTGTCTGTTCCCAGCAAGTACAGTGTATTGGACTGAAGAGAAGCTCCTGTTTTACTTAGTTTCCAATCCTGAGTTGAACTAGATATGCCTCGTTTGTGTAGGCAGCACGGTTCTTTTTTTCTGAGCTAGCTCACTGTACTGGCCCTATAGGAATCACAGTAGAGTGCAAGAATGCCCGTTTCTCAGAAGCAGAGTGTTTTTCGTACATGGCACACTAGGGTTCAGTTAAACTTCCTAAACGGAATTGAATCACGTTCCGTTTCAAGTTCTAGCAGCAAGGGTTCATTCAGGCTAAGAACAGCACTATTGTGCTATTCTGGCCATTCACAGTCCAAATAGCATTCGCGTCTGTTCCCAGCAAGTACAGTGTATTGGACTGAAGAGAAGCTCCTGTTTTACTTAGATTCCAATCCTGAGTTGAACTAGATATGCCCCGTTTGTGTAGGAAGCACGGTTCTTTTGTTCTGAGCTAGCTCACTGTACTGGCCTTATAGGAAACAGAGTAGAGTGCAAGAATGCCCGTTTCTCAAAAGCAGAGTGTTTTTCTTGCATGGCAACTAGGGTTCAGTTAAACTTCCTAAACAGAGTTGAATCACGTTCAGTTTCAAGTTCTGTCAGCAAGGGTTCATTCAGGCTAAGAACAGCACTCTTGTTCTATTCTGGCCATACACAGTGCAAATAGCATTCGCGTCTGTTCCCAGCATGTACAGTGTATTGGACTGAAGAGAAGCTCCTGTTTTACTTAGTTTCCAATCCTGAGTTGAGCTAGATATGCCCCGTTTGTGTAGGCAGCCCGGTTCTTTTGTTCTGAGCTAGCTCACTGTACTGGCCCTATAGGAAACACAGTAGAGTGCAAGTTTGCCCGTTTCTCAGAAGCAGAGTGTTTTTCGTGCATGGCACACTAGGGTTCAGTTAAACTTCCTAAACGAAGTTGAATCACGTTCAGTTTCATGTTCAAGCAGCAAGGGTTCATTCAGGCTAAGAACAGCACTCTTGTGCTGTTCTGGCCATATACAGTGCAAAGAGCATTCTCGTCTGTTCCCAGCAAGTACAGTTTATTGGACTGAAGAGAAGCTCCTGTTTTACTTAGTTTCCAATCCTGAGTTGAACTAGATATGCCCCGTTTGTGTAGGATGCACAGTTCTTTTGTTCTGAGCTAGCTCACTGTACTGGCCCTATAGGAAACACAGTAGAGTGCAAGAATGCCCGTTTCTCAAAAGCAGAGTGTTTTTCTTGCATGGCACGCTAGGTTTCAGTTAAACTTCCTAAACGGAGTTGAATCACGTTCAGTTTCAAGTTCTAGCAGCAGGGGTTCATTCAGGCTAAGAACAGCACTCTTGTGCTATTCTGGCCATACACGGTGCAAATAGCATTCGCGTTGGTCCCAGCAAGTACAGTGTATTGGACTGAAGAGAAGCTCCTGTTTTACTTAGTTTCCAATCCTGAGTTGAACTAGATATGCTCCGTTTGTGTAGGAAGCACGGTTCTTTTGTTTTGAGCTAGCTCACAGTACTGGCCCTATTGGAAACACAGTAGAGTGCAAGAATGCCCGTTTTTCAAAAGCAGAGTGTTTTTCTTGCATGGCACACTAGGGTTCAGTTAAACTTCCTAAACAGAGTTGAATCACGTTCAGGTTCAAGTTCTGTCAGGAAGGGTTCATTCAGGCTAAGAACAGCACTCTTGTGCTATTCTGGCCATAAACAGTGCAAATAGCACTCGCGTCTGTTCCCAGCAAGTACAGTGTATTGGACTGAAGAGAAGCTCCTGTTTTACTTAGTTTCCAATCCTGAGTTGAACTAGATATGCCCCGTTTGTGTAGGATGCACAGTTCTTTTGTTCTGAGCTAGCTCACTGTACTGGCTCTATAGGAAACACAGTAGAGTGCAAGAATGCCCGTTTCTCAAAAGCAGAGTGTTTTTCTTGCATGGCACGCTAGGTTTCAGTTAAACTTCCTAAACGGAGTTGAATCACGTTCAGTTTCAAGTTCTAGCAGCAGGGGTTCATTCAGGCTAAGAACAGCACTCTTGTGCTATTCTGGCCATACACAGTGCAAATATCATTCGCGTTGGTCCCAGCAAGTACAGTGTATTGGACTGAAGAGAAGCTCCTGTTTTACTTAGTTTCCAATCCTGAGTTGAACTAGATATGCCCCGTTTGTGTAGGAAGCACGGTTCTTTTGTTCTGAGCTAGCTCACTGTACTGGCCCTATTGGAAACACAGTAGAGTTCAAGAATGCCCGTTTCTCAAAAGCAGAGTGTTTTTTTTGCATGGCACACTAGGGTTCAGTTAAACTTCCTAAACAGAGTTGAATCACGTTCAGGTTCAAGTTCTGTCAGCAAGGGTTCATTCAGGCTAAGAACAGCACTCTTGTGCTATTCTGGCCATACACAGTGCAAATAGCATTCGCGTCTGTTCCCAGCAAGTACAGTGTATTGGACTGAAGAGAAGCTCCTGTTTTACTTAGTTTCCTATCCTGAGTTGAAGTAGATATGCCCCGTTTGTGTAGGCAGCACGGTTCTTTTTTTCTGAGCTAGCTCACTGTACTGGCCCTATAGGAAACACAGTAGAGTGCAAGAATGCCCGTTTCTCAGAAGCAGAGTGTTTTTCGTGCATGGCACACTAGGGTTCAGTTAAACTTCCTAAACGGAATTGAATCACGTTCAGTTTCAAGTTCTAGCAGCAAGGGTTCATTCAGGCTAAGAACAGCACTATTGTGCTATTCTGGCCATTCACAGTGCAAATAGCATTCGCGTCTGTTCCCAGCAAGTACAGTGTATTGGACTGAAGAGAAGCTCCTGTTTTACTTAGTTTCCAATCCTGAGTTGAACTAGATATGCCCCGTTTGTGTAGGAAGCACGGTTCTTTTGTTCTGAGCTAGCTCACTGTACTGGCCTTATAGGAAACAGAGTAGAGTGCAAGAATGCCCGTTTCTCAAAAGCAGAGTGTTTTTCTTGCATGGCTCACTTGCTTTCAGTTAAACTTCTTAAACGGAGTTGAATCACGTTCAGTTTCAAGTTCTGTCAGCAAGGGTTCATTCAGGCTAAGAACAGCACTCTTGTGCTATTCTGGCCATACACAGTCCAACCAGCATTCGCGTCTGTTCCCAGCAAGTACAGTGTATTGGACTGAAGAGAAGCTCCTGTTTTATTTAGTTTCCAATCCTGAGTTGAACTAGATATGCCCCGTTTGTGTAGGAAGCACGGTTCTTTTGTTCTGAGCTAGCTCACTGTACTGGCCCTATTGGAAACACAGTAGAGTGCAAGAATGCCCGTTTCTCAAGAGCACAGTGTTTTTCTTGCATGGCAACTAGGGCTCAGTTAAACTTCCTAAACAGAGTTGAATCACGTTCAGTTTCAAGTTCTGTCAGCAAGGGTTCATTCAGGCTAAGAACAGCACTCTTGTGCTATTCTGGCCATACACAGTGCAAATAGCATTCGTGTCTGTTCCCAGCAAGTACAGTATATTGGACAGAAGAGAAGCTCCTGTTTTACTTAGTTTCCAATCCTGAGTTGAACTAGATATGCCTCGTTTGTGTAGGCAGCACGGTTCTTTTTTTCTGAGCTAGCTCACTGTACTGGCCGTATAGGAATCACAGTAGAGTGCAAGAATGCCCGTTTCTCAGAAGCAGAGTGTTTTTCGTGCATGGCACACTAGGGTTCAGTTAAACTTCCTAAACGGAATTGAATCACGTTCCGTTTCAAGTTCTAGCAGCAAGGGTTCATTCAGGCTAAGAACAGCACTATTGTGCTATTCTGGCCATTCACAGTCCAAATAGCATTCGCGTCTGTTCCCAGCAAGTACAGTGTATTGGACTGAAGAGAAGCTCCTGTTTTACTTAGATTCCAATCCTGAGTTGAACTAGATATGCCCCGTTTGTGTAGGAAGCACGGTTCTTTTGTTCTGAGCTAGCTCACTGTACTGGCCTTATAGGAAACACAGTAGAGTGCAAGAATGCCCGTTTCTCAAAAGCAGAGTGTTTTTCTTGCATGGCATCTAGGGTTCAGTTAAACTTCCTAAACAGAGTTGAATCACGTTCAGTTTCAAGTTCTGTCAGCAAGGGTTCATTCAGGCTAAGAACAGCACTCTTGTGCTATTCTGGCCATACACAGTGCAAATAGCATTCGCGTCTGTTCGCAGCATGTACAGTGTATTGGACTGAAGAGAAGCTCCTGTTTTACTTAGTTTCCAATCCTGAGTTGAGCTAGATATGCCCCGTTTGTGTAGGCAGCCCGGTTCTTTTGTTCTGAGCTAGCTCACTGTACTGGCCCTTTAGGAAACACAGTAGAGTGCAAGTTTGCCCGTTTCTCAGAAGCAGAGTGTTTTTCGTGCATGGCACACTAGGGTTCAGTTAAACTTCCTAAACGAAGTTGAATCACGTTCAGTTTCAAGTTCAAGCAGCAAGGGTTCATTCAGGCTAAGAACAGCACTCTTGTGCTGTTCTGGCCATATACAGTGCAAAGAGCATTCTCGTCTGTTCCCAGCAAGTACAGTTTATTGGACTGAAGAGAAGCTCCTGTTTTACTTAGTTTCCAATCCTGAGTTGAACTAGATATGCCCCGTTTGTATAGGATGCACAGTTCTTTTGTTCTGAGCTAGCTCACTGTACTGGCCCTATAGGAAACACAGTAGAGTGCAAGAATGCCCGTTTCTCAAAAGCAGAGTGTTTTTCTTGCATGGCACGCTAGGTTTCAGTTAAACTTCCTAAACGGAGTTGAATCACGTTCAGTTTCAAGTTCTAGCAGCAGGGGTTCATTCAGGCTAAGAACAGCACTCTTGTGCTATTCTGGCCATACACAGTGCAAATAGCATTCGCGTTGGTCCCAGCAAGTACAGTGTATTGGACTGAAGAGAAGCTCCTGTTTTACTTAGTTTCCAATCCTGAGTTGAACTAGATATGCTCCGTTTGTGTAGGAAGCACGGTTCTTTTGTTTTGAGCTAGCTCACAGTACTGGCCCTATTGGAAACACAGTAGAGTGCAAGAATGCCCGTTTCTCAAAAGCAGAGTGTTTTTCTTGCATGGCACACTAGGGTTCAGTTAAACTTCCTAAACAGAGTTGAATCACGTTCAGGTTCAAGTTCTGTCAGGAAGGGTTCATTCAGGCTAAGAACAGCACTCTTGTGCTATTCTGGCCATACACAGTGCAAATAACATTCGCGTCTGTTCCCAGCAAGTACAGTGTATTGGACTGAAGAGAAGCTCCTGTTTTACTTAGTTTCCAATCCTGAGTTGAACTAGATATGCCCCGTTTGTGTAGGAAGCACGGTTCTTTTGTTCTGAGCTAGCTCACTGTACTGGCCCTATTGGAAACACAGTAGAGTGCAAGAATGCCCGTTTCTCAAGAGCACAGTGTTTTTCTTGCATGGCAACTAGGGTTCAGGTAAACTTCCTATACAGAGTTGAATCACGTTCAGTTTCAAGTTCTGTCAGCAAGGGTTCATTCAGGCTAAGAACAGCACTCTTGTGCTATTCTGGCCATACACAGTGCAAATAGCATTCGCGTCTGTTCCCAGCAAGTACAGTGTATTGGACTGAAGAGAAGCTCCTGTTTTACTTAGTTTCCAATCCTGAGTTGAACTAGATATGCCCCGTTTGTGTAGGCAGCACGGTTCTTTTTTTCTGAGCTAGCTCACTGTACTGGCCCTATAGGAAACACAGTAGAGTGCAAGAATGCCCGTTTCTCAGAAGCAGAGTGTTTTTCGTGCATGGCACACTAGGGTTCAGTTAAACTTCCTAAACGGAATTGTATCACGTTCAGTTTCAAGTTCTAGCAGCAAGGGTTCATTCAGGCTAAGAACAGCACTATTGTGCTATTCTGGCCATTCACAGTGCAAATAGCATTCGCGTCTGTTCCCAGCAAGTACAGTGTATTGGACTGAAGAGAAGCTCCTGTTTTACTTAGTTTCCAATCCTGAGTTGAACTAGATATGCCCCGTTTGTGTAGGAAGCACGGTTCTTTTGTTCTGAGCTAGCTCACTGTACTGGCCTTATAGGAAACACAGTAGAGTGCAAAAATGCCCGTTTCTCAAGATCACAGTGTTTTTCTTGCATGGCAACTAGGGTTCAGTTAAACTTCATAAACAGAGTTGAATCACGTTCAGTTTCAAGTTCTGTCAGCAAGGGTTCATTCAGGCTAAGAACAGCACTCGTGTGCTATTCTGGCCATACACAGTGCAAATAGCATTCGCGTCTGTTCCCAGCAACTACAATGTATTGGACTGAAGAGAAGCTCCTGTTTTACTTAGTTTCCAATCCTGAGTTGAACTAGATATGCCTCCTTTGTGTAGGCAGCACGGTTCTTTTTTTCTGAGCTAGCTCACTGTTCTGGCACTATAGGAAACACAGTAGAGTGTAAGAATGCCCGTTTCTCAGAAGCAGAGTGTTTTTCTTGCATGGCACACTAGGGTTCAGTTAAACTTCCTAAACGGAATTGAATCACGTTCAGTTTCAAGTTCTAGCAGCAAGGGTTCATTCAGGCTAAGAACAGCACTATTGTGCTATTCTGGCCATTCACAGTGCAAATAGCATTCGCGTCTGTTCCCAGCAAGTACAGTGTATTGGACTGAAGAGAAGCTCCTGTTTTACTTAGTTTCCAATCCTGAGTTGAACTAGATATGCCCCGTTTGTGTAGGAAGCACGGTTCTTTTGTTCTGAGCTAGGTCACTGTACTGGCCTTATAGGAAACACAGTAGAGTGTAAGAATGCCCGTTTCTCAAAAGCAGAGTGTTTTTCTTGCATGGCTCTCTTGGGTTCAGTTAAACTTCCTAAACGGAGTTGAATCACGTTCAGTTTCAAGTTCTAGCAGCAAGGGTTCATTCAGGCTAAGAACAGCACTCTTGTGCTATTCTGGCCATACACAGTGCAACCAGCATTCGCGTCTGTTCCCAGCAAGTACAGTGTATTGGACTGAAGAGAAGCTCCTGTTTTACTTAGTTTCCAATCCTGAGTTGAACTAGATATGCCCCGTTTGTGTAGGAAGCAGAGTTCCTTTGGTCTGAACTAGCTCACTGTACTGGCCCTATTGGAAACACAATAGAGTGCAAGATTGCCCGTTTCTCAAAAGCAGAGTGTTTTTCTTGCATGGCACACTAGGGTTCAGTTAAACTTCCTAAACGGAGTTGAATCACGTTCAGTTTCAAGTTCTAGCAGCAAGGGTTCATTCAGGCTAAGAACAGCACTCTTGTGCTATTCTGGCCATACACAGTGCAAATAGCATTCGCGTCTGTTTCCAGCAAGTTCAGTGTATTGGACTGAAGAGAAGCTCCTGTTTTACTTAGTTTCCAATCCTGAGTTGAACTAGATATGCCCCGTTTGTATAGGATGCACAGTTCTTTTGTTCTGAGCTAGCTCACTGTACTGGCCCTATAGGAAACACAGTAGAGTGCAAGAATGCCCGTTTCTCAAAAGCTGAGTGTTTTTCTTGCATGGCACACAAGGGTTCAGTTAAACTTCCTAAACGGAACTGAATCACGTTCAGTTTCAAGTTCTAGCAGCAAGGGTTCCTTCAGGCTAAGAACAGCACTCTTGTGCTATTCTGGCCATACATAGTGCAAATAGCATTCGCGTCTGTTCCCAGCAAGTACAGTGTATTGGACTGAAGAGAAGCTCCTGTTTTACTTATTTTCCAATCCTGAGTTGAACTAGATATGCCCCGTTTGTGTAGGAAGCACGGTTCTTTTGTTCTGAGCTAGCTCACTGTACTGGCCCTATAGGAAAAACAGTAGAGTGCAAGAATGCCCCTTTCTCAAAAGCAGAGTGTTTTTCTTGCATGGCTCACTTGGGTTCAGTTAAACTTCTTAAACGGAGTTGAATCACGTTCACTTTCAAGTTCTAGCAGAAAGAGTTCATTCAGGCTAAGAACAGCACTCTTGTGCTATTCTGGCCATTCACAGTGCCACCAGCATTCGCGTCTGTTCCCAGAAAGTACAGTGTATTGGACTGAAGAGAAGCTCCTGTTTTACTTAGTTTCCAATCCTGAGTTGAACTACATATGCCCCGTTTGTGTAGGAAGCAGAGTTCTTTTGTTCTGAGCTAGCTCACTGTACTGGCCCTATAGGAAACACAATAGAGTGCAAGAATGCCCGTTTCTCAAAAGCAGAGTGTTTTTCTTGCATGGCACAATAGGGTTCAGTTAAACTTCCTAAACGAAGTTGAATCACGTTCAGTTTCAAGTTCAAGCAGCAAGGGTTCATTCAGGCTAAGAACAGCACTCTTGTGCTGTTCTGGCCATATACAGTGCAAATAGCATTCGCCTCTGTTCCCAGCAACTACAGTTTATTGGACTGAAGAGAAGCTCCTGTTTTACTTAGTTTCCAATCCTGAGTTGAACTAGATATGCCCCGTTTGTGTAGGAAGCACGGTTCTTTTGTTCTGAGCTAGCTCACTGTACTGGCCTTATAGGAAACACAGTAGAGTGCAAGAATGCCCGTTTCTCAAGATCACAGTGTTTTTCTTGCATGGCAACTAGGGTTCAGTTAAACTTCATAAACAGAGTTGAATCACGTTCAGTTTCAAGTTCTGTCAGCAAGGGTTCATTCAGGCTAAGAACAGCACTCGTGTGCTATTCTGGCCATACACAGTGCAAATAGCATTCGCGTCTGTTCCCAGCAACTACAATGTATTGGACTGAAGAGAAGCTCCTGTTTTACTTAGTTTCCAATCCTGAGTTGAACTAGATATGCCTCCTTTGTGTAGGCAGCACGGTTCTTTTTTTCTGAGGTAGCTCACTGTTCTGGCACTATAGGAAACACAGTAGAGTGTAAGAATGCCCGTTTCTCAGAAGCAGAGTGTTTTTCTTGCATGGCACACTAGGGTTCAGTTAAACTTCCTAAACGGAATTGAATCACGTTCAGTTTCAAGTTCTAGCAGCAAGGGTTCATTCAGGCTAAGAACAGCACTATTGTGCTATTCTGGCCATTCACAGTGCAAATAGCATTCGCGTCTGTTCCCAGCAAGTACAGTGTATTGGACTGAAGAGAAGCTCCTGTTTTACTTAGTTTCCAAACCTGAGTTGAACTAGATATGCCCCGTTTGTGTAGGAAGCACGGTTCTTTTGTTCTGAGCTAGGTCACTGTACTGGCCTTATAGGAAACACAGTAGAGTGTAAGAATGCCCGTTTCTCAAAAGCAGAGTGTTTTTCTTGCATGGCTCTCTTGGGTTCAGTTAAACTTCCTAAACGGAGTTGAATCACGTTCAGTTTCAAGTTCTAGCAGCAAGGGTTCATTCAGGCTAAGAACAGCACTCTTGTGCTATTCTGGCCATACACAGTGCAACCAGCATTCGCGTCTGTTCCCAGCAAGTACAGTGTATTGGACTGAAGAGAAGCTCCTGTTTTACTTAGTTTCCAATCCTGAGTTGAACTAGATATGCCCCGTTTGTGTAGGAAGCAGAGTTCCTTTGGTCTGAACTAGCTCACTGTACTGGCCCTATTGGAAACACAATAGAGTGCAAGATTGCCCGTTTCTCAAAAGCAGAGTGTTTTTCTTGCATGGCACACTAGGGTTCAGTTAAACTTCCTAAACGGAGTTGAATCACGTTCAGTTTCAAGTTCTAGCAGCAAGGGTTCATTCAGGCTAAGAACAGCACTCTTGTGCTATTCTGGCCATACACAGTGCAAATAGCATTCGCGTCTGTTTCCAGCAAGTTCAGTGTATTGGACTGAAGAGAAGCTCCTGTTTTACTTAGTTTCCAATCCTGAGTTGAACTAGATATGCCCCGTTTGTATAGGATGCACAGTTCTTTTGTTCTGAGCTAGCTCACTGTACTGGCCCTATAGGAAACACAGTATGCCCGTTTCTCAAAAGCAGAGTGTTTTTCTTGCATGGCACACTAGGGTTCAGTTAAAATTCCTAAACGGATTTGAATCACATTCAGTTTCAATTTCTAGCAGCAAGGGTTCATTCAGGCTAAGAACAGCACTCTTGTGCTATTCTGACAATACACAGTGCAAATGCATTCGCGTCTGTTCCCAGCAAGTACAGTGTATTGGACTGAAGAGAAGCTCCTGTTTTACTTAGTTTCCAATCCTGAGTTGAACTAGATATGCCCCGTTTGTGTAGGATGCACTGTTCTTTTGTTCTGAGCTAGCTCACTGTACTGGCCCTATAGGAAACACAGTAGAGTGCAAGAATGCCCGTTTCTCAAAAGCACAGTGTTTTTCTTGCATGGCACATTAGGGTTCAGTTAAACTTCCTAAACGGATTTGAATCACTTTCAGTTTCAAGTTCTAGCAGCAAGGGTTCATTCAGGCTAAGAACAGCACTCTTGTGCTGTCCTGGCCATACACAGTGCAAATAGCATTCTCGTCTGTTCCCAGCAAGTACAGTTTATTGGACTGAAACGAAGCTCCTGTTTTACTTAGTTTCCAATCCTGAGTTGAACTAGATATGCCAGGTTGTGTAGGATGCACAGTTCTTTTGTTCTGAGCTAGCTCACTGTACTGGCCCTATAGGAAACACAGTAGAGTGCAAGAATGCCCGTTTCTCAAAAGCTGAGTGTTTTTCTTGCATGGCACACAAGGGTTCAGTTAAACTTCCTAAACGGAACTGAATCACGTTCAGTTTCAAGTTCTAGCAGCAAGGGTTCCTTCAGGCTAAGAACAGCACTCTTGTGCTATTCTGGCCATACATAGTGCAAATAGCATTCGCGTCTGTTCCCAGCAAGTACAGTGTATTGGACTGAAGAGAAGCTCCTGTTTTACTTATTTTCCAATCCTGAGTTGAACTAGATATGCCCCGTTTGTGTAGGAAGCACGGTTCTTTTGTTCTGAGCTAGCTCACTGTACTGGCCCTATAGGAAAAACAGTAGAGTGCAAGAATGCCCCTTTCTCAAAAGCAGAGTGTTTTTCTTGCATGGCTCACTTGGGTTCAGTTAAACTTCTTAAACGGAGTTGAATCACGTTCACTTTCAAGTTCTAGCAGAAAGAGTTCATTCAGGCTAAGAACAGCACTCTTGTGCTATTCTGGCCATACACAGTGCCACCAGCATTCGCGTCTGTTCCCAGAAAGTACAGTGTATTGGACTGAAGAGAAGCTCCTGTTTTACTTAGTTTCCAATCCTGAGTTGAACTAGATATGCCCCGTTTGTGTAGGAAGCAGAGTTCTTTTGTTCTGAGCTAGCTCACTGTACTGGCCCTATAGGAAACACAATAGAGTGCAAGAATGCCCGTTTCTCAAAAGCAGAGTGTTTTTCTTGCATGGCACACTAGGGTTCAGTTAAACTTCCTAAACGAAGTTGAATCACGTTCAGTTTCAAGTTCAAGCAGCAAGGGTTCATTCAGGCTAAGAACAGCACTCTTGTGCTGTTCTGGCCATATACAGTGCAAATAGCATTCGCCTCTGTTCCCAGCAACTACAGTTTATTGGACTGAAGAGAAGCTCCTGTTTTACTTAGTTTCCAATCCTGAGTTGAACTAGATATGCCCCGTTTGTGTAAGATGCACAGTTCTTTTGTTCTGAGCTATCTCACTGTACTGGCCCTATAGGAAACACAGTAGAGTGCAAGAATGCCCGTTTCTCAAAAGCAGAGTGTTTTTCTTGCATGGCACGCTAGGTTTCAGTTAAACTTCCTAAACGGAGTTGAATCACGTTCAGTTTCAAGTTCTAGCAGCAGGGGTTCATTCAGGCTAAGAACAGCACTCTTGTGCTATTCTGGCCATACACAGTGCAAATAGCATTCGCGTTGGTCCCAGCAAGTACAGTGTATTGGACTGAAGAGAAGCTCCTGTTTTACTTAGTTTCCAATCCTGTGTTGAACTAGATATGCCCCGTTTGTGTAGGAAGCACGTTTCTTTTGTTCTGAGCTAGCTCACTGTACTGGCCCTATTGGAAACACAGTAGAATGCAAGAATGCCCGTTTCACAAAAGCACAGTGTTTTTCTTGCATGGCACACTAGGGTTCAGTTAAACTTCCTAAACAGAGTTGAATCACATTCAGGTTTAGGTTCTGTCAGCAAGGGTTCATTCAGGCTAAGAACAGCACTCTTGTGCTATTCTGGCCATACACAGTGCAAATAGCATTCGAGTTTGTTCCCAGCAAGTACAGTGTATTGGACTGAAGAGAAGCTCCTGTTTTACTTAGTTTCCTATCCTGAGTTGAACTAGATATGCCCTGTTTGTGTAGGCAGGACGGTTCTTTTTTTCTGAGCTAGCTCACTGTACTGGCCCTATAGGAAACACAGTAGAGTGCAAGAATGCCCGTTTCTCAGAAGCCGAGTGTTTTTCTTGCATGGCACACTAGGGTTCAGTTAAACTTCCTAAACGGAATTGAATCACGTTCAGTTTCAAGTTCCAGCAGCAAGGGTTCATTCAGGCTAAGAACAGCACTATTGTGCTATTCTGGCCATTCACAGTGCAAATAGCATTCGTGTTGTTCCCAGCAAGTACAGTGTATTGGACTGAAGAGAAGCTCCTGTTTTACTTAGTTTCCAATCCTGAGTTGAACTAGATATGCCCCCTTTGTGTAGGAAGCACGGTTCTTTTGTTCTGAGCTAGCTCACTGTATTGGCCCTATAGGAAACACAGTAGAGTGCAAGAATGCCCGTTTCTCAAAAGCAGAGTGTTTTTCTTGCATGGCTCACTTGGGTTCAGTTAAACTTCTTAAACGGAGTTGAATCACGTTCAGTTTCAAGTTCTAGCAGCAAGGGTTCATTCAGGCTAAGAACAGCACTCTTGTGCTATTCTGGCCAGAAACAGTGCAACCAGCATTCGCGTCTGTTCCCAGCAAGTACAGTGTATTGGACTGAAGAGAAGCTCCTGTTTTACTTAGTTTCCAATCCTGAGTTGAACTAGATATGCCCCGTTTGTGTAGGAAGCACGGTTCTTTTGTTCTGAGCTAGCTCACTGTACTGGCCCTATTGGAAACACAGTAGAGTGCAAGAATGCCCGTTTCTCAAGAGCACAGTGTTTTTCTTGCATGGCAACTAGGGTTCAGTTAAACTTCATAAACAGAGTTGAATCACGTTCAGTTTCAAGTTCTGTCAGCAAGGGTTCATTCAGGCTAAGAACAGCACTCTTGTGCTATTCTGGCCATACACAGTGCAAATAGCATTCGCGTCTGTTCCCAGCAAGTACAGTGTATTGGACTGAAGAGAAGCTCCTGTTTTACTTAGTTTCCTATCCTGAGTTGAACTAGATATGCCCCGTTTGTGTAGGCAGCACGGTTCTTTTTTTCTGAGCTAGCTCACTGTACTGGCCCTATAGGAAACACAGTAGAGTGCAAGAATGCCCGTTTCTCAGAAGCAGAGTGTTTTTCGTGCATGGCACACTAGGGTTCAGTTAAACTTCCTAAACGGAATTGTATCACGTTCAGTTTCAAGTTCTAGCAGCAAGGGTTCATTCAGGCTAAGAACAGCACTATTGTGCTATTCTGGCCATTCACAGTCCAAATAGAATTCTCGTCTGTTCCCAGCAAGTACAGTGTATTGGACTGAAGAGAAGCTCCTGTTTTACTTAGTTTCCAATCCTGAGTTGAACTAGATATGCCCCGTTAGTGTAGGAAGCACAGTTCTTTTGTTCTGAGCTAGCTCACTGTACTGGCCCTATAGGAAACACAGTAGAGTGCAAGAATGCCCGTTTCTCAAAAGCAGAGTGTTTTTCTTGCATGGCACACTAGGGTTCAGTTAAAATTCCTAAACGGATTTGAATCACATTCAGTTTCAATTTCTAGCAGCAAGGGTTCATTCAGGCTAAGAACAGCACTCTTGTGCTATTCTGACAATACACAGTGCAAATGCATTCGCGTCTGTTCCCAGCAAGTACAGTGTATTGGACTGAAGAGAAGCTCCTGTTTTACTTAGTTTCCAATCCTGAGTTGAACTAGATATGCCCCGTTTGTGTAGGATGCACTGTTCTTTTGTTCTGAGCTAGCTCACTGTACTGGCCCTATAGGAAACACAGTAGAGTGCAAGAATGCCCGTTTCTCAAAAGCACAGTGTTTTTCTTGCATGGCACATTAGGGTTCAGTTAAACTTCCTAAACGGATTTGAATCACTTTCAGTTTCAAGTTCTAGCAGCAAGGGTTCATTCAGGCTAAGAACAGCACTCTTGTGCTCTCCTGGCCATACACAGTGCAAATAGCATTCTCGTCTGTTCCCAGCAAGTACAGTTTATTGGACTGAAACGAAGCTCCTGTTTTACTTAGTTTCCAATCCTGAGTTGAACTAGATATGCCCCGTTTGTGTAGGATGCACAGTTCTTTTGTTCTGAGCTAGCTCACTGTACTGGCCCTATAGGAAACACAGTAGAGTGCAAGAATGCCCGTTTCTCAAAAGCTGAGTGTTTTTCTTGCATGGCACACAAGGGTTCAGTTAAACTTCCTAAACGGAATTGAATCACGTTCAGTTTCAAGTTCTAGCAGCAAGGGTTCCTTCAGGCTAAGAACAGCACTCTTGTGCTATTCTGGCCATACACAGTGCAAATAGCATTCGCGTCTGTTCCCAGCAAGTACAGTGTATTGGACTGAAGAGAAGCTCCTTTTTTCTTAGTTTCCAATCCTGAGTTGAACTAGATATGCCCCGTTTGTGTAGGAAGCACGGTTCTTTTGTTCTGAGCTAGCTCACTGTACTGGCCCTATAGGAAAAACAGTAGAGTGCAAGAATGCCCCTTTTTCAAGAGCAGAGTGTTTTTCTTGCATGGCTCACTTGGGTTCAGTTAAACTTCTTAAACGGAGTTGAATCACGTTCACTTTCAAGTTCTAGCAGAAAGAGTTCATTCAGGCTAAGAATAGCACTCTTGTGCTATTCTGGCCATACACAGTGCCACCAGCATTCGCGTCTGTTCCCAGCAAGTACAGTGTATTGGACTGAAGAGAAGCTCCTGTTTTACTTAGTTTCCAATCCTGAGTTGAACTACATATGCCCCGTTTGTGTAGGAAGCAGAGTTCTTTTGTTCTGAGCTAGCTCACTGTACTGGCCCTATAGGAAACACAATAGAGTGCAAGAATGCCCGTTTCTCAAAAGCAGAGTGTTTTTCTTGCATGGCACACTAGGGTTCAGTTAAACTTCCTAAACGAAGTTGAATCACGTTCAGTTTCAAGTTCAAGCAGCAAGGGTTCATTCAGGCTAAGAACAGCACTCTTGTGCTGTTCTGGCCATATACAGTGCAAATAGCATTTGCCTCTGTTCCCAGCAAGTACAGTTTATTGGACTGAAGAGAAGCTCCTGTTTTACTTAGTTTCCAATCCTGAGTTGAACTAGATATGCCCCGTTTGTGTAGGATGCACAGTTCTTTTGTTCTGAGCTATCTCACTGTACTGGCCCTATAGGAAACACAGTAGAGTGCAAGAATGCCCGTTTCTCAAAAGCAGAGTGTTTTTCTTGCATGGCATGCTAGGTTTCAGTTAAACTTCCTAAACGGAGTTGAATCACGTTCAGTTTCAAGTTCTAGCAGCAGGGGTTCATTCAGGCTAAGAACAGCACTCTTGTGCTATTCTGGCCATACACAGTGCAAATAGCATTCGCGTTGGTCCCAGCAAATACAGTGTATTGGACTGAAGAGAAGCTCCTGTTTTACTTAGTTTCCAATCCTGTGTTGAACTAGATATGCCCCGTTTGTGTAGGAAGCACGGTTCTTTTGTTCTGAGCTAGCTCACTGTACTGGCCCTATTGGAAACACAGTAGAGTGCAAGAATGCCCGTTTCACAAAAGCACAGTGTTTTTCTTGCATGGCACACTAGGGTTCAGTTAAACTTCCTAAACAGAGTTGAATCACGTTCAGGTTTAGGTTCTGTCAGCAAGGGTTCATTCAGGCTAAGAACAGCACTCTTGTGCTATTCTGGCCATACACAGTGCAAATAGCATTCGAGTTTGTTCCCAGCAAGTACAGTGTATTGGACTGAAGAGAAGCTCCTGTTTTACTTAGTTTCCTATCCTGAGTTGAACTAGATATGCCCTGTTTGTGTAGGCAGCACGGTTCTTTTTTTCTGAGCTAGCTCACTGTACTGGCCCTATAGGAAACACAGTAGAGTGCAAGAATGCCCGTTTCTCAGAAGCCGAGTGTTTTTCTTGCATGGCACACTAGGGTTCAGTTAAACTTCCTAAACGGAATTGAATCACGTTCAGTTTCAAGTTCCAGCAGCAAGGGTTCATTCAGGCTAAGAACAGCACTATTGTGCTATTCTGGCCATTCACAGTGCAAATAGCATTCGTGTTGTTCCCAGCAAGTACAGTGTATTGGACTGAAGAGAAGCTCCTGTTTTACTTAGTTTCCAATCCTGAGTTGAACTAGATATGCCCCCTTTGTGTAGGAAGCACGGTTCTTTTGTTCTGAGCTAGCTCACTGTATTGGCCCTATAGGAAACACAGTAGAGTGCAAGAATGCCCGTTTCTCAAAAGCAGAGTGTTTTTCTTGCATGGCTCACTTGGGTTCAGTTAAACTTCTTAAACGGAGTTGAATCACGTTCAGTTTCAAGTTCTAGCAGCAAGGGTTCATTCAGGCTAAGAACAGCACTCTTGTGCTATTCTGGCCAGAAACAGTGCAACCAGCATTCGCGTCTGGTCCCAGGAAGTACAGTGTATTGGACTGAAGAGAAGCTCCTGTTTTACTTAGTTTCCAATCCTGAGTTGAACTAGATATGCCCCGTTTGTGTAGGAAGCACGGTTCTTTTGTTCTGAGCTAGCTCACTGTACTGGCCCTATTGGAAACACAGTAGAGTGCAAGAATGCCCGTTTCTCAAGAGCACAGTGTTTTTCTTGCATGGCAACTAGGGTTCAGTTAAACTTCCTAAACAGAGTTGAATCACGTTCAGTTTCAAGTTCTGTCAGCAAGGGTTCATTCAGGCTAAGAACAGCACTCTTGTGCTATTCTGGCCATACACAGTGCAAATAGCATTCGCGTCTGTTCCCAGCAAGTACAGTGTATTGGACTGAAGAGAAGCTCCTGTTTTACTTAGTTTCCAATCCTGAGTTGAACTAGATATGCCCCGTTTGTGTAGGAAGCACGGTTCTTTTGTTCTGAGCTAGCTCACTGTACTGGCCCTATAGGAAACACAGTAGAGTGCAAGAATGCCCGTTTCTCAAAAGCAGAGTGTTTTTCTTGCATGGCTCACTTGGGTTCAGTTAAACTTCTTAAACGGAGTTGAATCACGTTCAGTTTCAAGTTCTAGCAGCAAGGGTGTATTCAGGCTAAGATCAGCACTCTTGTGCTATTCTGGCCATTCACAGTGCAACCAGCATTCGCGTCTGTTCCCAGCAACTACAGTGTATTGGACTGAAGAGAAGCTCCTGTTTTACTTAGTTTCCAATCCTGAGTTGAACTAGATATGCCCCGTTTGTGTAGGAAGCACGGTTCTTTTGTTGTGAGCTAGCTCACTGTACTGGCCCTATTGGAAACACAGTAGAGTGCAAGAATGCCCGTTTCTCAAGAGCACAGTGTTTTTCTTGCATGGCAACTAGGGTTCAGTTAAACTTCCTAAACAGAGTTGAATCACGTTCAGTTTCAAGTTCTGTCAGCAAGGGTTCATTCAGGCTAAGAACAGCACTCTTGTGCTATTCTGGCCATAAACAGTGCAAATAGCATTCGCGTCTGTTCCCTGCAAGTACAGTGTATTGGACTGAAGAGAAGCTCCTGTTTTACTTAGTTTCCAATCCTGAGTTGAACTAGATATGCACCGTTTGTGTAGGCAGCACGGTTGTTTTGTTCTGAGCTAGCTCACTGACTGGCCCTATAGGAAACACAGTAGAGTGCAAGAATGCCCGTTTCTCAGAAGCAGAGTGTTTTTCTTGCATGGCACACTAGGGTTCAGTTAAACTTCCTAAACGGAATTGAATCACGTTCAGTTTCAAGTTCTAGCAGCAAGGGTTCATTCAGGCTAAGAACAGCACTCTTGTGCTATTCTGGCCATACACAGTGCAACCAGCATTCGCGTCTGTTCCCAGCAAGTACAGTGTATTGGACTGAAGAGAAGCTCCTGTTTTACTTAGTTTCCAATCCTGAGTTGAACTAGATATGCCCCGTTTGTGTAGGAAGCAGAGTTCCTTTGGTCTGAGCTAGCTCACTGTACTGGCCCTATTGGAAACACAATAGAGTGCAAGAATGCCCGTTTCTCAAAAGCAGAGTGTTTTTCTTGCATGGCTCTCTTGGGTTCAGTTAAACTTCCTAAACGGAGTTGAATCACGTTCAGTTTCAAGTTCTAGCAGCAAGGGTTCATTCAGGCTAAGAACAGCACTCTTGTGCTATTCTGGCCATACACAGTGCAAATAGCATTCGCGTCTGTTTCCAGCAAGTTCAGTGTATTGGACTGAAGAGAAGCTCCTGTTTTACTTAGTTTCCAATCCTGAGTTGAACTAGATATGCCCCGTTTGTATAGGATGCACAGTTCTTTTGTTCTGAGCTAGCTCACTGTACTGGCCCTATAGGAAACACAGTAGAGTGCAAGAATGCCCGTTTCTCAAAAGCAGAGTGTTTTTCTTGCATGGCACGCTAGGTTTCAGTTAAACTTCCTAAACGGAGTTGAATGACGTTCAGTTTCAAGTTCTAGCAGCAGGGGTTCATTCAGGCTAAGAACAGCACTCTTGTGCTATTCTGGCCATACACAGTGCAAATAGCATTCGCGTTGTTCCCAGCAAGTACAGTGTATTGGACTGAAGAGAAGCTCCTGTTTTACTTAGTTTCCAATCCTGAGTTGAACTAGATATGCCCCGTTTGTGTAGGAAGCACGGTTCTTTTGTTCTGAGCTAGCTCACTGTACTGGTCCTATTGGAAACACAGTAGAGTGCAAGAATGCCCGTTTCTCAAAAGCAGAGTGTTTTTCTTCCATGGCACACTAGGGTTCAGTTAAACTTCCTAAACAGTGTTGAATCACGTTCAGTTTCAGGTTCTGTCAGCAAGGGTTCATTCAGGCTAAGAACAGCACTCTTGTGCTATTCTGGCCATACACAGTGCAAATAGCATTCGCGTCTGTTCCCAGCATGTACAGTGTATTGGACTGAAGAGAAGCTCCTGTTTTACTTAGTTTCCAATCCTGAGTTGAGCTAGATACGCCCCGTTTGTGTAGGCAGCCCGGTTCTTTTGTTCTGAGCTAGCTCACTGTACTGGCCCTATAGGAAACACAGTAGAGTGCAAGAATGCCCGTTTCTCAGAAGCAGAGTGTTTTTCATGCATGGCACACTAGGGTTCAGTTAAACTTCCTAAACGGAACTGAATCACGTTCAGTTTCAAGTTCTAGCAGCAAGGGTTCTTTCAGGCTAAGAACAGCACTATTGTGCTATTCTGGCCATTCACAGTACAAATAGAATTCTAGTCTGTTCCCAGCAAGTACAGTGTATTGGACTGAAGAGAAGCTCCTGTTTTACTTAGTTTCCAATCCTGAGTTGAAGTAGATATGCCCCGTTTGTGTAGGAAACACAGTTCTTTTGGTCTGAGCTAGCTCACTGTACTGGCTCTATAGGAAACACAGTAGAGTGCAAGAATGCCCGTTTCTCAAAAGCAGAGTGTTTTTCTTGCATGGCACACTAGGGTTCAGTTAAAATTCCTAAACGCATTTGAATCACTTTCAGTTTCAATTTCTAGCAGCAAGGGTTCATTCAGGCTAAGAACAGCACTCTTGTGCTATTCTGACAATACACAGTGCAAATGCATTCGCGTCTGTTCCCAGCAAGTACCGTGTATTGGACTGAAGAGAAGCTCCTGTTTTACTTAGTTTCCAATCCTGAGTTGAACTAGATATGCCCCGTTTGTGTAGGATGCACTGTTCTTTTGTTCTGAGCTAGCTCCCTGTACTGGCCCTATAGGAAACACAGTAGAGTGCAAGAATGCCCGTTTCTCAAAAGCAGAGTGTTTTTCTTGCATGGCACATTAGGGTTCAGTTAAACTTCCTAAACGGATTTGAATCACTTTCAGTTTCAAGTTCTAGCAGCAAGGGTTCATTCAGGTTAAGAACAGCACTCTTGTGCTGTTCTGGCCATACACAGTGCAAATAGCATTCTCGTCTGTTCCCAGCAAGTACAGTTTATTGGACTGAAACGAAGCTCCTGTTTTACTTAGTTTCCAATCCTGAGTTGAACTAGATATGCCCCGTTTGTGTAGGATGCACAGTTCTTTTGTTCTGAGCTAGCTCACTGTACTGGCCCTATAGGAAACACAGTAGAGTGCAAGAATGCCCGTTTCTCAAAAGCTGAGTGTTTTTCTTGCATGGCACACAAGGGTTCAGTTAAACTTCCTAAACGGAATTGAATCACGTTCAGTTTCAAGTTCTAGCAGCAAGGGTTCATTCAGGCTAAGAACAGCACTCTTGTGCTATTCTGGCCATACACAGTGCAAATAGCATTCGAGTCTGTTCCCAGCAAGTACAGTGTATTGGACTGAAGAGAAGCTCCTGTTTTACTTATTTTCCTATCCTGAGTTGAACTAGATATGCCCCGTTTGTGTAGGAAGCACGGTTCTTTTGTTCTGAGCTAGCTCACTGTATGGGCCCTATAGGAAACACAGTAGAGTGCAAGAATGCCCGTTTCACAAAAGCAGAGTGTTTTTCTTGCATGGCTCACTTTGGTTCAGTTAAACTTCTTAAACGGAGTTGAATCACGTACAGTTTCAAGTTCTAGCAGCAAGGGTTCATTCAGGCTAAGAACAGCACTCTTGTGCTATTCTGGCCATAAACAGTGCAACCAGCATTCGCGTCTGTTCCCAGCAAGTACAGTGTATTGGACTGAAGAGAAGCTCCTGTTTTACTGAGTTTCCAATCCTGAGTTGAATTAGATATGCCCCGTTTGTGTAGGAAGCACGGTTCTTTTGTTCTGAGCTAGCTCACTGTACTGGCCCTATTGGAAACACAGTAGAGTGCAAGAATGCGCGTTTCTCAAGAGCACAGTGTTTTTCTTGCATGGCAACTAGGGTTCAGTTAAACTTCCTAAACAGAGTTGAATCACGTTCAGTTTCAAGTTCTGTCAGCAAGGGTTCATTCAGACTAAGAACAGCACTCTTGTGCTATTCTGGCCATACACAGTGCAAATAGCATTCGCGTCTGTTCCCAGCAAGTACAGTGTATTGGACTGAAGAGAAGCTCCTGTTTTACTTAGTTTCCTATCCTGAGTTGAACTAGATATGCCCCGTTTGTGTAGGCAGCACGGTTCTTTTTTTCTGAGCTAGCTCACTGTACTGGCCCTTTAGGAAACACAGTAGAGTGCAAGAATGCCCGTTTCTCAGAAGCAGAGTGTTTTTCCTGCATGGCACACTAGGGTTCAGTTAAAATTCCTAAACGGAATTGAATCACGTTCAGTTTCAAGTTCTAGCAGCAAGGGTTCATTCAGGCTAAGAACAGCACAATTGTGCTATTCTGGCAATTCACAGTGCAAATAGCATTCGCGTCTGTTCCCAGCAAGTAGAGTGTATTGGACTGAAGAGAAGCTCCTGTTTTACTTAGTTTCCAATCCTGAGTTGAACTAGATATGCCCCGTTTGTGTAGGAAGCACGGATCTTTTGTTCTGAGCTAGCTCACTGTACTGGCCTTATAGGAAACACAGTAGAGTGCAAGAATGCCCGTTTCTCAAAAGCAGAGTGTTTTTCTTGCATGGCTCACTTGGGTTCAGTTAAACTTCTTAAACGGAGTTGAATCACGTTCAGTTTCAAGTTCTAGCAGCAAGGGTTCATTCAGGCTAAGAACAGCACTCTTGTGCTATTCTGGCCATACACAGTGCAACCAGCATTCGCGTCTGTTCCCAGCAAGTACAGTGTATTGGACTGAAGAGAAGCTCCTATTTTACTTAGTTTCCAATCCTGAGTTGAACTAGATATGCCCCGTTTGTGTAGGAAGCACAGTTCTCTTGTTCTGAGCTAGCTCACTGTACTGGCCCTATAGGAAACACAGTAGAGTGCAAGAGTGCCTGTTTCTCAAAAGCAGAGTGTTTTTCTTGTAAGGCCGACTGGGGTTCAATACAACTTCCTAAACGGAGTTGATTCACATTGAGTTTCAAGTTCTAGCATTAAGTGTTAATTCAGGGTAAGAACACCACTATTGTGCTATTCTGGCCATAAACAGTGCAAATAGCACTCGCGTCGGTTCCCAGCAAATACAGTGTATTGGACTGAAGAGAAGCTCCTGTTTTACTTAGTTTCCAATCCTGAGTTGAACTAGATATGCCTCGTTTGTGTAGGCGGCACGTTTCTTTTTTTCTGAGCTAGCTCACTGTACTGGCCCTATAGGAAACACAGTAGAGTGCAAGAATGCCCGTTTCTCAGAAGCAGAGTGTTTTTCGTGCATGGCACACTAGGGTTTAGTTAAACTTCCTAAACGGAATTGAATCACGTTCAGTTTCAAGTTCTAGCAGCAAGGGTTCATTCAGGCTAAGAACAGCACTATTGTGCTATTCTGGCCATACACAGTGCAACCAGCATTAGCGTCTGTTCCCAGCAAGTACAGTGTATTGGACTGAAGAGAAGCTCCTGTTTTACTTAGTTTCCAATCCTGAGTTGAACTAGATATGCACCGTTTGTGTAGGCAGCACGGTTCTTTTGTTCTGAGCTAGCTCACTGTACTGGCCCTATAGGAAACACAGTAGAGTGCAAGAATGCCCGTTTCTCAGAAGCAGAGTGTTTTTCTTGCATGGCACACTAGGGTTCAGTTAAACTTCCTAAACGGAGTTGAATCACGTTCAGTTTCAAGTTTTAGCAGCAAGGGTTCATTCAGGCTAAGAAGAGCACTCTTGTGCTATTCTGGCCATACACAGTGCAACCAGCATTCGCGTCTGTTCCCAGCAAGTACAGTGTATTGGACTGAAGAGAAGCTCCTGTTTTACTTAGTTTCCAATCCTGAGTTGAACTAGATATGCCCCGTTTGTGTAGGAAGCAGAGTTCTTTTGGTCTGAGCTAGCTCACTGTACTGGCCCTATAGGACACACAATAGAGTGCAAGAATGCCCGTTTCTCAAAAGCAGAGTGTTTTTCTTGCATGGCACACTAGGGTTCAGTTAAACTTCCTAAACGGAGTTGAATCACGTTCAGTTTCAAGTTCTAGCAGCAAGGGTTCATAAAGGCTAAGAACAGCACTCTTGTGCTATTCTGGCCATAAACAGTGCAAATAGCATTCGCGTCTGTTTCCAGCAAGTACAGTGTATTGGACTGAAGAGAAGCTCCTGTTTTACTTAGTTTCCAATCCTGAGTTGAACTAGATATGCCCCGTTTGTATAGGATGCACAGTTCTTTTGTTATGAGCTAGCTCACTGTACTGGCCCTATAGGAAACACAGTAGAGTGCAAGAATGCCCGTTTCTCAAAAGCAGAGTGTTTGTCTTGCATGGCACGCTAGGTTTCAGTTAAACTTCCTAAACGGAGTTGAATCACGTTCAGTTTCAAGTTCTAGCAGCAGGGGTTCATTCAGGCTAAGAACAGCACTCTTGTGCTATTCTGGCCATACACAGTGCAAATAGCATTCGCGTTGTTCCCAGCAAGTACAGTGTATTGGACTGAAGAGAAGCTCCTGTTTTACTTAGTTTCCAATCCTGAGTTGAACTAGATATGCCCCGTTTGTGTAGGAAGCACGGTTCTTTTGTTCTCAGCTAGCTCACTGTACTGGCCCTATTGGAAACACAGTAGAGTGCAAGAATGCCCGTTTCTCAAAAGAACAGTGTTTTTCTTGCATGACACACTAGGGTTCAGTTAAACTTCCTAAACAGAGTTGAATCACGTTCAGTTTCAGGTTCTGTCAGCAAGGGTTCATTCAGGCTAAGAACAGCACTCTTGTGCTATTCTGGCCATACACAGTGCAAATAGCATTCGCGTCTGTTCCCAGCATGTACAGTGTATTGGACTGAAGAGAAGCTCCTGTTTTACTTAGTTTCCAATCCTGAGTTGAGCTAGATATGCCCCGTTTGTGTAGGCAGCCCGGTTCTTTTGTTCTGAGCTAGCTCACTGTACTGGCCCTATAGGAAACACAGTAGAGTGCAAGAATGCCCGTTTCTCAGAAGCAGAGTGTTTTTCGTGCATGGCACACTAGGGTTCAGTTAAAGTTCCTAAACGGAATTGAATCACGTTCAGTTTCAAGTTCTAGCAGCAAGGGTTCATTCAGGCTATGAACAGCACTATTGTGCTATTCTGACAATACACAGTGCAAATGCATTCGCGTCTGTTCCCAGCAAGTACAGTGTATTGGACTGAAGAGAAGCTCCTGTTTTACTTAGTTTCCAATCCTGAGTTGAACTAGATATGCCCCGTTTGTGTAGGATGCACTGTTCTTTTGTTCTGAGCTAGCTCACTGTACTGGCCCTATAGGAAACACAGTAGAGTGCAAGAATGCCCGTTTCTCAAAAGCTGAGTGTTTTTCTTGCATGGCACATTAGGGTTCAGTTAAACTTCCTAAACGGATTTGAATCACTTTCAGTTTCAAGTTCTAGCAGCAAGGGTTCATTCAGGCTAAGAACAGCACTCTTGTGCTATTCTGGCCATACACAGTGCAACCAGCATTCGCGTCTGTTCCCAGCAAGTACAGTGTATTGGACTGAAGAGAAGCTCCTGTTTTACTTAGTTTCCAATCCTGAGTTGAACTAGATATGCCCCGTTTGTGTAGGAAGCACATTTCTCTTGTTCTGAGCTAGCTCACTGTACTGGCCCTATAGGAAACACAGTAGAGTGCAAGAGTGCCTGTTTCTCAAAAGCAGAGTGTTTTTCTTGCATGGCTCACTTGGGTTCAGTTAAACTTCTTAAACGGAGTTGAATCACGTTCAGTTTCAAGTTCTAGCAGCAAGGGTTCATTCAGGCTAAGAACAGCACTCTTGTGCTATTCTGGCCATACACAGTGCAACCAGCTTTCGCGTCTGTTCCCAGTAAGTACAGTGTATTGGACTGAAGAGAAGCTCTTGTTTTACTAAGTTTCCAATCCGGAGTTGAACTAGATATGCACCGTTTGTGTAGGCAGCACGGTTCTTTTGTTCTGAGCTAGCTCACTGTACTGGCCCTATAGGAAACACAGTAGAGTGCAAGAATGCCCGTTTCTCAGAAGCAGAGTGTTTTTCTTGCATGGCACACTAGGGTTCAGTTAAACTTCCTAAACGGAGTTGAATCACGTTCAGTTTCAAGTTCTAGCAGCAAGGGTTCATTCAGGCTAAGAAGAGCACTCTTGTGCTATTCTGGCCATACACAGTGCAACCAGCATTCGCGTCTGTTCCCAGCAAGTACAGTGTATTGGACTGAAGAGAAGCTCCTGTTTTACTTAGTTTCCAATCCTGAGCTGAACTAGATATGCCCCTTTTGTGTAGGAAGCAGAGTTCTTTTGGTCTGAGATAGCTCACTGTACTGGCCCTATAGGAAACACAGTAGAGTGCAAGAATGCCCGTTTCTCAAAAGCAGAGTGTTTTTCTTGCATGGCAACTAGGGTTCAGTTAAACTTCCTAAACGGAGTTGAATCACGTTCAGTTTCAAGTTCTGTCAGCAAGGGTTCATTCAGGCTAAGAACAGCACTCTTGTGCTATTCTGGCCATACACAGTGCAAATAGCATTCGTGTTGTTCCCAGCAAGTACAGTGTATTGGACTGAAGAGAAGCTCCTGTTTTACTTAGTTTCCAATCCTGAGTTGAACTAGATATGCCCCGTTTGTGTAGGAAGCACGGTTCTTTTGTTCTGAGCTAGCTCACTGTACTGGCCTTTTGGAAACACAGTAGAGTGCAAGAATGCCCGTTTCTCAAAAGCATAGTGTTTTTCTTGCATGGCACACTAGGGTTCAGTTAAACTTCCTAAACAGAGTTGAATCACGTTCAGTTTCAGGTTCTGTCAGCAAGGGTTCATTCAGGCTAAGAACAGCACTCTTGTGCTATTCTGGCCATACACAGTGCAAATATCATTCGCGTCTGTTCCCAGCATGTACAGTGTATTGGACTGAAGAGAAGCTCCTGTTTTACTTAGTTTCCAATCCTGAGTTGAGCTAGATATGCCCCGTTTGTGTAGGCAGCCCGGTTCTTTTGGTCTGAGCTAGCTTACTGTACTGGCCCTATAGGAAACACAGTAGAGTGCAAGAATGCCCGTTTCTCAGAAGCAGAGTGTTTTTTTGTGCATGGCACACTAGGGTTCAGTTAAACTTCCTAAACGGAATTGAATCACGTTCAGTTTCAAGTTCTAGCAGCAAGGGTTCAATCAGGCTAAGAACAGCACTATTGTGCTATTCTGGCCATTCACAGTACAAATAGAATTCTCGTCTGTTCCCAGCAAGTACAGTGTATTGGACTGAAGAGAAGCTCCTGTTTTACTTAGTTTCCAATCCTGAGTTGAACTAGATATGCCCCGTTTGTGTAGGAAGCACAGTTCTTTTGTTCTGAGCTAGCTCACTGTACTGGCCCTATAGGAAACACAGTGGAGTGCAAGAATGCCCGTTTCTCAGAAGCAGAGTGTTTTTCGTGCATGGCACACTAGGGTTCAGTTAAACTTCCTAAACGGAATTGAATCACGTTCAGTTTCAAGTTCTAGCAGCAAGGGTTCATTCAGGGTAAGAACAGCACTATTGTGCTATTCTGGCCATTCACAGTACAAATAGAATTCTCGTCTGTTCCCAGCAAGTACAGTGTATTGGACTGAAGAGAAGCTCCTGTTTTACTTAGTTTCCAATCCTGAGTCGAAGTAGATATGCCCCGTTTGTGTTGGAAGCACAGTTCTTTTGTTCTGAGCTAGCTCACTGTACTGGCCCTATAGGAAACACAATAGAGTGCAAGAATGCCCGTTTCTCAAAAGCAGTGTGTTTTTCTTGCATGGCACACTAGGGTTCAGTTAAAATTCCTAAACGGATTTGAATCACTTTCAGTTTCAAGTTCTAGCAGCAAGGGTTCATTCAGGCTAAGAACAGCACTCTTGTGCTGTTCTGGCCATACACAGTGCAAATAGCATTCTCGTCTGTTCCCAGCAATACAGTTTATTGGACTGAAAAGAAGCTCCTGTTTTATTTAGTTTCAAATCCTGAGTTGAACTAGATATGCCCCGTTTGTGTAGGATGCACAGTTCTTTTGTTCTGAGCTAGCTCACTGTACTGGCCCTATAGGAAACACAGTAGAGTGCAAGAATTCCCGTTTTTCAAAAGCTGAGTGTTTTTCTTGCATGGCACAGAAGGGTTCAGTTAAACTTCCTATACGGAATTGAATCACGTTCAGTCAAGTTCTAGCAGCAAGGGTTCATTCAGGCTAAGAACAGCACTATTGTGCTATTCTGGCCATTCACTGTACAAATAGCATTCGCGTCTGTTCCAAGCAAGTACAGTGTATTGGACTGAATAGAAGCTCCTGTTTTACTTAGTTTCCAATCCTGAGTTGAACTAGATATGCCCCGTTTGTGTAGGAAGCACGGTTCTTTTGTTCTGAGCTAGCTCACTGTACTGGCCCTATAGGAAAAACAGTAGAGTGCAAGAATGCCCGTTTCTCAAAAGCAGAGTGTTTTTCTTGCATGGCTCACTTGGGTTCAGTTAAACTTCCTAAACGGAGTTGAATCACATTCACTTTCAAGTTCTGTCAGCAAGGGTTCATTCTGGCTAAGAACAGCACTCTTGTGCTATTATGGCCATACACAGTGCAACCAGCATTCGCGTCTGTTCCCAGCAAGTACAGTGTATTGGACTGAAGAGAAGCTCCTGTTTTACTTAGTTTCCAATCCTGAGTTGAACTAGATATGCCCCGTTTGTGTAGGAAGCACGGTTCTTTTGTACTGAGCTAGCTCACTGTACTGGCCCTATAGGAAAAACAGTAGAGTGCAAGAATGCCCGTTTCTCAAAAGCAGAGTGTTTTTCTTGCATGGCTCTCTTGGGTTCAGTTAAACTTCCTAAACGGAGTTGAATCACGTTCACTTTCAAGTTCTAGCAGCAAGGGTTCATTCAGGCTAAGAACAGCACTCTTGTGCTATTCTGGTCATACACAGTGCAACCAGCATTCGCGTCTGTTCCCAGCATGTACAGTGTATTGGACTGAAGAGAAGCTCCTGTTTTACTTAGTTTCCAATCCTGAGTTGAACTAGATATGCCCCGTTTGTGTAGGAAGCATGGTTCTTTTGTTCTGAGCTAGCTCACTGTACTGGCACTATAGGAAACACAGTAGAGTGCAAGAATGCCCGTTTCTCAAAAGCAGAGAGTTTTTCTTGCATGGCACACTAGGGTTCAGTTAAACTTCCTAAACGGATTTGAATCACTTTCAGTTTCAATTTCTAGCAGCAAGGGTTCATTCAGGCTAAGTACAGCACTCTAGTGCTATTCTGACCATACACAGTGCAAATGCATTCGCGTCTGTTCCCAGCAAGTACAGTGTATTGGACTGAAGAGAAGCTCCTGTTTTACTTAGTTTCCAATCCTGAGTTGAACTAGATATGCCCCGTTTGTGTAGGATGCACTGTTCTTTTGTTCTGAGCTAGCTCACTGTACTGGCCCTATAGGAAACACAGTAGAGTGCAAGAATGCCCGTTTCTCAAAAGCAGAGTGTTTTTCTTGCATGGCACATTAGGGTTCAGTTAAACTTCCTAAACGGAGTTGAATCACGTTCAGTTTCAAGTTCTAGCAGCAAGGGTTCATTCAGGCTAAGAACAGCACTCTTGTGCTGTTCTGGCCATACACAGTGCAAATAGCATTCTCATCTGTTCCCAGCAAGTACAGTTTATTGGACTGAAGAGAAGCTCCTGTTTTACTTAGTTTCCATGCCTGAGTTGAACTAGATATGCCCCGTTTGTGTAGGATGCACAGTTCTTTTGTTCTGAGCTACCTCACTGTACTGGCCCTATAGGAAACACAGTAGAGTGCAAGAATGCCCGTTTCTCAAAAGCAGAGTGTTTGTCTTGCATGGCACACTAGGGTTCAATTAAACTTCCTAAACGGAATTGAAACACGTTCAGATTCAAGTTCTAGCAGCAAGGGTTCATTCAGGCTAAGAACAGCACTATTGTGCTATTCTGGCCATTCACAGTACAAATAGCATTCGCGTCTGTTCCCAGCAAGTACAGTGTATTGGACTGAAGAGAAGCTCCTCTTTTACTTAGTTTCCAATCCTGAGTTGAACTAGATATGCCCCGTTTGTGTAGGAAGCACGGTTCTTTTTTACTGAGCTTGCTCACTGTACTGGCCCTATAGGAAACACAGTAGAGTGCAAGAATGCCCGTTTCTCAAAAGCAGAGAGTTTTTCTTGCATGGCACACTAGGGTTCAGTTAAACTTCCTAAACGGATTTGAATCACTTTCAGTTTCAATTTCTAGCAGCAAGGGTTCATTCAGGCTAAGAACAGCACTCTTGTGCTATTCTGACCATACACAGTGCAAATGCATTCGCGTCTGTTCCAAGCAAGTACAGTGTATTGGACTGAAGAGAAGCTCCTGTTTTACTTAGTTTCCAATCCTGAGTTGAACTAGATATGCCCCGTTTGTGTAGGAAGCAGAGTTCTTTTGTTCTGAGCTAGCTCACTGTACTGGCCCTATAGGAAACACAATAGAGTGCAAGAATGCCCGTTTCTCAAAAGCAGAGTGTTTTTCTTGAATGGCTCACTTGGGTTCAGTTAAACATCCTAAACGGAGTTGAATCACGTTCACTTTCAAGTTCTAGCAGCAAGGGTTCATTCAGGCTAAGAACAGCACTCTTGTGCTATTCTGGCCATACACAGTGCAACCAGCATTCGCGTCTGTTCCCAGCATGTACAGTGTATTGGACTGAAGAGAAGCTCCTGTTTTACTTAGTTTCCAATCCTGAGTTGAACTAGATATGCCCCGTTTGTGTAGGAAGCAGAGTTCTTTTGGTCTGAGCTAGCTCACTGTACTGGCCCTATAGGAAACACAATAGAGTGCAAGAATGCCCGTTTCTCAAAAGCAGAGTGTTTTTCTTGCATGGCACACTAGGGTTCAGTTAAACTTCCTAAATGGAGTTGAATCACGTTCAGTTTCAAGTTATAGCAGCAAGTGTTCATTCAGGCTAAGAACATCACTCTTGTGCTATTCTGGCCATACACAGTGCAAATAGCATTTTTGTCAGTTCCCAGCAAGTACAGGGTATTGGACTGAAGAGAAGCTCCTGTTTTACTTAGTTTCCAATCCTGAGTTGAACTAGATATGCCCCGTTTGTGTAGGAAGCATGGTTCTTTTGTTCTGAGCTAGCTAACTGTACTGGCACTATAGGAAACACAGTAGAGTGCAAGAATGCCCGTTTCTCCAATGCTGAGCGTTTTTATTGCATGGCACACTAGGGTTCAGTTAAACTTCCTAAACAGAGTTGAATCACATTCAGTTTCAAGTTCTAGCAGCAAGGGTTCATTCAGGCTAAGAACAGCACTCTTGTGCTATTCTGGCCATACACAGTGCATATAGCATTCGCGTCTGTTCCCAGCAAGTACAGTGTATTGGACTGAAGAGAAGCTCCTGTTTTACTTCGTTTCCAATCCTGAGTTGAACTAGATATGCCCCGTTTGTTTAGGAAGCACAGTTCTTTTGTTCTGAGCTAGCTCACTGTACTGGCCCTATAGGAAACACAGTAGAGTGCAAGAATGCCCGTTTCTCAAAAGCAGAGTGTTTTTCTTGCATGGCACATTAGGGTTCAGTTAAACTTCCTAAACGGAGTTGAATCACGTTCAGTTTCAAGTTCTAGCAGCAAGGGTTCATTGAGGCTAAGAACAGCACTCTTGTGCTGTTCTGGCCATACACAGTGCAAATAGCATTCTCATCTGTTCCCAGCAAGTACAGTTTATTGGACTGAAGAGAAGCTCCTGTTTTACTTAGTTTCCATTCCTGAGTTGAACTAGATATGCCCCGTTTGTGTAGGATGCACAGTTCTTTTGTTCTGAGCTAGCTCACTGTACTGGCCCTATAGGAAACACAGTAGAGTGCAAGAATGCCCGTTTCTCAAAAGCAGAGTGTTTTTCTTGCATGGCACACTAGGGTTCAGTTAAACTTCCTAAACGGAATTGAAACACGTTCAGTTTCAAGTTCTAGCAGCAAGGGTTCATTCAGGCTAGGAACAGCACTATTGTGCTATTCTGGCCATTCACAGTTCAAATAGCATTCGCGTCTGTTCCCAGCAAGTACAGTGTATTGGACTGAAGAGAAGCTCCTGTTTTACTTAGTTTCCAATCCTGAGTTGAACTAGATATGCCCCGTTTGTGTAGGAAGCACGGTTCTTTTGTACTGAGCTAGCTCACTGTACTGGCCCTATAGGAAACACAGTAGAGTGCAAGAATGCCCGTTTCTCAAAAGCAGAGAGTTTTTCTTGCATGGCACACTAGGGTTCAGTTAAACTTCCTAAACGGATTTGAATCACGTTCAGTTTCAATTTCTAGCAGCAAGGGTTCATTCAGGCTAAGAACAGCACTCTAGTGCTATTCTGACCATACACAGTGCAAATGCATTCGCGTCTGTTCCCAGCAAGTACAGTGTATTGGACTGAAGAAAAGCTCCTGTTTTACTTAGTTTCCAATCCTGAGTTGAACTAGATATGCCCCGTTTGTGTAGGATGCACTGTTCTTTTGTTCTGAGCTAGCTCACTGTACTGGCCCTATAGGAAACACAGTAGAGTGCAAGAATGCCCGTTTCTCAAAAGCAGAGTGTTTTTCTTGCATGGCACATTAGGGTTCAGTTAAACTTCCTAAACGGAGATGAATCACGTTCAGTTTCAAGTTCTAGCAGCAAGGGTTCATTCAGGCTAAGAACAGCACTCTTGTGCTGTTCTGGCCATACACAGTGCAAATAGCATTCTCATCTGTTCCCAGCAAGTACAGTTTATTGGATTGAAGAGAAGCTCCTGTTTTACTTAGTTTCCATTCCTGAGTTGAACTAGATATGCCCCGTTTGTGTAGGATGCACAGTTCTTTTGTTCTGAGCTAGCTCACTGTACTGGCCCTATAGGAAACACAGTAGAGTGCAAGAATGCCCGTTTCTCAAAAGCAGAGTGTTTTTCTTGCATGGCACACTAGGGTTCAGTTAAACTTCCTAAACGGAATTGAAACACGTTCAGTTTCAAGTTCTAGCAGCAAGGGTTCATTCAGGCTAAGAACAGGACTATTGTGCTATTCTGGCCATTCACAGTTCAAATAGCATTCGCGTCTGTTCCCAGCAAGTACAGTGTATTGGACTGAAGAGAAGCTCCTGTTTTACTTAGTTTCCAATCCTGACTTGAACTAGATATGCCCCGTTTGTGTAGGAAGCACGGTTCTTTTGTACTGAGCTAGCTCACTGTACTGGCCCTATAGGAAACACAGTAGAGTGCAAGAATGCCCGTTTCTCAAAAGCAGAGAGTTTTTCTTGCATGGCACACTAGGGTTCAGTTAAACTTCCTAATCGGATTTGAATCACGTTCAGTTTCAATTTCTAGCAGCAAGGGTTCATTCAGGCTAAGAACAGCACTCTTGTGCTATTCTGACCATACACAGTGCAAATGCATTCGCGTCTGTTCCCAGCAAGTACAGTGTATTGGACTGAAGAGAAGGTCCTGTTTTACTTAGTTTCCAATCCTGAGTTGAACTAGATATGCCCCGTTTGTGTAGGAAGCACGGTTCTTTTGTACTGAGCTAGCTCACTGTACTGGCCCTATAGGAAACACAATAGAGTGCAAGAATGCCCGTTTCTCAAAAGCAGAGAGTTTTTCTTGCATGGCTCACTTGGGTTCAGTTAAACTTCCTAAACGGAGTTGAATTACGTTCACTTTCAAGTTCTAGCAGCAAGGGTTCATTCAGGCTAAGAACAGCACTCTTGTGCTATTCTGGCCATAAACTGTGCAACCAGCATTTGCGTCTGTTCCCAGCAAGTACAGTGTATTGGACAGAAGAGAAGCTCCTGTTTTACTTAGTTTCCAATCCTGAGTTGAACTAGATATGCCCCGTTTGTGTAGGAAGCAGAGTTCTTTTGGTCTGAGCTAGCTCACTGTACTGGCCCTATAGGAAACACAATAGAGTGCAAGAATGCCCGTTTCTCAAAAGCAGAGTGTTTTTCTTGCATGGCACACTAGGGTTCAGTTAAACTTCCTAAACGGAGTTGAATCACGTTCAGTTTCAAGTTCTAGCAGCAAGGGTTCATTCAGGCTAAGAACAGCACTATTGTGCTATTCTGGCCATTCACAGTACAAATAGCATTCGCGTCTGTTCCCAGCAAGTACAGTGTATTGGACTGAAGAGAAGCTCCTGTTTTACTTAGTTTCCAATCCTGAGTTGAACTAGATATGCCCCGTTTGTGTAGGAAGCACAGTTCTTTTGTACTGAGCTAGTTCACTGTACTGGCCCTATAGGAAACACAGTAGAGTGCAAGAATGCCCGTTTCTCAAAAGCAGAGAGTTTTTCTTGCATGGCACACTAGGGTTCAGTTAAACTTCCTAAACGGATTTGAATCACGTTCAGTTTCAATTTCTAGCAGCAAGGGTTCATTCAGGCTAAGAACAGCACTCTTGTGCTATTCTGACCATACACAGTGCAAATGCATTCGCGTCTGTTCCCAGCAAGTACAGTGTATTGGACTGAAGAGAAGGTCCTGTTTTACTTAGTTTCCAATCCTGAGTTGAACTAGATATGCCCTGTTTGTGTAGGATGCACTGTTCTTTTGTTCTGAGTTAGCTCACTGTACTGGCCCTATAGGAAACACAGTAGAGTGCAAGAATGCCCGTTTCTCAAAAGCAGAGTGTTTTTCTTGCATGGCACATTAGGGTTCAGTTAAACTTCCTAAACGGAGTTGAATCATGTTCAGTTTCAAGTTCTAGCAGCAAGGGTTCATTCAGGCTAAGAACAGCACTCTTGTGCTGTTCTGGCCATACACAGTGCAAATAGCATTCTCGTCTGTTCCCAGCAAGTACAGTTTATTGGACTGAAGAGAAGCTCCTGTTTTACTTAGTTTCCAATCCTGAGTTGAACTAGATATGCCCCGTTTGTGTAGGAAGCACGGTTCTTTTGTATTGAGCTAGCTCACTGTACTGGCCCTATAGGAAACACAATAGAGTGCAAGAATGCCCGTTTCTCAAAAGCAGAGAGTTTTTCTTGCATTGCTCACTTGGGTTCAGTTAAACTTCCTAAACGGAGTTGAATCACGTTCACTTTCAAGTTCTAGCAGCAAGGGTTCATTCAGGCTAAGAACAGCACTCTTGTGCTATTCTGGCCATACACAGTGCAACCAGCATTCGCGTCTGTTCCCAGCAAGTACAGTGTATTGGACAGAAGAGAAGCTCCTGTTTTACTTAGTTTCCAATCCTGAGTTGAACTAGATATGCCCCGTTTGAGTAGGAAGCACGGTTCTTTTGTTCTGAGCTAGCTCACTGTACTGGCCCTATAGGAAACACAATAGAGTGCAAGAATGCCCGTTTCTCAAAAGCAGAGTGTTTTTCTTGCATGGCACACTAGGGTTCAGTTAAACTTCCTAAACGGAGTTGAATCACGTTCAGTTTCAAGTTATAGCAGCAAGTGTTCATTCAGGCTAAAAACAGCACTCTTGTGCTATTCTGGCCATACACAGTGCAAATAGCATTTTTGTCAGTTCCCAGCAAGTACAGTGTATTGGACTGAAGAGAAGCTCCTGTTTTACTTTGTTTCCAATCCTGAGTTGAACTAGATATGCCCCGTTTGTGTAGGAAGCATGGTTCTTTTGTTCTGAGCTAGCTCACTGTACTGGCACTATAGGAAACACAGTAGAGTGCAAGAATGCCCGTTTCTCAAAAGCAGAGAGTTTTTCTTGCATGGCACACTAGGGTTCAGTTAAACTTCCTAAACGGAGTTGAATCACGTTCAGTTTTAAGTTCTAGCAGCAAGGGGTCATTCAGGCTACGAACAGCACTCTAGTGCTATTCTGACCATACACAGTGCAAATGCATTCGCGTCTGTTCCCAGAAAGTACAGTGTATTGGACTGAAGAGAAGCTCCTGTTTTACTTAGTTTCCAATCCTGAGTTGAACTAGATATGCCCCGTTTGTGTAGGATGCACTGTTCTTTTGTTCTGAGCTAGCTCACTGTACTGGCCCTATAGGAAACACAGTAGAGTGCAAGAATGCCCGTTTCTCAAAAGCAGAGTGTTTTTCTTGCATGGCACATTAGGGTTCAGTTAAACTTCCTAAACGGAGTTGAATCACGTTCAGTTTCAAGTTCTAGCAGCAAGGGTTCATTCAGGCTAAGAACAGCACTCTTGTGCTGTTCTGGCCATACACAGTGCAAATAGCATTCTCGTCTGTTCCCAGCAAGTACAGTGTATTGGACTGAAGAGAAGCTCCTGTTTTACTTAGTTTCCATTCCTGAGTTGAACTAGATATGCCCCGTTTGTGTAGGATGCACAGTTCTTTTGTTCTGAGCTTGCTCACTGTACTGGCCCTATAGGAAACACAGTAGAGTGCAAGAATGCCCGTTTCTCAAAAGCAGAGTGTTTTTCTTGCATGGCACACTAGGGTTCAGTTAAACTTCCTAAACGGAATTGAAACACGTTCAGTTTCAAGTTCTAGCAGCAAGGGTTCATTCAGGCTAAGAACAGCACTATTGTGCTATTCTGGCCATTCACAGTACAAATAGCATTCGCGTCTGTTCCCAGCAAGTACAGTGTATTGGACTGAAGAGAAGCTCCTGTTTTACTTAGTTTCCAATCCTGAGTTGAACTAGATATGCCCCGTTTGTGTAGGATGCACTGTTCTTTTGTTCTGAGTTAGCTCACTGTACTGGCCCTATAGGAAACACAGTAGAGTGCAAGAATGCCCGTTTCTCAAAAGCAGAGTGTTTTTCTTGCATGGCACATTAGGGTTCAGTTAAACTTCCTAAACGGAGTTAAATCACGTTCAGTTTCAAGTTCTAGCAGCAAGGGTTCATTCAGGCTAAGAACAGCACTCTTGTGCTGTTCTGGCCATACACAGTGCAAATAGCATTCTCGTCTGTTCCCAGCAAGTACAGTTTATTGGTCTGAAGAGAAGCTCCTGTTTTACTTAGTTTCCAATCCTGAGTTGAACTAGATATGCCCCGTTTGTGTAGGAAGCACGGTTCTTTTGTACTGAGCTAGCTCACTGTACTGGCCCTATAGGAAAAACAGTAGAGTGCAAGAATGCCCGTTTCTCAAAAGCAGAGTGTTTTTCTTGCATGGCTCTCTTGGGTTCAGTTAAACTTCTTAAAGGGAGTTGAATCACGTTCACTTTCAAGTTCTAGCAGCAAGGGTTCATTCAGGCTAAGAACAGCACTCTTGTGCTATTCTGGCCATACACAGTGCAACCAGCATTCGCGTCTGTTCCCAGCATGTACAGTGTATTGGACTGAAGAGAAGCTCCTGTTTTACTTAGTTTCCAATCCTGAGTTGAACTAGATATGCCCCGTTTGTGTAGGAAGCAGAGTTCTTTTGTTCTGAGCTAGCTCACTGTACTGGCCCTATAGGAAACACAATAGAGTGCAAGAATGCCCGTTTCTCAAACCAGAGTGTTTTTCTTGCATGGCTCACTTGGGTTCAGTTAAACTTCCTAAACGGAGTTGAATCACGTTCACTTTCAATTTCTAGCAGCAAGGGTTCATTCAGGCTAAGAACAGCACTCTTGTGCTATTCTGGCCATATGCAGTGCAACCAGCATTCGCGTCTGTTCCCAGCAAGTACATTGTATTGGACTGAAAGAAGCTCCTGTTTTACTTAGTTTCCAATCCTGAGTTGAACTAGATATGCCCCGTTTGTGTAGGAAGCAGAGTTCTTTTGGTCTGAGCTAGCTCACTGTACTGGCCCTATAGGAAACACAATAGAGTGCAAGAATGCCCGTTTCTCAAAAGCAGAGTGTTTTTCTTGCATGGCACACTAGGGTTCAGTTAAACTTCCTAAACGGAGTTGAATCACCTTCAGTTTCAAGTTATAGCAGCAAGGGTTCATTCAGGCTAAGAACAGCACTCTTGTGCTATTCTGGCCATACACAGTGCAAATAGCATTTTTGTCAGTTCCCAGCAAGTACAGTGTATTGGACTGAAGAGAAGCTCCTGTTTTACTTAGTTTCCAATCCTGAGTTGAACTAGATATGCCCCGTTTGTGTAGGATGCACTGTTCTTTTGTTCTGAGCTAGCTCACTGTTCTGGCCCTATAGGAAACACAGTAGAGTGCAAGAATGCCCGTTTCTCAAAAGCAGAGTGTTTTTCTTGCATGGCACATTAGGGTTCAGTTAAACTTCCTAAACGGAGTTGAATCACGTTCAGTTTCAAGTTCTAGCAGCAAGGGTTCATTCAGGCTAAGAACAGCACTCTTGTGCTGTTCTGGCCATACACAGTGCAAATAGCATTCTCATCTGTTCCCAGCAAGTACAGTTTATTGGACTGAAGAGAAGCTCCTGTTTTACTTAGTTTCCATTCCTGAGTTGAACTAGATATGCCCCGTTTGTGTAGGAAGCAGAGTTCTTTTGTTCTGAGCTAGCTCACTGTACTGGCCCTATAGGAAACACAATAGAGTGCAAGAATGCCCGTTTCTCAGAAGCAGAGTGTTTTTCTTGCATGGCACACTAGGGTTCAGTTAAACTTCCTAAACGGAGTTGAATCACGTTCAGTTTCAAGTTATAGCAGCAAGTGTTCATTCAGGCTAAGAACAGCACTCTTGTGCTATTCTGGCCATACACAGGGCAAATAGCATTTTTTGTCAGTTCCCAGCATGTACAGTGTATTGGACTGAACAGAAGCTCCTGTTTTACGTAGTTTCCAATCCTGAGTTGAACTAGATATGCCCCGTTTGTGTAGGAAGCATGGTTCTTTTGTTCTGAGCCTGCTCACTGTACTGGCCCTATAGGAAACACAGTAGAGTGCAAGAATGCCCGTTTCTCAGAAGCAGAGTGTTTTTCTTGCATGGCACATTAGGGTTCAGTTAAACTTCCTAAAAGGAATTGAATCACGTTCAGTTTCAAGTTCTAGCAGCAAGGGTTCATAAAGGCTAAGAACAGCACTCTTGTGCTATTCTGGCCATACAAAGTGCAACCAGCATTCGTGTCTGTTCCCAGCAAGTACAGTGTATTGGACTGAAGAGAAGCTCCTGTTTTACTTAGTATCAAATCCTGAATTGAACTAGATATGCCCCGTTTGTGTAGGAAGCACAGTTCTTTTGTTCTGAGCTAGCTCACTGTACTGGCCCTATAGGAAACACAGTAGAGTGCAAGAATGCCCGTCTCTCAAAAGCAGAGAGTTTGTATTGCATGGCACACTCGGGTTCAGTTAAACTTCCTAAACGGAGTTGAATCACGTTCAGTTTCAAGTTCTAGCAGCAGAGGTTCATTCAGGCTAAGAACAGCACTCTTGTGCTATTCTTGCCATACACAGTGCGAATAGCTTTCGTGTCTGTTCCCAGCAAGTACAGTGTATTGGACTGAAGAGAAGCTCCTGTTTTACTTAGTTTCCAATACAGAGTTGTACTATATATGCCCCGTTTGTGTAGGAAGCAGAGTTCTTTTGTTCTGAGCTAGCTCACGGTACTGGCCCTATAGGAAACACAGTAGAGTGCAAGAATGCCCGTTTCTCAAAAGCAGAGTGTTTTTCTTGCATGGCACACTAGGGTTCAGTTAAACTTCCTAAACGGAGTTGAATCACGTTCACTTTCACGTTCTAGCAGCAAGGGATCATTCAGGCTAAGAACAGCACTCTTGTGCTATTCTGGCCATACACAGTGCAAATAGCATTCGCGTCTGTTCCCAGCAAGTACAGTGTATTGGACTGAAGAGAAGCTCCTGTTTTACTTAGTTTCCAATCCTGAGTTGAACTAGATATGACCCGTTTGTGTAGGAAGCACAGTTCTTTTGCGCTGAGCTAGCTCACTGTACTGGCCCTATAGGAAAAACAGTAGAGTGCAAGAATGCCCGTTTCTCAAAAGCAGAGTGTTTTTCTTGCATGGCTCACTTGGGTTCAGTTAAACTTCCTAAACGGAGTTGAATCACGTTCACTTTCAAGTTCTAGCAGCAAGTGTTCATTCAGGCTAAGAACAGCACTCTTGTGCTATTCTGGCCATACACAGTGCTACCAGCATTCGCGTCTGTTCCCAGCAAGTACAGTGTATTGGACTGAAGAGAAGCTCCTGTTTTACTTATTTTCCAATCCTGAGTTGAACTAGATATGCCCCGTTTGTGTAGGAAGCACGGTTCTTTTGTTCTGAGCTAGCTCACGGTACTGGCCCTATAGGAAACACAGTAGAGTGCAAGAATGCCCGTTTCTCACAAGCAGAGTGTTTTTATTGCATGGCCCACTAGGGTTCTGTTAAACGTCCTAAACGGAGTTGAATCACGTTCAGTTTCAAGTTCTAGCAGCAAGGGTTCATTCAGGCTAAGAACAGCACTCTTCTGCTATTCTGGCCATACACAGTGCAAATAGCATTCGCGTCTGTTCCCAGCAAGTACAGTGTATTGGACTGAAGAGAAGCTCCTGTGTTACTTAGTTTCCAATCCTGAGTTGAAGTAGATATGCCCCGTTTGTGTAGGAAGCACAGTTCTTTTGTTCTGAGCTAGCTCACTGTACTGGCCCTATAGGAAACACAGTAGAGTGCAAGAATGCCCGTTTCTCAAAAGCAGAGTGTTTTTCTTGCATGGCACACTAGGGTTCAGTTAAACTTCCTAAACGGAGTTGAATCACGTTCAGTTTCAAGTTCTAGCAGCAAGGGTTCATTCAGGCTAAGAACAGCACTCTTGTGCTATACTGGCCATACACAGTGCAAATAGCATTCGCGTCTGTTCCCAGCAAGTACAGTGTATTGGACTGAAGAGAAGCTCCTGTTTTACTTAGTTTCCAATCCTGAGTTGAACTAGATATGCTCCGTTTGTGTAGGAAGCACGGTTCTTTTGTTCTGAGCTAGCTCACGGTACTGGCCCTATAGGAAACACAGTAGAGTGCAAGAATGCCCGTTTCTCAAAAGCAGAGTGTTTTTCTTGCATGGCACACTAGGGTTCTGTTAAACTTCCTTATCGGAGTTGAATCACGTTCAGTTTCAAGTTCTAGCAGCAAGGGATCATTCAGGCTAAGAACAACACTCTTGTGCTATTCTGGCCATACACAGTGCAAATAGCATTCGCGTCTGTTCCCAGCAAGTACAGTGTATTGGACTGAAGAGAAGCTCCTGTTTTACTTATTTTCCAATCCTGTGTTGAACTAGATATGCCCAGTTTGTATAGTAAGAACAGTTCTTTTGTTCTGAGCTAGCTCACTGTACTGGCCCTATAGGAAACACAGTAGAGTGCAAGAATGCCCGTTTCTCACAAGCAGAGTGTTTTTCTTGCATGGCCCACTAGTGTTCTGTTAAACGTCCTAAACGGAGTTGAATCACGTTCAGTTTCAAGTTCTAGCAGCAAGGGTTCATTCAGGCTAAGAACAGCACTCTTGTGCTATTCTGGCCATACACAGTGCAAATAGCATTCGCGTCTGTTCCCAGCAATACAGTGTATTGGACTGAAGAGAAGCTCCTGTTTTACTTAGTTTCCAATCCTGAGTTGAAGTAGATATGGCCCGTTTGTGTAGGAAGCACGGTTCTTTTGTTCTGAGCTAGCTCACTGTACTGGCCCTATAGGAAACACAGTAGAGTGCACGAATGCCCGTTTCTCAAAAGCAGAGTGTTTTTCTTGCATGGCACACTAGGGTTCAGTTAAACTTCCTAAACGGAGTTGAATCACGTTCAGTTTCAAGTTCTAGCAGCAAAGGTTCATTCAGGCTAAGAACAGCACTCTTGTGCTATTCTGGCCATACACAGTGCAAATAGCATTCGAGTCTGTTCCCAGCAAGTACAGTGTATTGGACTGAAGAGAAGCTCCTGTTTTACTTAGTTTCCAATCCTGAGTTGAACTAGATATGCCCCTTTGGTGTAGGTGTACAGTTATTTTGTTCTGAGCTAGCTCAGTGTACTGGTCCTGTAGGAAACAAAGTAGAGTGCAAGAATGCCCGTCTCTCAAAAGCAGAGTGTTTTTCTTGCATGCCACACTTGGGTCCAGTTAAACTTCTTAAACGGAGTTGAATCACGTTCAGTTTCAAGTTCTAGCATCAAGGGTTCATTGAGGCTAAGAACAGCAATCTTGTGCTATTCTGGCCATACACAGTGCAACCAGCATCGCGTCTGTTCCCAGCAAGTACAGTGTATTGGACTGAAGAGAAGCTCCTGTTTTACTTAGTTTCCAATCCTGAGTTGAACTAGATATGCCCCGTTTGTGTAGGAAGCACAGTTCTTTTGTTCTGAGCTAGCTCACTGTACTGGCCCTATAGGAAACACAGTAGAGTGCAAGAATGCCCGTTTCTCAAAAGCAGAGTGTTTTTCTTGCATGGCACACTAGGGTTCAGTTAAACTCCCTAAACGGAGTTGAATCACGTTCAGTTTCAAGTTCTAGCAGCAAGGGTTCATTCAGGCTAAGAACAGCACTCTTGTGCTATTCTGGCCATACACAGTGCAAATAGCATTCGCGTCTGTTCCCAGCAAGTACAGTGTATTGGACTGAAGAGAAGCTCCTGTTTTACTTAGTTTCCAATCCTGAGTTGAACTAGATATGCCCCGTTTGTGTAGGAAGCACGGTTCTTTTGTTCTGAGCTAGCTCACGGTACTGGCCATATAGGAAACACAGTAGAGTGCAAGAATGCCCGTTTCTCAAAAGCAGAGTGTTTTTCTTGCATGGCACACTAGGGTTCAGTTAAACTTCCTAAACGGAGTTGAATCACGTTCACTTTCACGTTTTAGCAGCAAGGGATCATTTAGGCTAAGAACAGCACTCTTGTGCTATTCTGGCCATACACAGTGCAAACAGCATTCGCGTCTGTTCCCAGCAAGTACAGTGTATTGTACTGAAGAGAAGCTCCTGTTTTACTTAGTTTCCAATCCTGAGTTGAACTAGATATGCCCCGTTTGTGTAGGAAGCACGGTTCTTTTGTTCTGAGCTAGCTCATTGTACTGGCCCTATAGGAAAAACAGTAGAGTGCAAGAATGCCCGTTTCTCAAAAGCAGAGTGTTTTTCTTGCATGGCTCACTTCGGTTCAGTTAAACTTCCTAAACGGAGTTGAATCATGTTCACTTTCAAGTTCTAGCAGCAAGGGTTCATTCAGGCTAAGAACAGCACTCTTGTGCTATTCTGGCCATACACAGTGCTACCAGCATTCGTGTCTGTTCCCAGCAAGTACAGTGTATTGGACTGAAGAGAAGCTCCTGTTTTACTTATTTTCCAATCCTGAGTTGAACTAGATATGCCCCGTTTGTGTAGGAAGCACGGTTCTTTTGTTCTGAGCTAGCTCACTGTACTGGCCCTATAGGAAACACAGTAGAGAGCAAGAATGCCTGTTTCTCAAAAGCAGAGTGTTTTTCTTGCATGGCACGCTAGGGTTCAGTTAAACTTCCTAAACGGAGATGAATCACTTTCAGTTTCAAGTTCTAGCAGCAGGGGTTCATTCAGGCTAAGAACAGCACTCTTGTGCTATTCTGGCCATACACAGTGCAAATAGCATTCGAGTCTGTTCCCAGCAAGTACAGTGTATTGGACTGAAGAGAAGCTCCTGTTTTACTTAGTTTCCAATCCTGAGTTGAACTAGATATGCCCCGTTGGTGTAGGTGTACAGTTATTTTGTTCTGAGCTAGCTCAGTGTACTGGTCCTGTAGGAAACAAAGTAGAGTGCAAGAATGCCCGTCTCTCAAAAGCAGAGTGTTTTTCTTGCATGCCACACTTGGGTCCAGTTAAACTTCTTAAACGGAGTTGAATCACGTTCAGTTTCAAGTTCTAGCATCAAGGGTTCATTGAGGCTAAGAACAGCAATCTTGTGCTATTCTGGCCATACACAGTGCAACCAGCATCGCGTCTGTTCCCAGCAAGTACAGTGTATTGGACTGAAGAGAAGCTCCTGTTTTACTTAGTTTCCAATCCTGAGTTGAACTAGATATGCCCCGTTTGTGTAGGAAGCACAGTTCTTTTGTTCTGAGCTAGCTCACTGTACTGGCCCTATAGGAAACACAGTAGAGTGCAAGAATGCCCGTTTCTCAAAAGCAGAGTGTTTTTCTTGCATGGCACACTAGGGTTCAGTTAAACTCCCTAAACGGAGTTGAATCACGTTCAGTTTCAAGTTCTAGCAGCAAGGGTTCATTCAGGCTAAGAACAGCACTCTTGTGCTATTCTGGCCATACACAGTGCAAATAGCATTCGCGTCTGTTCCCAGCAAGTACAGTGTATTGGACTGAAGAGAAGCTCCTGTTTTACTTAGTTTCCAATCCTGAGTTGAACTAGATATGCCCCGTTTGTGTAGGAAGCACGGTTCTTTTGTTCTGAGCTAGCTCACGGTACTGGCCATATAGGAAACACAGTAGAGTGCAAGAATGCCCGTTTCTCAAAAGCAGAGTGTTTTTCTTGCATGGCACACTAGGGTTCAGTTAAACTTCCTAAACGGAGTTGAATCACGTTCACTTTCACGTTTTAGCAGCAAGGGATCATTTAGGCTAAGAACAGCACTCTTGTGCTATTCTGGCCATACACAGTGCAAACAGCATTCGCGTCTGTTCCCAGCAAGTACAGTGTATTGTACTGAAGAGAAGCTCCTGTTTTACTTAGTTTCCAATCCTGAGTTGAACTAGATATGCCCCGTTTGTGTAGGAAGCACGGTTCTTTTGTTCTGAGCTAGCTCACTGTACTGGCCCTATAGGAAAAACAGTAGAGTGCAAGAATGCCCGTTTCTCAAAAGCAGAGTGTTTTTCTTGCATGGCTCACTTCGGTTCAGTTAAACTTCCTAAACGGAGTTGAATCATGTTCACTTTCAAGTTCTAGCAGCAAGGGTTCATTCAGGCTAAGAACAGCACTCTTGTGCTATTCTGGCCATACACAGTGCTACCAGCATTCGCGTCTGTTCCCAGCAAGTACAGTGTATTGGACTGAAGAGAAGCTCCTGTTTTACTTATTTTCCAATCCTGAGTTGAACTAGATATGCCCCGTTTGTGTAGGAAGCACGGTTCTTTTGTTCTGAGCTAGCTCACTGTACTGGCCCTATAGGAAACACAGTAGAGAGCAAGAATGCCTGTTTCTCAAAAGCAGAGTGTTTTTCTTGCATGGCACGCTAGGGTTCAGATAAACTTCCTAAACGGAGATGAATCACTTTCAGTTTCAAGTTCTAGCAGCAGGGGTTCATTCAGGCTAAGAACAGCACTCTTGTGCTATTCTGGCCATACACAGTGCAAATAGCATTCGAGTCTGTTCCCAGCAAGTACAGTGTATTGGACTGAAGAGAAGCTCCTGTTTTACTTAGTTTCCAATCCTGAGTTGAACTAGATATGCCCCGTTGGTGTAGGTGTACAGTTATTTTGTTCTGAGCTAGCTCAGTGTACTGGTCCTGTAGGAAACAAAGTAGAGTGCAAGAATGCCCGTCTCTCAAAAGCAGAGTGTTTTTCTTGCATGCCACACTTGGGTCCAGTTAAACTTCTTAAACGGAGTTGAATCACGTTCAGTTTCAAGTTCTAGCATCAAGGGTTCATTGAGGCTAAGAACAGCAATCTTGTGCTATTCTGGCCATACACAGTGCAACCAGCATTCGCGTCTGTTCCCAGCAAGTACAGTGTATTGGACTGAAGAGAAGCTCCTGTTTTACTTAGTTTCCAATCCTGAGTTGAACTAGATATGCCCCGTTTGTGTAGGAAGCACGGTTCTTTTGTTCTGAGCTAGCTCACTGTACTGGCCCTATAGGAAACACAGTAGAGTGCAAGAATGCCCGTTTCTCAAAAGCAGAGTGTTTTTCTTGCATGGCACACTAGGGTTCAGTTAAACTTCCTAAACGGAGTTGAATCACGTTCAGTTTCAAGTTCTAGCAGCAAGGGTTCATTCAGGCTAAGAATAGCACTCTTGTGCTATTCTGGCCATACACAGTGCAAATAGCATTCGCGTCTGTTCCCAGCAAGTACAGTGTATTGGACTGAAGAGAAGCTCCTGTTTTACTTAGTTTCGAATCCTGAGTTGAACTAGATATGCCCCGTTTGTGTAGGAAGCACGGTTCTTTTGTTCTGAGCTAGCTCACTGTACTGGACCTATAGGAAACACAGAAGAGTGCAAGAATGCCCGTTTCTCAAAAGCAGAGTGTTTTTCTTGCATGGCAGACTAGGGTTCAGTTAAACTTCCTAAACGGAGTTGAATCACGTTCAGTTTCAAATTCTAGCAGCAAAGGTTCATTCAGGCTAAGAACAGCACTCTTGTGCTATTCTGGCAATACACAGTGCAAATAGCATTTGCTTCTGTTCCAAGCAAGTACAGTGTATTGGACTGAAGAGAAGCTCCTGTTTTACTTACTTTCCAATCCTGAGTGGAACTAGATATGCCCCGTTTGTGTAGGAAGCACAGTTCTTTTGTTCTGAGCTAGCTCACTGTACTGGCCCTATAGGAAACACAGTAGAGTGCAAGAATGCCCGTTTCTCAAAAGCAGAGTGTTTTTCTTGCATGGCACAATAGGGTTCAGTTAAACTTCCTAAACGGAGTTGAATCACGTTCACTTTCATGTTTTAGCAGCAAGGGATCATTCAGGCTAAGAACAGCACTCTTGTGCTATTCTGGCCATACACAGTGCAAATAGCATTCGCGTCTGTTCCCAGCAAGTACAGTGTATTGTACTGAAGAGAAGCTCCTGTTTTACTTATTTTCCAATCCTGAGTTGAACTAGATATGGCCCGTTTGTGTAGGAAGCACGGTTCTTTTGTTCTGAGCTAGCTCACTGTTCTGGCCCTATAGGAAACACAGTAGAGTGCAAGAATGCCCGTTTCTCAAAAGCAGAGTGTTTTTCTTGCATGGCACGCTAGGGTTCAGTTAAACTTCCTAAACGGAGTTGAATCACGTTCAGATTCAAGTTCTAGCAGCAGGGGTTCATTCAGGCTAAGAACAGCACTCTTGTGCTATTCTGGCCCTACACAGTGCAAATAGCATTCGCGTCTGTTCCCAGCAAGTACAGTGTATTGGACTGAAGAGAAGCTCCTGTTTTACTTAGTTTCCATTCCTGAGTTGAACTAGATATGCCCAGTTTGTGTAGGAAGCACAGTTCTTTTGTTCTGAGCTAGCTCACTCTACTGGCCCTATTGGAAACACAGTAGAGTGCAAGAATGCCCGTTTCTCAAAAGCAGAGTGTTTTTCTTGCATGGCACACTAGGGTTCAGTTAAACTTCCTAAACAGAGTTGAATCACGTTCAGTTTAAAGTTCTAGCAGCAAGGGTTCATTCAGGGTAAGAACAGCACTCTAGTGCTATTCTGGCCATACACAGTGCAAATAGCATTCGCGTCTGTTCCCAGCAAGTACAGTGTATTGGACTGAAGAGAAGCTCCTGTTTTACTTAGTTTCCAATCCTGAGTTGAACTAGATATGCCCAGTTTGTGTAGGAAGCACGGTTCTTTTGTTCTGAGCTAGCTCACTGTACTGGCCTTATAGGAAACACAGTAGAGTGCAAGAATGCCCGTTTCTCAAAAGCAGAGTGTTTTTCTTGCATGGCACACTAGGGTTCTGTTAAACTTCCTTATCAGAGTTGAATCACGTTCAGTTTCAAGTTCTAGCAGCAAGGGATCATTCAGGCTAATAACAACACTATTGTGCTATTCTGGCCATACACAGTGCAAATAGCATTCGCGTCTGTTCCCAGCAAGTACAGTGTATTGGACTGAAGAGAAGCTCCTGTTTTACTTATTTTCCAATCCTGTGTTGAACTAGATATGCCCAGTTTGTATAGTAAGCACAGTTCTTTTGTTCTGAGCTAGCTCACTGTACTGGCCCTATAGGAAACACAGTAGAGTGCAAGAATGCCCGTTTCTCAAAAGCAGAGTGTTTTTCTTGCATGGCACACTAGGGTTCAGTTAAACTTCCTAAACGGAGTTGAATCACGTTCACTTTCACGTTCTAGCAGCAAGGGTTCATTCAGGCTAAGAACAGCACTCTTGTGCTATTCTGGCCATACACAGTGCAAATAGCATTCGTGTCTGTTCCCAGCAAGTACAGTGTATTGGACTGAAGAGAAGCTCCTGTTTTACTTAGTTTCCAATCCTGAGTTGAAGTAGATATGGCCCGTTTGTGTAGGAAGCACGGTTCTTTTGTTCTGAGCTAGCTCACTGTACTGGCCCTATAGGAAACAAAGTAGAGAGCACGAATGCCCGTTTCTCAAAAGCAGAGTGTTTTTCTTGCATGGCACACTAGGGTTCAGTTAAACTTCCTAAACGGAGTTGAATCACGTTCAGTTTCAAATTCTAGCAGCAAGGGTTCAGTCAGGCCAGAACAGCACTCTTGTGCTCTACTGGCCATAGACAGTGCAAATAGCATTCGTGTCTGTTCCCAGCAAGTACAGTGTATTGTACTGAAGAGAAGCTCCTATTTTACTTAGTTTCCAATCCTGAGTTGAACTAGATATGCCCCGTTTGTGTAGGAAGCACGGTTCTTTTGTTTTGAGCTAGCTCACTGTACTGGCCCTATAGGAAAAACAGTAGAGTGCAAGAATGCCCGTTTCTCAAAAGCAGAGTGTTTTTCTTGCATGGCTCACTTCGGTTCAGTTAAACTTCCTAAACGGAGTTGAATCATGTTCACTTTCAAGTTCTAGCAGCAAGGGTTCATTCAGGCTAAGAACAGCACTCTTGTGCTATTCTGGCCATACACAGTGCTACCAGCATTCGCGTCTGTTCCCAGCAAGTACAGTGTATTGGACTGAAGAGAAGCTCCTGTTTTACTTATTTTCCAATCCTGAGTTGAACTAGATATGCCCCGTTTGTGTAGGAAGCACGGTTCTTTTGTTCTGAGCTAGCTCACTGTACTGGCCCTATAGGAAACACAGTAGAGAGCAAGAATGCCTGTTTCTCAAAAGCAGAGTGTTTTTCTTGCATGGCACGCTAGGGTTCAGTTAAACTTCCTAAACGGAGATGAATCACTTTCAGTTTCAAGTTCTAGCAGCAGGGGTTCATTCAGGCTAAGAACAGCACTCTTGTGCTATTCTGGCCATACACAGTGCAAATAGCATTCGAGTCTGTTCCCAGCAAGTACAGTGTATTGGACTGAAGAGAAGCTCCTGTTTTACTTAGTTTCCAATCCTGAGTTGAACTAGATATGCCCCGTTGGTGTAGGTGTACAGTTATTTTGTTCTGAGCTAGCTCAGTGTACTGGTCCTGTAGGAAACAAAGTAGAGTGCAAGAATGCCCGTCTCTCAAAAGCAGAGTGTTTTTCTTGCATGCCACACTTGGGTTCAGTTAAACTTCTTAAACGGAGTTGAATCACGTTCAGTTTCAAGTTCTAGCATCAAGGGTTCATTGAGGCTAAGAACAGCAATCTTGTGCTATTCTGGCCATACACAGTGCAACCAGCATTCGCGTCTGTTCCCAGCAAGTACAGTGTATTGGACTGAAGAGAAGCTCCTGTTTTACTTAGTTTCCAATCCTGAGTTGAACTAGATATGCCCCGTTTGTGTAGGAAGCACGGTTCTTTTGTTCTGAGCTAGCTCACTGTACTGGCCCTATAGGAAACACAGTAGAGTGCAAGAATGCCCGTTTCTCAAAAGCAGAGTGTTTTTCTTGCATGGCACACTAGGGTTCAGTTAAACTTCCTAAACGGAGTTGAATCACGTTCAGTTTCAAGTTCTAGCAGCAAGGGTTCATTCAGGCTAAGAACAGCACTCTTGTGCTATTCTGGCCATACACAGTGCAAATAGCATTCGCGTCTGTTCCCAGCAAGTACAGTGTATTGGACTGAAGAGAAGCTCCTGTTTTACTTAGTTTCCAATCCTGAGTTGAACTAGATATGCCCCGTTTGTGTAGGAAGCACGGTTCTTTTGTTCTGAGCTAGCTCACTGTACTGGACCTATAGGAAACACAGAAGAGTGCAAGAATGCCCGTCTCTCAAAAGCAGAGTGTTTTTCTTGCATGGCAGACTAGGGTTCAGTTAAACTTCCTAAACGGAGTTGAATCACGTTCAGTTTCAAATTCTAGCAGCAAAGGTTCATTCAGGCTAAGAACAGCACTCTTGTGCTATTCTGGCAATACACAGTGCAAATAGCATTTGCTTCTGTTCCAAGCAAGTACAGTGTATTGGACTGAAGAGAAGCTCCTGTTTTACTTACTTTCCAATCCTGAGTGGAACTAGATATGCCCCGTTTGTGTAGGAAGCATAGTTCTTTTGTTCTGAGCTAGCTCACTGTACTGGCCCTATAGGAAACACAGTAGAGTGCAAGAATGCCCGTTTCTCAAAAGCAGAGTGTTTTTCTTGCATGGCACACTAGGGTTCAGTTAAACTTCCTAAACGGAGTTGAATCACGTTCACTTTCATGTTTTAGCAGCAAGGGATCATTCAGGCTAAGAACAGCACTCTTGTGCTATTCTGGCCATACACAGTGCAAATAGCATTCGCGTCTGTTCCCAGCAAGTACAGTGTATTGTACTGAAGAGAAGCTCCTGTTTTACTTATTTTCCAATCCTGAGTTGAACTAGATATGGCCCGTTTGTGTAGGAAGCACGGTTCTTTTGTTCTGAGCTAGCTCACTGTTCTGGCCCTATAGGAAACACAGTAGAGTGCAAGAATGCCCGTTTCTCAAAAGCAGAGTGTTTTTCTTGCATGGCACGCTAGGGTTCAGTTAAACTTCCTAAACGGAGTTGAATCACGTTCAGATTCAAGTTCTAGCAGCAGGGCTTCATTCAGGCTAAGAACGGCACTCTTGTGCTATTCTGGCCCTACACAGTGCAAATAGCATTCGCGTCTGTTCCCAGCAAGTACAGTGCATTGGACTGAAGAGAAGCTCCTGTTTTACTTAGTTTCCATTCCTGAGTTGAACTAGATATGCCCAGTTTGTGTAGGAAGCACAGTTCTTTTGTTCTGAGCTAGCTCACTCTACTGGCCCTATTGGAAACACAGTAGAGTGCAAGAATGCCCGTTTCTCAAAAGCAGAGTGTTTTTCTTGCATGGCACACTAGGGTTCAGTTAAACTTCCTAAACAGAGTTGAATCACGTTCAGTTTAAAGTTCTAGCAGCAAGGGTTCATTCAGGGTAAGAACAGCACTCTAGTGCTATTCTGGCCATACACAGTGCAAATAGCATTCGCGTCTGTTCCCAGCAAGTACAGTGTATTGGACTGAAGAGAAGCTCCTGTTTTACTTAGTTTCCAATCCTGAGTTGAACTAGATATGCCCCGTTTGTGTAGGAAGCACGGTTCTTTTGTTCTGAGCTAGCTCACTGTACTGGCCTTATAGGAAACACAGTAGAGTGCAAGAATGCCCGTTTCTCAAAAGCAGAGTGTTTTTCTTGCATGGCACACTAGGGTTCTGTTAAACTTCCTTATCAGAGTTGAATCACGTTCAGTTTCAAGTTCTAGCAGCAAGGGATCATTCAGGCTAATAACAACACTATTGTGCTATTCTGGCCATACACAGTGCAAATAGCATTCGCGTCTGTTCCCAGCAAGTACAGTGTATTGGACTGAAGAGAAGCTCCTGTTTTACTTATTTTCCAATCCTGTGTTGAACTAGATATGCCCAGTTTGTATAGTAAGCACAGTTCTTTTGTTCTGAGCTAGCTCACTGTACTGGCCCTATAGGAAACACAGTAGAGTGCAAGAATGCCCGTTTCTCAAAAGCAGAGTGTTTTTCTTGCATGGCACACTAGGGTTCAGTTAAACTTCCTAAACGGAGTTGAATCACGTTCACTTTCACGTTCTAGCAGCAAGGGTTCATTCAGGCTAAGAACAGCACTCTTGTGCTATTCTGGCCATACACAGTGCAAATAGCATTCGTGTCTGTTCCCAGCAAGTACAGTGTATTGGACTGAAGAGAAGCTCCTGTTTTACTTAGTTTCCAATCCTGAGTTGAAGTAGATATGGCCCGTTTGTGTAGGAAGCACGGTTCTTTTGTTCTGAGCTAGCTCACTGTACTGGCCCTATAGGAAACAAAGTAGAGAGCACGAGTGCCCGTTTCTCAAAAGCAGAGTGTTTTTCTTGCATGGCACACTAGGGTTCAGTTAAACTTCCTAAACGGAGTTGAATCACGTTCAGTTTCAAATTCTAGCAGCAAGGGTTCAGTCAGGCCAGAACAGCACTCTTGTGCTCTACTGGCCATAGACAGTGCAAATAGCATTCGTGTCTGTTCCCAGCAAGTACAGTGTATTGTACTGAAGAGAAGCTCCTATTTTACTTAGTTTCCAATCCTGAGTTGAACTAGATATGCCCCGTTTGTGTAGGAAGCAGAGTTCTTTTGGTCTGAGCTAGCTCACTATACTGGCCCTATAGGAAACACAGTAGAGTGCAAGAATGCCCGTTTCTCAAAAGCAGAGTGTTTTTCTTGCATGGCACACTAGGGTTCTGTTAAACTTCCTAAACGGAGTTCAATCACGTTCAGTTTCAAGTTCTGTCAGCAAGGGTTCATTCAGGCTAAGAACAGCACTCTTGTGCTATTCTGGCCATACACAGTGCAAATAGCATTCGCGTCTGTTCCCAGCAAGTACAGTGTATTGGACTGAAGAGAAGCTCCTGTTTTACTTAGTTTCCAATCCTGAGTTGAACTAGATATGCCCAGTTTGTGTAGGAAGCACAGTTCTTTTGTTCTGAGCTAGATCACTGTACTGGCCCTATACTAAACACAGTAGAGTGCAAGAATGCCCGTTTCTCAAAAGCAGAGTGTTTTTCTTGCATGGTACACTAGGGTTCAGTTAAACTTCCTAAACGGAGTTGAATCACGTTCAGTTTCAAGTTCTAGCAGCAAGGGTTCATTCAGGCTAAGAACAGCACTCTTGTGCTATTCTGGTCATACACAGTGCAAATAGCATTCGTGTCTGTTCCTAGCAAGTACAGTGTATTGTACTGAAGAGAAGCTCCTGTTTTACTTAGTTTCCAATCCTGAGTTGAACTAGATATGCCCCGTTTGTGTAGGAAGCACAGTTCTTTTGTTCTGAGCTAGCTCATTGTACTGGCCCTATAGAAAACACAGTAGAGTGCAAGAATGCCCCTTTCTCAAAAGCAGAGTGTTTTTCTTGCATGGCACACTTGGGTTCAGTTAAACTTCCTATACGGAGTTGAATCACGTTCAGTTTCAATTTCTAGCAGCAAGGGTTCATTCAAGCTAAGAACAGCACTCTTGTGCTATTCTGGCCATACACAGTGCAAATAGCTTTCGCGTCTGTTCACAGCAAGTACAGTGTATTGGACTGAAGAGAAGCTCCGGTTTTACTTAGTTTCCAATCCTGAGTTGAACTAGATATGCCCAGTTTGTATAGTAAACAGAGTTCTTTTTTTCTGAGCTAGCTCACTGTACTGGCCCTATAGGAAACACAGTAGAGTGCATGAATGCCCTTTTCTCAAAAGCAGAGTGTTTTTCTTGCATGGCACACAAGGGTTCAGTTAAACTTCCTAAACGGAGTTGAATCACGTTCAGTTTCAAGTTCTAGCAGCAAGGGTTCATTCAGGCTAAGAACAGCACTCTTGTGCTATTCTGTCCATACACAGTGCAAATAGCATTCGCGTCTGTTCCCAGCAAGTACAGTGTATTGGATTGAAGAGAAGCTCCTGTTTTACTTAGTTTCCAATCCTGAGTTGAACTAGATATGCCCCGTTTGTGTAGGAAGCACAGTTCTTTTGTTCTGAGCTAGCTCACTGTACTGGCCCTTCAGGAAACACAGTAGAGTGGAAGAATGCCCGTTTCTCAAAAGCAGAGTGTTTTTCTTGCATGGCACACTAGGGTTCAGTTAAACTTCCTAAACGGAGTTGAACCACGTTCAGTTTCACGTTTTAGCAGCAAGGGTTCATTCATGCTTAGAACAGCACACTTGTGCTATTCTGGCCATACACAGTGCAAATAGCATCCGTGTATGTTCCCAGCAAGCACAGTGTATTGAACTGAGAGAAGCTCCTGTTTTACTTAGTTTCCAATCCTGAGTTGAACTAGATATGCCCCGTTTGTGTAGGAAGCACGGTTCTTTTGTTCTGAGCTAGCTCACTGTACTGGCCCAATAGGAAACACAGTAGAGTGCAAGAATGCCCGTTTCTCAAAAGCAGAGTGTTTTTCTTGCATGGCACTCTAGGGTTCTGTTAAACTTCCTAAACGGAGTTGAATCACGTTCAGTTTCAAGTTCTAGCAGAAAGGGTTTATTCAGGCTAAGAACAGCACTCTTGTGCTATTCTGGACATTCACAGTACAAATAGCATTCACGTCTGTTCCCAGCAAGTACAGTGTATTGGACTGAAGAGAAGCTCCTGTTTTACTTACTTTCCAATCCTGAGTTGAACTAGAGAGGCCCAGTTTGTGTAGGAAACACAGTTCTTTTGTTCTGAGCTAGCTCACTGTACTGGCCCTATAGGAAACACAGTAGAGTGCAAGAATGCCCGTTTCTCAAAAGCAGAGTGTTTTTCTTGCATGGCACACTAGGGTTCAGTTAAACTTCCTAAACGGAGTTGAATCACGTTCAGTTTCAAGTTCTAGCAGCAAGGGTTCATTCAGGCTAAGAACAGCACTCTTGTGCTATTCTGGCCATACACAGTGCAAATAGCATTCGCTTCTCTTCCCAGCAAGTACAGTGTATTGGACGGAAGAGAAGCTGCTGTTTTACTTAGTTTCCAATCCTGAGTTGAACTAGATATGCTCCGTTTGTGTAGGAAGCACGGTTCCTTTGTTCTGAACTAGCTCTCTGTACTGGCCCTATTGGAAACACAGTAGAGTACAAGAATGCCTGTTTCTCAAAAGCAGAGTGTTTTTCTTGCATGGCACACTAGGGTTCAGTTAAACTTCCTAAACGGAGTTGAATCACGTTCAGTTTCAAGTTCTAGCAGCAAGGGTTCATTCAGGTAAGAACAGCAATCTTGTGCTATTCTGTCCATACGCAGTGCAAATAGCATTCGAGTGTGTTCCCAGCAAGTAAAGTGTATTGGACTGAAGAGAAGCTCCTGTTTTACTTAGTTTCCAATCCTGAGTTGAACTAGATATGTCCCGTTTGTGTAGGAAGCACAGTTCTTTTGTTCTGATTTAGCTTACTGGACTGGCCCTATAGGAAACACAGTAGAGTGCAAGAATGCCCGTTTCTCAAAAGCAGAGTGTTTTTCTTGCATGGCACACTAGGGTTCAGTTAAACTTCCTAAACAGAGTTGAATCACATTCAGTTTCAAGTTCTAGCAGCAAGAGTTCATTCAGGCTAAGAACACCACTCTTGTGCTATTCTGGCCATACACAGTGCAAATAGCATTCGCGTCTGTTACCAGCAAGTACAGTGTATTGGACGGAAGAGAAGCTCCTTTTTTACTTAGTTTCCAATCCTGAGTTGAACTAGATATGGCCCGTTTGTTTAGGAAGCACAGTTCTTTTGTTCTGAGCTAGCTCACTGTACTGGCCCTATAGGAAACACAGTAGAGTGCAAGAATGCCCGTTTCTCAAAAGCAGAGTGTTTTTCTTGCATGGCACTCTAGTGTTCTGTTAAACTTCCTAAACGGAGTTGAATCACGTTCAGTTTCAAGTTCTAGCAGAAAGGGTTTATTCAGGCTAAGAACAGCACTCTTGTGCTATTCTGGACATTCACAGTACAAATAGCATTCACGTCTGTTCCCAGCAAGTACAGTGTATTGGACTGAAGAGAAGCTCCTGTTTTACTTACTTTCCAATCCTGAGTTGAACTAGAGAGGCCCAGTTTGTGTAGGAAACACAGTTCTTTTGTTCTGAGCTAGCTCACTGTACTGGCCCTATAGGAAACACAGTAGAGTGCAAGAATGCCCGTTTCTCAAAAGCAGAGTGTTTTTCTTGCATGGCACACTAGGGTTCAGTTAAACTTCCTAAACGGAGTTGAATCACGTTCAGTTTTAAGTTCTAGCAGCAAGGGTTCATTCAGGCTAAGAACAGCACTCTTGTGCTATTCTGGCCATACACAGTGCAAATAGCATTCGCTTCTCTTCCCAGCAAGTACAGTGTATTGGACGGAAGAGAAGCTGCTGTTTTACTTAGTTTCCAATCCTGAGTTGAACTAGATATGCTCCGTTTGTGTAGGAAGCACGGTTCCTTTGTTCTGAACTAGCTCTCTGTACTGGCCCTATAGGAAACACAGTAGAGTACAAGAATGCCTGTTTCTCAAAAGCAGAGTGTTTTTCTTGCATGGCACACTAGGGTTCAGTTAAACTTCCTAAACGGAGTTGAATCACGTTCAGTTTCAAGTTCTAGCAGCAAGGGTTCATTCAGGTAAGAACAGCAATCTTGTGCTATTCTGTCCATACGCAGTGCAAATAGCATTCGAGTGTGTTCCCAGCAAGTAAAGTGTATTGGACTGAAGAGAAGCTCCTGTTTTACTTAGTTTCCAATCCTGAGTTGAACTAGATATGTCCCGTTTGTGTAGGAAGCACAGTTCTTTTGTTCTGATTTAGCTTACTGGACTGGCCCTATAGGAAACACAGTAGAGTGCAAGAATGCCCGTTTCTCAAAAGCAGAGTGTTTTTCTTGCATGGCACACTAGGGTTCAGTTAAACTTCCTAAACAGAGTTGAATCACATTCAGTTTCAAGTTCTAGCAGCAAGAGTTCATTCAGGCTAAGAACACCACTCTTGTGCTATTCTGGCCATACACAGTGCAAATAGCATTCGCGTCTGTTACCAGCAAGTACAGTGTATTGGACGGAAGAGAAGCTCCTTTTTTACTTAGTTTCCAATCCTGAGTTGAACTAGATATGGCCCGTTTGTTTAGGAAGCACAGTTCTTTTGTTCTGAGCTAGCTCACTGTACTGGCCCTATAGGAAACACAGTAGAGTGCAAGAATGCCCGTTTCTCAAAAGCAGAGTGTTTTTCTTGCATGGCACTCTAGGGTTCAGGTAAACTTCCTAAACGGAGTTGAATCACGTTCAGTTTCAAGTTCTAGCAGCAGGGGTTCATTCAGGCTAAGAACAGCACTCTTGTGCTATTCTGGCCATACACAGTGCAAAGAGCATTCGCGTCTGTTCCCAGCAAGTACAGTGTATTCGACTGAAGAGAAGCTCCTGTTTTAATTAGTTTCCAATCCTGAGTTGAACTAGATATGCCCCGTTTGTGTAGGAAGCACAGTTCTTTTGTTCTGAGCTAGCTCATTGTACTGGCCCTAGAGAAAAACACAGTAGTTTGGAAGAATGCCTGTTTCTCAAAAGCAGAGTGCTTTTCTCGCATGGCATACCAGTGTTCATTTAAACTTCCTAAACGGAGTTGAATCACGTTCAGTTTCAAGTTCTAGGAGCAAGTGTTCATTCAGGCTCAGAACAGCACTCTTGTTCTATTGTGTCCATACACAGTGCAAATAGCATTCACGTCTGTTCCCAACAAGTACAGTGTATTGGACTGAAGAGAAGCTCCTGTTGTAGTTAGTTTCCAATACTCAGTTGAACTAGATATGCCCAGTTTGTGTAGGAAGCACAGTTCTTTTGTTCTGAGCTAGCTCACTGTACAGGCCCTATAGGAAACACAGTAGAGTGCAAGAATGCCCGTTTCTCAAAAACAGAGTGTTTTTCTTGCATGGCACACTAGGGTTCAGTTAAACTTCATAAACAGAGTTGAATCACATGCAGTTTCAAGTTCTAGCAGCAAGGGTTCATTCAGGCTAAGAACAGCACTCTTGTGCTATTCTGGCCATAAAAAATGCAAATAGCATTCGCGTCTGTTAATAGCAAGTACAGTGTATTGGACTGCAGAGAAGCTCCTGTTTTACTTAGTTTCCAATCCTGAGTTGAACTAGATATGCCCCGTATGTTTAGGAAGCACAGTTCTTTTGTTCTGAGCTAGCTCACTGTACTGGCCCTATAGGAAACACAGTAGAGTGCAAGAATGCCCGTTTCTCAAAAACAGAGTGTTTTTCTTGCATGGCACACTAGGGTTCAGGTAAACTTCCTAAACGGAGTTGAATCAAGTTCAGTGTCAAGTTCTAGCATCAGGGGTTCATTCAGTCTAAGAACAGCACTCTTGTGCTATTCTGGCCATACACAGTGCAAATAGCATTCGCTTCTCTTCCCAGCAAGTACAGTGTATTGGACGGAAGAGAAGCTCCTGTTTTACTTAGTTTCCAATCCTGAGTTGAACTAGATATGCCCCGTTTGTGTAGGAAGCACGGTTCCTTTGTTCTGAGCTAGCTCACTGTACTGGTCCTATAGGAAACACAGTAGAGTACAAGAATGCCTGTTTCTCAAAAGCAGAGTGTTTTTCTTGCATGGCACACTAGGGTTCAGTTAAACTTCCTAAACGGAGTTGAATCACGTTCAGTTTCAAGTTCTAGCAGCAAGGGTTCATTCAGGTAAGAACAGCAATCTTGTGCTATTCTGTCCATACACAGTACAAATAGCATTCTCGTCTGTTCCCAGCAAGTACAGTTTATTGGACTGAAGAGAAGCTCCTGTTTTACTTAGTTTCCAATCCTGAGTTGAACTAGATATGCCCCGTTTGTGTAGGATGCACAGTTCTTTTGTTCTGAGCTAGCTCACTATACTGGCCCTATTGGAAACACAGTAGAGTGCAAGAATGCCCGTTTCTCAAAAGCAGAGTGTTTTTCTTGCATGGCACACTAGGGTTCAGTTAAACTTCCTTAAGGGAGTTGAATCACGTCCAGTTTCAAGTTCTGGCAGCCAGGGTTCATTCAGGCTAAGAACAGCACTCTTGTGCTATTCTGGCCATACACAGTGTAATAACATTCACGTCTGTTCCCAGCAAGTACAGTGTATTGGACTGAAGAGAAGCTCCTGTTTTACTTAGTTTCCAATCCTGAGTTGAACTAGATATGCCCCGTATGTGTAGGAAGCACAGTTCTTTTGTTCTGTGCTATCTCACTGTACTGGCCCTATAGGAAACACAGTAAAGTTCAAGAATGACCGTTTCTCAAAAGCAGAGTGTTTTTCTTGCATGGCACACTAGGGTTCAGTTAAACTTCCTAAACGGAGTTGAATCACGTTCAGTTTCAAGTTCTAGCAGCAGGGGTTCATTCAGGCTAAGAACAGCACTCTTGTGCTATTCTGGCCATACACAGTGCAAATAGCATTCGTGTCTGTTCCCAGCAAGTACAGTGTATTGGACTGAAAAGAAGCTCCTGTTTTACTTATTTTCCAAACCTGAGTTGAACTAGATATGCCCCGTTTGTGTAGGAAGCACGGTTCTTTTGTTCTGAGCTAGCTCACTCTACTGGTCCTATAGGAAACACAGTTGAGTGCAAGAATGTCGTTTCTCAAAAGCAGAGTGTTTTTCTTGCACGGCACACTAGGGTTCATTTAAACTTCCTAAACGGAGTTGAATCACGATCAGTTTCAAGTTCTAGCAGCAAGTGTTCATTCAGGCTAAGAACAGCACTCTTGTGCTATTCTGGCCATACACAGTGCAAATACCATAGCATCTGTTCCCAGCAAGTAAAGTGTATTGGACTGAAGAGAAGCTCCTGTTTTACTTAGTTTCCAATCCTGAGTTGAACTAGATATGCCCCGTTTGTGTAGGAAGCACAGTTCTTTTGTTCTGAGTTAGCTTACTGTACTGGCCCTATAGGAAACACAGTAGAGTGCAAGAATGCCCGTTTCTCAAAAGCAGAGTGTTTCTCTTGCATGGCACACTAGGGTTCAGTTAAACTTCCTAAACAGAGTTGAATCACATGCAGTTTCAAGTTCTAGCAGCAAGGGTTCATTCAGGCTAAGAACAGCACTCTTGTGCTATTCTGGCCATACAAAATGCAAATAGCATTCGCGTCTGTTAATAGCAAGTACAGTGTATTGGACTGCAGAGAAGCTCCTGTTTTACTTAGTTTCCAATCCTGAGTTGAACTAGATATGCCCCGTATGTTTAGGAAGCACAGTTCTTTTGTTCTGAGCTAGCTCACTGTACTGGCCCTATAGGAAACACAGTAGAGTGCAAGAATGCCCGTTTCTCAAAAACAGAGTGTTTTTCTTGCATGGCACACTAGGGTTCAGGTAAACTTCCTAAACGGAGTTGAATCACGTTCAGTTTCAAGTTCTAGCAGCAAAGGTTCATTCAGGCTAAGAACAGCACTCTTGTGCTATTCTGGCCATACACAGTGCAAATAGCATTCGCGTCTGTTCCCAGCAAGTACAGTGTATTGGACTGAAGAGAAGCTCCTGTTTTACTTAGTTTCCAATCCTGAGTTCAACTAGATATGCCCCGTTTGTGTAAAAAGCAGAGTTCTTTTGTTCTGAGCTAGCTCACTGTACTAGCCCTATAGGAAACACAGTAGAATGCAAGAATGCCCGTTTCTCAAAAGCAGAGTGTTTTTCTTGCATGGCACACTAGGGTTCAGTTAAACTTCCTAAATGGAGTTGAATCAAGTTCAGTGTCAAGTTCTAGCATCAGGGGTTCATTCAGTCTAAGAACAGCACTCTTGTGCTATTCTGGCCATACACAGTGCAAATAGCATTCGCTTCTCTTCCCAGCAAGTACAGTGTATTGGACGGAAGAGAAGCTCCTGTTTTACTTAGTTTCCAATCCTGAGTTGAACTAGATATGCCCCGTTTGTGTAGGAAGCACGGTTCCTTTGTTCTGAGCTAGCTCACTGTACTGGTCCTATAGGAAACACAGTAGAGTACAAGAATGCCTGTTTCTCAAAAGCAGAGTGTTTTTCTTGCATGGCACACTAGGGTTCAGTTAAACTTCCTAAACGGAGTTGAATCACGTTCAGTTTCAAGTTCTAGCAGCAAGGGTTCATTCAGGTAAGAACAGCAATCTTGTGCTATTCTGTCCATACACAGTGCAAATAGCATTCTCGTCTGTTCCCAGCAAGTACAGTTTATTGGACTGAAGAGAAGCTCCTGTTTTACTTAGTTTCCAATCCTGAGTTGAACTAGATATGCCCCGTTTGTGTAGGATGCACAGTTCTTTTGTTCTGAGCTAGCTCACTATACTGGCCCTTTGGAAACACAGTAGAGTGCAAGAATGCCCGTTTCTCAAAAGCAGAGTGTTTTTCTTGCATGGCACACTAGGGTTCAGTTAAACTTCCTTAAGGGAGTTGAATCACGTTCAGTTTCAAGTTCTGGCAGCCAGGGTTCATTCAGGCTAAGAACAGCACTCTTGTGCTATTCTGGCCATACACAGTGTAATAACATTCACGTCTGTTCCCAGCAAGTACAGTGTATTGGACTGAAGAGAAGCTCCTGTTTTACTTAGTTTCCAATCCTGAGTTGAACTAGATATGCCCCGTATGTGTAGGAAGCACAGTTCTTTTGTTCTGTGCTATCTCACTGTACTGGCCCTATAGGAAACACAGTAAAGTTCAAGAATGACCGTTTCTCAAAAGCAGAGTGTTTTTCTTGCATGGCACACTAGGGTTCAGTTAAACTTCCTAAACGGAGTTGAATCACGTTCAGTTTCAAGTTCTAGCAGCAGGGGTTCATTCAGGCTAAGAACAGCACTCTTGTGCTATTCTGGCCATACACAGTGCAAATAGCATTCGTGTCTGTTCCCAGCAAGTACAGTGTATTGGACTGAAAAGAAGCTCCTGTTTTACTTATTTTCCAAACCTGAGTTGAACTAGATATGCCCCGTTTGTGTAGGAAGCACGGTTCTTTTGTTCTGAGCTAGCTCACTCTACTGGTCCTATAGGAAACACAGTTGAGTGCAAGAATGTCGTTTCTCAAAAGCAGAGTGTTTTTCTTGCACGGCACACTAGGGTTCATTTAAACTTCCTAAACGGAGTTGAATCACGTTCAGTTTCAATTTCTAGAAACAAGGGTTCATTAGGGTTAAGAACAGCACTCTTGTGCTATTCTGGCCATACACAGTGCAAATAGCATTCGCGTCTGTTCCCAGCAAGTACAGTGTATTGGACTTAAGAGAAGCTCCTGTTTTACTTAGTTTCCAATCCTGAGTTGAACTAGATATGCCCCGTTTGTGTAGGATGCACGGTTCCTTTGTTCTGAGCTAGCTCACTGTACTGGCCCTATAGGAAACACAGTAGAGTACAAGAATGCCTGTTTCTCAAAAGCAGAGTGTTTTTCTTGCATGGCACACTAGGGTTCAGTTAAACTTCCTAAACGGAGTTGAATCACGTTCAGTTTCAAGTTCTAGCAGCAAGGGTTCATTCAGGTAAGAACAGCAATCTTGTGCTATTCTGTCCATACACAGTGCAAATAGCATTCTCGTCTGTTCCCAGCAAGTACAGTTTATTGGACTGAAGAGAAGCTCCTGTTTTACTTAGTTTCCAATCCTGAGTTGAACTAGATATGCCCCGTTTGTGTAGGATGCACAGTTCTTTTGTTCTGAGCTAGCTCACTATACTGGCCCTATTGGAAACACAGTAGAGTGCAAGAATGCCCGTTTCTCAAAAGCAGAGTGTTTTTCTTGCATGGCACACTAGGGTTCAGTTAAACTTCCTTAAGGGAGTTGAATCACGTTCAGTTTCAAGTTCTGGCAGCAAGGGTTCATTCAGGCTAAGAACAGCACTCTTGTGCTATTCTGGCCATACACAGTGTAATAACATTCACGTCTGTTCCCAGCAAGTACAGTGTATTGGACTGAAGAGAAGCTCCTGTTTTACTTAGTTTCCAATCCTGAGTTGAACTAGATATGCCCCGTATGTGTAGGAAGCACAGTTCTTTTGTTCTGTGCTATCTCACTGTACTGGCCCTATAGGAAACACAGTAAAGTTCAAGAATGACCGTTTCTCAAAAGCGGAGTGTTTTTCTTGCATGGCACACTAGGGTTCAGTTAAACTTCCTAAACGGAGTTGAATCACGTTCAGTTTCAAGTTCTAGCAGCAGGGGTTCATTCAGGCTAAGAACAGCACTCTTGTGCTATTCTGGCCATACACAGTGCAAATAGCATTCGTGTCTGTTCCCAGCAAGTACAGTGTATTGGACTGAAAAGAAGCTCCTGTTTTACTTATTTTCCAAACCTGAGTTGAACTAGATATGCCCCGTTTGTGTAGGAAGCACGGTTCTTTTGTTCTGAGCTAGCTCACTCTACTGGTCCTATAGGAAACACAGTTGAGTGCAGGAATGTCGTTTCTCAAAAGCAGAGTGTTTTTCTTGCACGGCACACTAGGGTTCATTTAAACTTCCTAAACGGAGTTGAATCACGTTCAGTTTCAATTTCTAGAAGCAAGGGTTCATTAGGGTTAAGAACAGCACTCTTGTGCTATTCTGGCCATACACAGTGCAAATAGCATTCGCATCTGTTCCCAGCAAGTACAGTGTATTGGACTGAAGAGAAGCTCCTGTTTTACTTAGTTTCCAAACCTGAGTTGAACTAGATATGCCCCGTTTGTGTAAAAAGCACAGTTCTTTTGTTCTGAGCTAGCTCACTGTACTAGCCCTATAGGAAAGTCAATAGAATGCAAGAATGCGCGTTTCTCAAAAGCAGAGTGTTTTTCTTGCATGGCACACTAGGGTTCAGTTAAACTTCCTAAACGGAGTTGAATCAAGTTCAGTGTCAAGTTCTAGCAGCAGGGGTTCATTCAGGCTAAGAACAGAACTCTTGTGCTATTCTGGCCATACAGAGTGCAAATAGCATTCGTGTCTGTTCCCAGCAAGTACAGTGTATTGGACTGAAAAGAAGCTCCTGTTTTACTTATTTTCCAATCCTGAGTTGAACTAGATATGCCCCGTTTGTGTAGGAAGCACAGTTCTTTTGTTCTGAGCTAGCTCACTCTACTGGTCCTATAGGAAACACAGTAGAGTACAAGAATGCCCGTTTCTCAAAAGCAGAGTGTTTTTCTTGCACGGCACACTAGGGTTCAGTTAAACTTCCTAAACGGAGTTGAATCACGTTCAGTTTCAAGTTCTAGCAGCAAGGGTTCATTCAGGTTAAGAACAGCACTCTTGTGCTATTCTGGCCATACACAGTGCAAATAGCATTCGCGTCTGTTCCCAGCAAGTACAGTGTATTGGACTGAAGAGAAGCTCCTGTTTTACTTAGTTTCCAAACCTGAGTTGAACTAGATATGCCCCGTTTGTGTAGGAAGCACGGTTCTTTGGTCTGAGCTAGCTCACTGTACTGGCCCTATAGGAAACACAGTAGAGTGCAAGAATGCTCATTTCTCCAAAGAGAGTGTTTTTCTTGCATGGCAACTAAGGTTCAATTAAACTTCTTAAACGGAGTTGAATCACGATCAGTTTCAAGTTCTAGCAGCAAGTGTTCATTCGGGCTAAGAACAGCACTCTTGTGCTATTCTGGCCATACACAGTCAAATCGCATTCGCGTCTCTTGCCAGCAAGTACAGTGTATTGGACTGAAGAGAAGCTCCTATTTTACTTAGTTTCCAATCCTGAGTTGAACTAGATATGCCCAGTTTGTGTAGGAAGCACAGTTCTTTTGTTCTGAGCTAGCTCACTGTACTGGCCCTATAGGAAACACAGTAGAGTGCAAGAATGCCCGTTTCTCAAAAGCAGAGTGTTTTTCTTGCATGGCACACTAGGGTTCAGTTAAACTTCCTTAAGGGAGTTGAATCACGTTCAGTTTCAAATTCTGGCAGCAAGGGTTCATTCAGGCTAAGAACATCACTTTTGTGCTATTCTGGCCATACACAGTCCAAATAACATTCACGTCTGGTCCCAGCAAGTACAGTGTATTGGACTGAAGAGAAGCTCCTGTTTTACTTAGTTTCCAATCCTGAGTTGAACTAGATATGCCGCGTTTGTGTAGGAAGCACGGTTCTTTTGTTCTGAGCTAGCTCACTCTACTGGCCCTATAGGAAACACAGTAGAGTGCAAGAATGCCCGTTTCTCAAAAGCAGAGTGTTTTTCTTGCATGGCACACTAGGGTTCAGTTAAACTTCCTAAACGGAGTTGAATCACGTTCAGTTTCAAGTTCTAGCAGCAAGGGTTCATTCAGGTAAGAACAGCAATATTGTGCTATTCTGTCCATACACAGTGCAAATACCATCGCGTCTGTTCCCAGCAAGTAAAGTGTATTGGAATGAAGAGAAGCTCCTGTTTTACTTAGTTTCCAATCCTGAGTTGAACTAGATATGCCCCGTTTGTTTAGGAAGCACAGATCTTTTGTTCTGAGCTAGCCTACTGTACTGGCCCTATAGGAAACACAGTAGAGTGCAAGAATGCTCGTTTCTCCAAAGAGAGTGTTTTTCTTGCATGGCAACTAAGGTTCAATTAAACTTCTTAAACGGAGTTGAATCACGATCAGTTTCAAGTTCTAGCAGCAAGTGTTCATTCAGGCTAAGAACAGCACTCTTGTGCTATTTTGGCCATACACAGTCAAATCGCATTCGCGTCTCTTCCCAGTAAGTACAGTGTATTGGACTGAAGAGAAGCTCCTATTTTACTTAGTTTCCAATCCTGAGTTGAACTAGATATGCCCAGTTTGTGTAGGAAGCACAGTTCTTTTGTTCTGAGCTAGCTCACTGTACTGGCCCTATAGGAAACACAGTAGAGTGCAAGAATGCCCGTTTCTCAAAAGCAGAGTGTTTTTCTTGCATGGCACACTAGGGTTCAGTTAAACTTCCTAAACGGAGTTGAATCACGTTCACTTTCACGTTTTAGCAGCAAGGGATCATTCAGGCTAAGAACAGCACTCTTCTGCTATTCTGGCCATACACAGTGCAAATAGCATTTGCGTCTGTTCCCAGCAAGTACAGTGTATTGGACTGAAGAGAAGCTCCTGTTTTACTTATTTTCCAAACCTGAGTTGAACTAGATATGCCCCATTTGTGTAGGAAGCACGGTTCTTTTGTTCTGAGCTAGCTCACTGTACTGGCCCTATAGGAAACACAGTAGAGTGCAAGAATGCCCGTTTCTCAAAAGCAGAGTGTTTTTCGTGCATGGCACGCTAGGGTTCAGTTAAACTTCCTAAACGGAGTTGAATCACGTTCAGTTTCAAGTTCTAGCAGCAGGGGTTCATTCAGGCTAAGAACAGCACTCTTGTGCTATTCTGGCCATACACAGTGCAAATAGCATTCGCGTCTGTTCCCAGCAAGTACAGTGTATTGGACTGAAGAGAAGATCCTGTTTTACTTAGTTTCCAATCCTGAGTTGAACTAGATATGCCCCGTTTGTGTAGGAGGCACAGTTCTTTTGTTCTGAGCTAGCTCACTCTGCTGGCCCTATTGGAAACACAGTAGTGTGCAAGAATGCCCTTTTCTCAAAAGCAGAGTGTTTTTCTTGCATGGCACACTAGGGTTCAGTTAAACTTCCTAAACAGAGTTGAATCACGTTCAGTTTCAAGTTCTGGCAGCAAGGGTTCATTCAGGCTAAGAACAGCACTCTTGTGCTATTCTGGCCATACACAGTGCAAATAGCATTCGCGTCTGTTCCCAGCAAGTGAGTGTATTGGACTGAAGAGAAGCTCCTGTTTTACTTAGTTTCCAATCCTGAGTTGAACTAGATATGCCCCGTTTGTGTAAAAAGCACAGTTCTTTTCTTCTGAGCTAGCTCACTGTACTAGCCCTATAGGAAACACAGTAGAATGCAAGAATGCCCGTTTCTCAAAAGCAGAGTGTTTTTCTTGCATGGCACACTAGGGTTCAGTTAAACTTCCTAAACGGAGTTGAGTCAAGTTCAGTGTCAAGTTCTACCAGCAGGGGTTCATTCAGTCTAAGAACAGCACTCTTGTGCTATTCTGGCCATACAAAGTGCAAATAGCATTTGCTTCTCTTCCCAGCAAGTACAGTGTATTGGACGGAAGAGAAGTTCCTGTTTTACTTAGTTTCCAATCCTGAGTTGAACTAGATATGCTCCGTTTGTGTAGGAAACACGGTTCCTTGTTCTGAACTAGCTCACTGTACTGGCCCTATAGGAAACACAGTAGAGTACAAGAATGCCTGTTTCTCAAAAGCAGAGTGTTTTTCTTGCATGGCACACTAGGGTTCAGTTAAACTTCCTAAACGGAGTTGAATCACGTTCAGTTTCAAGTTCTAGCAGCAAGGGTTCATTCAGGTAAGAACAGCAATCTTGTGCTATTCTGTCCATACACAGTGCAAATACCATCGCGTCTGTTCCCAGCTAGTAAAGTGTATTGGACTGAAGAGAAGCTCCTGTTTTACTTAGTTTCCAATCCTGAGTTGAACTAGATATGCCCCGTTTGTGTAGGAAGCACAGTTCTTTTGTTCTGAGTTAGCCTACTGTACTGGCCCTATAGGAAATACAGTAGAGTGCAAGAATGCCCGTTTCTCCAAAGCAGAGTGTTTTTCTTGCATGGCACACTAGGGTGCAGTTAAACTTCCTAAACAGAGTTGAATCACATTCAGTTTCAAGTTCTAGCAGCAAGGGTTCATTCAGGCTAAGAACAGCACTCTTGTGCTATTCAGGCCATACACAGTGCATATAGCATTCGCGTCTGTTCCCAGCAAGTACAGTGTATTGGACTGAAGAGAAGCTCCTGTTTTACTTCGTTTCCAATCCTGAGTTGAACTAGATATGCCCCGTTTGTTTAGGAAGCACAGTTCTTTTGTTCTGAGCTAGCTCACTGTACTGGCCCTATAGGAAACACAGTAGAGTGCAAGAATGCCCGTTTCTCAAAAGCAGAGTGTTTTTCTTGCATGGCACGCTAGGGTTCAGTTAAACTTCCTAAACGGAGTTGAATCACATTCAGTTTCAAGTTCTAGCAGCAGGGGTTCATTCAGGCTAGGAACAGCACTCTTGTGCTATTCTGGCCATACACAGTTCAAATAGCAATCGCGTCTGTTCCCAGCAAGTACAGTGTATTGGACTGAAGAGAAGCTCCTGTTTTACTTAGTTTCCAATCCTGAGTTGAACTAGATATGCCCCGTTTGTGTAAAAAGCACAGTTCTTTTGTTCTGAGCTAGCTCACTGTACTAGCCCTATAGGAAACACAGTAGAATGCAAGAATGCCCGTTTCTCAAAAGCAGAGTGTTTTTCTTGCATGGCACACTAGGGTTCAGTTAAACTTCCTAAATGGAGTTGAATCAAGTTCAGTGTCAAGTTCTAGCAGCAGGGGTTCATTCAGTCTAAGAACAGCTCTCTTGTGCTATTCTGGCCATACACAGTGCAAATAGCATTCGCTTCTCTTCCCAGCAACTACAGTGTATTGGACTGAAGAGAAGCTCCTGTTTTACTTAGTTTCCAATCCTGAGTTGAACTAGATATGCCCCGTTTGTGTAGGAAGCACGGTTCCTTTGTTCTGAGCTAGCTCACTGTACTGACCCTATAGGAAACACAGTAGAGTACAAGAATGCCTGTTTCTCAAAAGCAGAGTGTTTTTCTTGCATGGCACACTAGGGTTCAGTTAAACTTCCTTAAGGGAGTTGAATCACGTTCAGTTTCAAATTCTGGCAGCAAGGGTTCATTCAGGCTAAGAACATCACTCTTGTGCTATTCTGGCCATACACAGTCCAAATAACATTCACGTCTGTTCCCAGCAAGTACAGTGTATTGGACTGAAGAGAAGCTCCTGTTTTACTTAGTTTCCAATCCTGAGTTGAACTTGATATGCCCCGTATGTGTAGGAAGCACAGTTCTTTTGTTCTGTGCTAGCTCATTGTACTGTCCCTATAGGAAACACAGTAAAGTTCAAGAATGCCCGTTTCTCAAAAGCAGAGTGTTTTTCTTGCATGGCACACTAGGGTTCAGTTAAACTTCATAAACGGTGTTGAATCACGTTCAGTTTCAAGTTCTAGCAGCAGGGGTTCATTCAGGCTAAGAACAGCACTCTTGTGCTATTCTGGCCATACACAATGCAAATAGCATTCGCGACTGTTCCCAGCAAGTACAGTGTATTGGACTGAAGAGAAGCTCCTGTTTTACTTAGTTTCCAATCCTGAGTTGAACTAGATATGCCCCGTTTGTGTAGGAAGCACGGTTCTTTTGTTCTGAGCTAGCTCACTCTACTGGCCCTATAGGAAACACAGTAGAGTGCAAGAATGCCCGTTTCTCAAAAGCAGAGTGTTTTTCTTGCATGGCACACTAGGGTTCAGTTAAACTTCCTAAACGGAGTTGAATCACGTTCAGTTTCAAGTTCTAGAAGCAAGGGTTCATTCAGGTTAAGAACAGCACTCTTGTGCTATTCTGGCCATACACAGTGCTAGTAGCATTCGCGTCTGTTCCCAGCAAGTACAGTGTATTGGACTGAAGAGAAGCTCCTGTTTTTCTTAGTTTAAAAACCTGAGTTGAACTAGATATGCCCCGTTTGTGTAGGAAGCACGGTTCTTTTGTTCTGAGCTAGCTCACTGTACTGGCCTATTAGGAAACACATCGAGTGCAAGAATGCCCGTTTCTCAAAAGCAGAGTGTTTTTCTTGCATGGCACACTAGGGTTCAATTAAACTTCCTAAACGGAGTTGAATCACGTTCAGTTTCAAGTTCTAGGAGCAAGTGTTCATTCAGGCTCAGAACAGCACTCTTGTTCTATTCTGGCCATACACAGTGCAAATAGCATTCACGTCTGTTCTCAACAAGTACAGTGTATTGGACTGAAGAGAAGCTCCTGTTTTAGTTAGTTTCCAATACTCAGTTGAACTAGATATGCCCCGTTTGTGTAGGAAGCACAGTTCTTTTGTTCTGAGCTAGCCTACTGTACTGGCCCTATAGAAAACACAGTAGAGTGCAATAATGCTCGTTTCCTCAAGGAGAGTGTTTTTCTTGCATGGCAACTAAGGTTCATTTAAACTTCTTAAACGGAGTTGAATCAGGATCAGTTTCAAGTTCTAGCAGCAAGTGTTCATTCAGGCTAAGAACAGCACTCTTGTGCTATTCTGGCCATACACAGTCAAATCGCATTCGCGTGTCTTCCCAGCAAGTACAGTGTATTGGACTGAAGAGAAGCTCCTATTTTACTTAGTTTCCAATCCTGAGTTGAACTAGATATGCCCAGTTTGTGTAGGAAGCAAAGTTCTTTTGTTCTGAGCTAGCTCACTGTACTGGCCCTATAGGAAACACAGTAGAATGAAAGAATGCCCGTTTCTCAAAAGCAGAGTGTTTTTCTTGCATGGCACACTAGGGTTCAGTTAAACTTCCTAAACGGAGTTGAGTCAAGTTCAGTGTCAAGTTCTACCAGCAGGGGTTCATTCAGTCTAAGAACAGCACTCTTGTGCTATTCTGGCCATACACAGTGCAAATAGCATTTGCTTCTCTTCCCAGCAAGTACAGTGTATTGGATGGAAGAGAAGCTCCTGTTTTACTTAGTTTCCAATCCTGAGTTGAACTAGATATGCTCCGTTTGTGTAGGAAGCACGGTTCCTTTGTTCTGAACTAGCTCACTGTACTGGCCCTATAGGAAACACAGTAGAGTACAAGAATGCCTGTTTCTCAAAAGCAGAGTGTTTTTCTTGCATGGCACACTAGGGTTCAGTTAAACTTCCTAAACGGAGTTGAATCACGTTCAGTTTCAAGTTCTAGCAGCAAGGGTTCATTCAGGTAAGAACAGCAATCTTGTGCTATTCTGTCCATACACAGTGCAAATACCATCGCGTCTGTTCCCAGCTAGTAAAGTGTATTGGACTGAAGAGAAGCTCCTGTTTTACTTAGTTTCCAATCCTGAGTTGAACTAGATATGCCCCGTTTGTGTAGGAAGCACAGTTCTTTTGTTCTGAGTTAGCTTACTGTACTGGCCCTATAGGAAACACAGTAGAGTGCAAGAATGCCCGTTTCTCAAAAGCAGAGTGTTTTTTCTTGCATGGCACACTAGGGTTCAGTTAAACTTCCTAAACAGAGTTGAATCACATTCAGTTTCAAGTTCTAGCAGCAAGGGTTCATTCAGGCTAAGAACAGCACTCTTGTGCTATTCTGGCCATACACAGTGCATATAGCATTCGCGTCTGTTCCCAGCAAGTACAGTGTATTGGACTGAAGAGAAGCTCCTGTTTTACTTCGTTTCCAATCCTGAGTTGAACTAGATATGCCCCGTTTGTTTAGGAAGCACATTTCTTTTGTTTTGAGCTAGCTCACTGTACTGGCCCTATAGGAAACACAGTAGAGTGCAAGAATGCCCGTTTCTCAAAAGCAGAGTGTTTTTCTTGCATGGCACGCTAGGGTTCAGTTAAACTTCCTAAACGGAGTTGAATCACGTTCAGTTTCAAGTTCTAGCAGCAGGGGTTCATTCAGGCTAAGAACAGCACTCTTGTGCTATTCTGGCCATACACAGTGAAAATAGCATTCGCGTCTGTTCCCAGCAAGTACAGTGTATTGGACTGAAGAGAAGCTCCTGTTTTACTTAGTTTCCAATCCTGAGTTGAACTAGATATGCCCCGTTTGTTTAAAAAGCACAGTTCTTTTGTTCTGAGCTAGCTCACTGTACTAGCCCTATAGGAAACACAGTAGAATGCAAGAATGCCCGTTTCTCAAAAGCAGAGTGTTTTTCTTGCATGGCACACTATGGTTCAGTTAAACTTGCTAAATGGAGTTGAATCAAGTTCAGTGTCAAGTTAGTGCAGCAGGGGTTCATTCAGTCTAAGAACAGCACTCTTGTGATATTCTGGCCATACACAGTGCAAATAGCATTCGCTTCTCTTCCCAGCAAGTACAGTGTATTGGACGGAAGAGAAGCTCCTGTTTTACTTAGTTTCCAATCCTGAGTTGAACTAGATATGCCTCGTTTGTGTAGGAAGCACGGTTCCTTTGTTCTGAGCTAGCTCACTGTACTGGCCCTATAGGAAACACAGTAGAGTACAAGAATGCCCGTTTCTCAAAAGCAGAGTGTTTTTCTTGCATGGCACACTAGGGTTCAGTTAAACTTCCTTAAGGGAGTTGAATCACGTTCAGTTTCAAATTCTGGCAGCAAGGGTTCATTCAGGCTAAGAACAGCACTCTTGTGCTATTCTGGCCATACACAGTCCAAATAACATTCACGTCTGGTCCCAGCAAGTACAGTGTATTGGACTGAAGAGAAGCTCCTGTTTTACTTAGTTTCCAATCCTGAGTTGAACTTGATATGCCCCGTATGTGTAGGAAGCACAGTTCTTTTGTTCTGTGCTTGCTCACTCTACTGTCCCTATAGGAAACACAGTAAAGTTCAAGAATGCCCGTTTCTCAAAAGCAGAGTGTTTTTCTTGCATGGCACACTAGGGTTCAGTTAAACTTCCTAAACGGAGTTGAATCACGTTCAGTTTCAAGTTCTAGCAGCAGGGGTTCATTCAGGCTAAGAACAGCACTCTTGTGCTATTCTGGCCATACACAATGCAAATAGCATTCGCGACTGTTCCCAGCAAGTACAGTGTATTGGACTGAAGAGAAGCTCCTGTTTTACTTAGTTTCTAATCATGAGTTGAACTAGATATGCCCCGTTTGTGTAGGAAGCACGGTTCTTTTGTTCTGAGCTAGCTCACTGTACTGGCCCTATAGGAAACACAGTAGAGTGCAAGAATGCCCGTTTCTCAAAAGCAGAGTGTTTTTCTTGCATGGCACACTAGGGTTCAGTTAAACTTCCTAAACGGAGTTGAATCACGTTCAGTTTCAAGTTCTAGCAGCAAGGGTTCATTCAGGTTAAGAACAGCACTCTTGTGCTATTCTGGCCATACACAGTGCTAGTAGCATTCGTGTCTGTTCCCAGCAAGTACAGTGTATTGGACTGAAGAGAAGCTCCTGTTTTACTTAGTTTCCAAACCTGAGTTGAACTAGATATGCCCCGTTTGTGTAGGAAGCACGGTTCTTTTGTTCTGAGCTAGCTCACTGTACTGGCACTATAGGAAACACAGTAGAGTGCAAGAATGCCCGTTTCTCAAAAGCAGAGTGTTTTTCTTGCATGGCACACTAGGGTTCAATTAAACTTCCTAAACGGAGTTGAATCACGTTCAGTTTCAAGTTCTAGGAGCAAGTGTTCATTCAGGCTCAGAACAGCACTCTTGTTCTATTCTGGCCATACACAGTGCAAATAGCATTCACGTCTGTTCTCAACAATTACAGTGTATTGGACTGAAGAGAAGCTCCTGTTTTAGTTAGTTTCCAATACTCAGTTGAACTAGATATGCCCCGTTTGTGTAGGAAGCACAGTTCTTTTGTTCTGAGCTAGCCTACTGTACTGGCCCTATAGGAAACACAGTAGAGTGCAAGAATGCTCGTTTCTCCAAAGAGAGTGTTTTTCTTGCATGGCAACTAAGGTTCAATTAAACTTCTTAAACGGAGTTGAATCACGATCAGTTTCAAGTTCTAGCAGCAAGTGTTCATTCAGGCTAAGAACAGCACTCTTGTGCTATTCTGGCCATACACAGTCAAATCGCATTCGCGTCTCTTCCCAGTAAGTACAGTGTATTGGACTGAAGAGAAGCTCCTATTTTACTTAGTTTCCAATCCTGAGTTGAACTAGATATGCCCAGTTTGTGTAGGAAGCACAGTTCTTTTGTTCTGAGCTAGCTCACTGTACTGGCCCTATAGGAAACACAGTAGAGTGCAAGAATGCCCGTTTCTCAAAAGCAGAGTGTTTTTCTTGCATGGCACACTAGGGTTCAGTTAAACTTCCTAAACGGAGTTGAATCACATTCACTTTCACGTTTTAGCAGCAAGGGATCATTCAGGCTAAGAACAGCACTCTTGTGCTATTCTGGCCATACACAGTGCAAATAGCATTCGCGTCTGTTCCCAGCAAGTACAGTGTATTGGACTGAAGAGAAGCTCCTGTTTTACTTAGTTTCCAATCCTGAGTTGAACTAGATATGCCCAGTTTGTGTAGGAAGCACAGTTCTTTTGTTCTGAGCTAGCTCACTCTACTGGCCCTATTGGAAACACAGTAGAGTGCAAGAATGCCCTTTACTCAAAAGCAGAGTGTTTTTCTTGCATGGCACACTAGGGTTCAGTTAAACTTCCTAAACAGAGTTGAATCACGTTCAGTTTCAAGTTCTGGCAGCAAGGGTTCATTCAGGCTAAGAACAGCACTCTTGTGCTATTCTGGCCATACACAGTGCAAATAGCATTCGCGTCTGTTCCCAGCAAGTGAGTGTATTGGACTGAAGAGAAGCTCCTGTTTTACTTAGTTTCCAATCCTGAGTTGAACTAGATATGCCCCGTTTGTGTAAAAAGCACAGTTCTTTTCTTCTGAGCTAGCTCACTGTACTAGCCCTATAGGAAACACAGTAGAATGCAAGAATGCCCGTTTCTCAAAAGCAGAGTGTTTTTCTTGCATGGCAAACTAGGGTTCAGTTAAACTTCCTAAACGGAGTTGAGTCAAGTTCAGTGTCAAGTTCTACCAGCAGGGGTTCATTCAGTCTAAGAACAGCACTCTTGTGCTATTCTGGCCATACACAGTGCAAATAGCATTTGCTTCTCTTCCCAGCAAGTACAGTGTATTGGACGGAAAGAAGCTCCTGTTTTACTTAGTTTCCAATCCTGAGTTGAACTAGATATGCTCCGTTTGTGTAGGAAGCACGGTTCCTTTGTTCTGAACTAGCTCACTGTACTGGCCCTATAGGAAACACAGTACAGTACAAGAATGCCTGTTTCTCAAAAGCAGAGTGTTTTTCTGCATGGCACACTAGGGTTCAGTTAAACTTCCTAAACGGAGTTGAATCACATTCAGTTTCAAGTTCTAGCAGCAAGGGTTCATTCAGGTAAGAACAGCAATCTTGTGCTATTCTGTCCATACACAGTGCAAATACCATCGCGTCTGTTCCCAGCTAGTAAAGTGTATTGGACTGAAGAGAAGCTCCTGTTTTACTTAGTTTCCAATCCTGAGTTGAACTAGATATGCCCCGTTTGTGTAGGAAGCACAGTTCTTTTGTTCTAAGTTAGCTTACTGTACTGGCCCTATAGGAAACACAGTAGAGTGCAAGAATGCCCGTTTCTCAAAAGCAGAGTGTTTTTCTTGCATGGCACACTAGGGTTCAGTTAAACTTCCTAAACAGAGTTGAATCACATTCAGTTTCAAGTTCTAGCAGCAAGGGTTCATTCAGGCTAAGAACAGCACTCTTGTGCTATTCTGGCCATACACAGTGCATATAGCATTCGCTTCTGTTACCAGCAAGTACAGTGTATTGGACTGAAGAGAAGCTCCTGTTTTACTTCGTTTCAAATCCCTAGTTGAACTAGATATGCCCCGTTTGTTTAGGAAGCACAGTTCTTTTGTTCTGAGCTAGCTCACTGTACTGGCCCTATAGGAAACACAGTAGAGTACAAGAATGCCCGTTTCTCCCAAGCAGAATGTTTTTCATGCATGGCACTCTAGGGTTCAGGTAAACTTCCTAAACGGAGTTGAATCACGTTCAGTTTCAAGTTCTAGCAGCAAAGGTTCATTCAGGCTAAGAACAGCACTCTTGTGCTATTCTGGCCATACACAGTGCAAAGAGCATTCGCGTCTGTTCCCAGCAAGTACAGTGTATTGGACTGAAGAGAAGCTCCTGTTTTAATTAGTTTCCAATCCTGAGTTGAACTAGATATGCCCCGTTTGTGAAGGAAGATCAGTTCTTTTGTACTGAGCTAGCTCATTGTATTGGCCCTATAGAAAAACACAGTAGTTTGCAAGAATGCCTGTTTCTCAAAAGCAGAGTGCTTTTCTCTCATGGCATACCAGGGTTCAATTAAACTTCCTAAACGGAGTTGAATCACGTTCAGTTTCAAGTTCTAGGAGCAAGTGTTCATTCATGCTCAGAACATCACCATCGTTCTATTCTGGCCAAACACAGTGCAAATAGCATTCACGTCTGTTCTCAACAAGTACAGTGTATTGGACTGAAGAGAAGCTCCTGTTTTAGTTAGTTTCCAATACTCAGTTGAACTAGATATGCCCCGTTTGTGTAGGAAGCACAGTTCTTTTGTTCTGAGCTAGCCTACTGTACTGGCCCTATAGGAAACACAGTAGAGTGCAAGAATGCTCGTTTCTCCAAAGAGAGTGTTTTTCTTGCATGTCAACTAAGGTTTAATTAGACTTCTTAAACGGAGTTGAATCACGATCAGTTTCAAGTTCTAGCAGCAAGGGTTCATTCAGGTTAAGAACAGCACTCTTGTGCTATTCTGGCCATACACAGTCAAATCGCATTCGCGTCTCTTCCCAGCAAGTACAGTGTATTGGACTGAAGAGAAGCTCCTGTTTTACTTATTTTCCAAACCTGAGTTGAACTAGATATGCCCCGTTTGTGTAGGAAGCACGGTTCTTTTGTTCTGAGCTAGCTCACTGTACTGGCCCTATAGGAAACACAGTAGAGTGCAAGAATACCCGTTTCTCAAAAGCAGAGTGTTTTTCTTGCATGGCACGCTAGGGTTCAGTTAAACTTCCTAAACGGAGTTGAATCACGTTCAGTTTCAAGTTCTAGCAGCAGGGGTTCATATAGGCTAAGAACAGCACTCTTGTGCTATTCTGGCCATACACAGTGCAAATAGCATTCGCGTCTGTTCCCAGCAAGTACAGTGTATTGGACTGAAGAGAAGCTCCTGTTTTACTTAGTTTCCAATCCTGAGTTGAACTAGATATGCCCAGTTTGTGTAGGAAGCACAGTTCTTTTGTTCTGAGCTAGCTCACTCTACTGGCCCTATTGGAAAAACAGTAGAGTGCAAGAATGCCCGTTTCTCAAAAGCAGAGTGTTTTTCTTGCATGGCACACTAGGGTTCAGTTAAAATTCCTAAACAGAGTTGAATCACGTTCAGTTTCAAGTTCTGGCAGCAAGGGTTCATTCAGGCTAAGAACAGCACTCTTGTGCTATTCTGGCCATACACAGTGCAAATAGCATTCGCGTCTGTTCCCAGCAAGTACAGTGTATTGGACTGAAGAGAAGCTCCTGTTTTACTTAGTTTCCAATCCTGAGTTGAACTAGATATGCCCTGTTTGTGTAAAAAACACAGTTGTTTTGTTCTGAGCTAGCTCACTGTACTAGCCCTATAGGAAACACAGTAGAATGCAAGAATGCCCGTTTCTCAAAAGCAGAGTGTTTTTCTTGCATGGCACACTAGGGTTCAGTTAAAGTTCCTAAATGGAGTTGAATCAAGTTCAGTGTCAAGTTCTAGCAGCAGGGGTTCATTCAGTCTAAGAACAGCACTCTTGTGCTATTCTGGCCATTCACAGTGCAAATAGCATTCGCTTCTCTTCCCAGCAAGTACAGTGTATTGGACGGAAGAGAAGCTCCTGTTTTACTTAGTTTCCAATCCTGAGTTCAACTAGATATGCCCCGTTTGTGTAGGAAGCACGGTTCCTTTGTTCTGAGCTAGCTCTTTGTACTGGCCCTATAGGAAACACAGTAGAGTACAAGAATGCCTGTTTCTCAAAAGCAGAGTGTTTTTCTTGCATGGCACACTAGGGTTCAGTTAAACTTCCTTAAGGGAGTTGAATCACGTTCAGTTTCAAATTCTGGCAGCAAGGGTTCATTCAGGCTAAGAACAGCACTCTTGTGCTATTCTGGCCATACACAGTCCAAATAACATTCACGTCTGTTCCCAGCAAGTACAGTGTATTGGACTGAAGAGAAGCTCCTGTTTTACTTAGTTTCCAATCCTGAGTTGAACTAGATATGCCCCGTTTGTGTAGGAAGTACAGTTCTTTTGTTCTGAGCTAGCTCATTGTACTGGCCCTATAGAAAAACACAGTAGTTTGCAAGAATGCCTGTTTCTCAAAAGCAGAGTGCTTTTCTCGCATGGTATACCAGGGTTCAATTAAACTTCCTAAACGGAGTTGAATCACGTTAAGTTTCAAGTTCTAGGAGCAAGTGTTCATTCAGGCTCAGAACAGAACTCTTGTTCTATTCTGGCCATACACAGTGCAAATAGCATTCACATCTGTTCCCAACAAGTACAGTGTATTGTACTGAAGAGAAGCTCATGTTTTAGTTTGTTTCCAATACTCAGTTGAACTAGATATGCCCCGTTTGTGTAGGAAGCACAGTTCTTTTGTTCTGATCTAGCTCACTCTACTGGCCCTATTGGAAACACAGTAGAGTGCAAGAATGCCCGTTTCTCAAAAGCAGAGTGTTTTTCTTTCATGGCACACTAGGGTTCAGTTAAACTTCCTAAACGGAGTTGAATCACGTTCAGTTTCAAGTTCTAGCAGCAAGGGTTCATTCAGGCTAAGAACAGCACTCTTGTGCTATTCTGGCCATTCACAGTGCAAATAGCATTCGCGTCTGTTCACAGCAAGTACAGTGTATTGGACTGAAGAGAAGCTCCTGTTTTACTTAGTTTCCAATCCTGAGTTGAACTAGATATGCCCCGTTTGTGTAAAAAGCACAGTTCTTTTGTTCTGAGCTAGCTCACTGTACTAGCCCTATAGGAAACACAGTAGAATGCAAGAATGCCCGTTGCTCAAAAGCAGAGTGTTTTTAGTGCATGGCACATTAGGGTTCCGTTAAACTTCCTAAACGGAGTTGAATCACGTTCAGTGTCAAGTTCTAGCAGCAGGGGTTCATTCAGTCTAAGAACAGCACTCTTGTGCTATTCTGGCCATACACAGTGCAAATAGCATTCGCTTCTCTTCCCAGCAAGTACAGTGTATTGCACGGAAGAGAAGCTCCTGTTTTACTTAGTTTCCAATCCTGAGTTGAACTAGATATGCTCCGTTTGTGTAGGAAGCACGGTTCCTCTGGTCTGAACTAGCTCACTGTACTGGCCCTATAGGAAACACAGTAGAGTACAAGAATGCCTGTTTCTCAAAAGCAGAGTGTTTTTCTTGCATGGCACACTAGGGTTCAGTTAAACTTCCTAAACGGAGTTGAATCACGTTCAGTTTCAAGTTCTAGCAGCAAGGGTTCATTCAGGTAAGAACAACAATATTGTGCTATTCTGTCCATACACAGTGCAAATACCATCGCGTCTGTTCCCAGCAAGTAAAGTGTATTGGACTGAAGAGAAGCTCCTGTTTTACTTAGTTTCCAATCCTGAGTTGAACTAGATATGCCCCGTTTGTGTAGGAAGCACAGTTCTTTTGTTCTGAGTTAGCTTACTGTCCTGGCCCTATAGGAAACACAGTAGAGTGCAAGAATGCCCGTTTCTCAAAAGCAGAGTGTTTTTCTTGCATGGCACACTAGGGTTCAGTTAAACTTCCTAAACGGAGTTGAATCACGTTCAGTTTCAAGTTCTAGCAGCAGGGGTTCATTCAGGCTAAGAACAGCACTCTTGTGCTATTCTGGCCATACACAGTGCAAATAGCATTCGCGTTTGTTCCCAGCAAGTACAGTGTGTTGGACTGAAGAGAAGCTCCTGTTTTACTTAGTTTGCAATCCTGAGTTGAACTAGATATGCCCAGTTTGTGTAGGAAGCACAGTTCTTTTGTTCTGAGCTAGCTCACTCTACTGACCCTATTGGAAACACAGTAGAGTGCAAGAATGCCCGTTTCTCAAAAGCAGAGTGTTTTTGTTGCAGGTAACACTAGGGTTCAGTTAAAATTCCTAAACAGAGTTGAATCACGATCAGTTTCAAGTTCTGGCAGCAAGGGTTCATTCAGGCTAAGAACAGCACTCTTGTGCTATTCTGGCCATACACAGTGCAAATAGCATTCGCGTCTGTTCCCAGCAAGTACAGTGTATTGGACTGAAGAGAAGCTCCTGTTTTACTTAGTTTCCAATCCCGAGTTGAGCTAGATATCCCACGTTTGTGTAGGCATCACGGTTCTTTTGTTCTGAGCTAGCTCACTGTACTGGCCCTATAGGAAACACAGTAGAGTGCAAGAATACCCGTTTCTCAGAAGCAGAGTGTTTTTCGTGCATGGCACCCTAGGGTTCAGTTAAACTTCCTAAACGGAATTGAATCACGTTCAGTTTAAAGTTCTAGCAGCAAGGGTTCATTCAGGCCAAGAACAGCACTATTGTGCTATTCTGGCCATTCACAGTGCAAATAGCATTCGCGTCTGTTCCCAGCAAGTACAGTGTATTGGACTGAAGAGAAGATCCTGTTTCACTTAGTTTCAAATCCTGAGTTGAACTAGATATGCCCCGTTTGTGTAGGATGCACGGTTCTTTTGTTCTGAGCTAGCTCACTGTACTGGCCCTATAGGAAACACAGTAGAGTGCAAGAATGCCCGTTTCTCAAAAGCAGAGTGTTTTTCATGCATGGCACACTTGGGTCCAGTTAAACTTCTTAAACGGAGTTGAATCACGTTCAGTTTCAAGTTCTAGCAGCAAGGGTTCATTGAGGCTAAGAACAGAAATCTTGTGCTATTCTGGCCATACACAGTTCAAATAGCCTTCGCGTCTGTTCACAGCAAGTACAGTGTATTGGACTGAAGAGAAGCTCCTGTTTTACTTAGTTTCCAATCCTGAGTTGAACTAGATATGCCCCGTTTGTGTAAAAAGCACAGTTATTTTGTTCTGAGCTAGCTCCCTGTACTAGCCCTATAGGAAACACAGTAGAATGCAAGAATGCCCGTTTCTCCAAAGCAGAGTGTTTTTCTTGCATGGCACACTAGGGTTCAGTTAAACTTCCTAAACGGAGTTGAATCAAGTTCAGTGTCAAGTTCTAGCAGCAGGGGTTCATTCAGTCTAAGAACAGCACTCTTGTGCTATTCTGGCCATACACAATGCAAATAGCATTCGCTTCTCTTCCCAGCAAGTACAGTGTATTGGACGGAAGAGAAGCTCCTGTTTTACTTAGTTTCCAATCCTGAGTTGAACTAGATATGCCCCGTTTGTGTAGGAAGCACGGTTCCTTTGTTCTGAGCTAGCTCACTGTACTGGCCCTATAGGAAACACAGTAGAGTACAAGAATGCCTGTTTCTCAAAAGCAGAGTGTTTTTCTTCCATGGCACACTAGGGTTCAGTTAAACTTCCTAAACGGAGTTGAATCACGTTCAGTTTCAAGTTCTAGCAGCAAGGGTTCATTCAGGTAAGAACAGCAATCTTGTGCTATTCGGTCCATACACAGTGCAAATAGCATTCGCGTCTGTTCCCAGCAAGTAAAGTGTATTGGACTGAAGGGAAGCTCCTGTTTTACTTAGTTTCCAATCCTGAGTTGAACTAGATATGCCCCGTTTGTGTAGGAAGCACAGTTCTTTTGTTCTGAGTTAGCTTACTCTACTGGCCCTATAGGAAACACAGTAGAGTGCAAGAATGCCCGTTTCTCAAAAGCAGAGTGTTTTTCTTGCATGGCACACTAGGGTTCAAATAAACTTCCTAAACGGAGTTGAATCACGTTGAGTTTCAAGTTCTAGCAGCAAGGGTTCATTCAGGCTAAGAACAGCACTCTTGTGCTATTCTGGCCAAACACAGTGCAAATAGCATTCGCGTCTGTTAGCAGCAAGTACAGTGTATTGGACTGAAGAGAAGCTCCTGTTTTACTTAGTTTCCAATCCTGAGTTGAACTAGATATGCCCCGTTTGTTTAGGAAGCACAGTTCTTTTGTTCTGAGCTAGCTCACTGTACTGGCCCTATACGTAACAAAGTAGAGTGCAAGAATGCCCGTTTATCCAAAGCAGAGTGTTTTTCTTGCATGGCACACTAGGGTTCAGGTAAACTTGCAAAACGGAGTTGAATCACGTTCAGTTTATATTCTAGCAGCAGGGGTTCATTCAGTCTAAGAACAGCACTCTTGTGCTATTCTGGCCATACACAGTGCAAAGAGCATTCGTGTCTGTTCCCAGCAAGTACAGTGTATTGGACTGAAGAGAAGCTCCTGTTTTAATTAGTTTCCAATCCTGAGTTGAACAAGATATGCCCCGTTTGTGTAGGAAGCACAGTTCTTTTGTTCTGAGCTAGCTCATTGTACTTGCCGTATAGAAAAACACAGTAGTTTGCAAGAATACCTGTTTCTCAAAAGCAGAGTGCTTTTCTCGCATGGCATACCAGGGTTCAATTAAACTTCCTAAACGGAGTTGAATCTAGTTCAGTTTCAAGTTCTAGGAGCAAGTGTTCATTCAGGCTCTGAACAGCACTCTTGTTCTATTCTGGCCATACACAGTGCAAATAGTATTCACGTCTGTTCCCAACAAGTACAGTGTATTGGACTGAAGAGAAGCTCCTGTTTTAGTTAGTTTCCATTACTCAGTTGAACTAGATATGCCCCGTTTGTGTAGGAAGCACAGTTCTTTTGTTCTGAGCTAGCCTACTGTACTGGCCATATAGGAAACACAGTAGAGTGCAAGAATGCTCGTTTCTCCAAAGAAGAGTGTTTTTCTTGCATGGCAACTAAGGTTCAATTAAACTTCTTAAACGGAGTTGAATCACGATCAGTTTAAAGTTCTAGCATCAGGGGTTCATTCAGTCTAAGAACAGCACTCTTGTGCTATTCTGGCCATACACAGTGCAAATCGCATTCGCGTCTCTTCCCAGCAAGTACAGTGTATTGGACTGAAGAGAAGCTCCTGCTTTACTTAGTTTCCAATCCTGAGTTGAACTAGATATGCCCAGTTTGTGTAGGAAGCACAGTTCTTTTGTTCTGAGCTAGCTCACTGTACTGGCCCTATAGGAAACACTGTAGAGTGCAACAATGCCCGTTTCATCAAAGGAGTGTGTTTTTCTTGCATGGCACACTAGGGTTCTATTAAACGTCCTAAACGGAGTTGAATCACCTTCAGGTTCAAGTTCTAGCAGCAAGTGTTCATTCAGGCTAAGAACACCACTCTTGTGCAATCTGGCCATACACCACAGTGCAAATAGCATTCGCGTCTGTTCCAGCAAGTACAGTGTATTGGACTGAAGAGAAGCTCCTGTTTTACTTAGTTTCCAATACTGAGTTGAACTAGATATGCCCCGTTTGTCTAGGAAGGACAGTTCTTTTGTTCTGAGCTAGCTCATTGTACTGGCCCTATAGGAAACACAGTACCTTGCAAGAATGCCTGTTTCTCAAAAGCAGAGTGCTTTTCTTGCATGGCACACCAGGGTTCAATTAAACTTCCTAAACGGAGTTGAATTACCTTCAGTTTCAAGTTCTAGCAGCAAGTGTTGATTCAGGCTAAGAACAACACTCTTTCGCTATTCTGGCCATACACCACAGTGCAAATAGCATTCGCTTCTGTTCCCAGCAAGTACAGAGTATTGGACTGAAGAGAAGCTCCTGTGTTACTTAGTTTCAATACTGAGTTGAACTAGATATGCGTCGTTTGTGTAGGAAGCACAGTTCTTTTTCTCTGAGCTATCTCACTGTACAGGCCCTATAGGAAACACAGTAGTTTGCAAGAATGCCCGTTTCTCCAAAGCAGAGTGCTTTCCTTGCATGACACACAAGGGTTCAATTAAACTACCTAAACGAAGTTGAATCAGTTCACTTTCAAGTTCTAGCAGCAAGAATTCATTCAGGCTAAGAATAACACTCTTCTGCTATTCTGGCATTACACCAGAGTGCAAATAGCATTCGCGTCTGTTCCAGGCAAGTACAGTGTATTGGACTGAAGAGAAGCTCATGTTTTCCATAGTTTCCAATACTGCGTTGAACTAGATATGCCCCGTTTATGTAGGAAGCACTATTCTTTTGTTCTGAGCTCACCTACTGTACTGGCCCTATAGGAAAAACACTAGAAGGCAAGAATGCCCGTTTCTCAAAAGCAGAGTGTTTTTCTTGCACGGCACACAAGATTTCAATTAAACTAACTAAACGGAGTTGAATAACGTTCAGTTTCAAGTTCTAGCAGCAAGTGTTCATTCAGGCTAAGAACACCACTCTTGTGCAATCTGGCCATACGCCAAAGAGCAAATTGAATTCGCGTCTGTTCCCAGCAAGTACAGTGTATTGGACTGAAGAGAAGCTCCTGTTTTACTTAGTTTCCAATACTGAGTTGAACTAGATATGCCCCGTTTGTGTAGGAAGCACAGTTCTTTTGTTCTGAGCTAGCTCATTGAACTGGCCCTATAGGAAACACAGTAGTTTGCAAGAATGCCCGTTTCTCAAAAGCAGAGTGCTTTGCTTGCATGGCACACTAGGGTTCAATTAAACTACCTAAACGGAGTTGAATCAGTTCACTTTCAAGTACTAGCAGTAAGAATTCATTCAGGCTAAGAACAGCACTCTTGAGCTATTCTGGGCATACACAGTACTAAAAGCATTCACGTATGTTCCCAGTAAGTACAGTGTATTGGACTGAAGAGAAGCTCCTGTTTTACTTATTTTCCAATCCTGAGTTGAACTAGATATGCCCCGTTTGTGTAGGAAGCACAGTTCTTTTGTTCTGAGCTAGCCACTGTACTGGCCATATAGTAATCACAGTAGAGGGCAAGAATTCCCGTTTCTCAAAAGCAGAGAGTTTTTCTTGCATGGCACACTAGGGTTCATTTAAACTTCCTAAACGCAGTTGAATCACCTTCAGGTTCAACTTCTAGCAGCAAGTGTTCATTCAGGCTAAGAACAGTACTCTTGTTCTATTCTGGTCTTACACCACGGTGCAAATAGCATTCGCGTCTGTTCCCAGCAAGTATAGTGTACTCGACTGAAGAGAAGCTCCGGTTTTACTTAGTTTCCAATACTGAGTTGAACTAGATATGCCCCGTTTGTGTAGGAAGCACAGTTCTTTTGTTCTGAGCTTGCTCAGTATACTGGCCCTATAGGAAACACAGTAGAGTGCAAGAATGCCCATTTCTCAAAAGCAGAGTGTTTTACTTGCATGGCACACTAGGGATCAATTTCTTCCTAAACGGAGTTGAATCATGTTCAGTTTCAAGTTTTAGCAGCATGTGTTCATTCAGGCTAAGAACAGAACTCTTGTGCTATTCTGGCCATACACAGTGCAAATAACATTCATGTCTGTTCCCAGCAAGTACAGTGTATTGGACTGAAGAGAAGCTTCTGTTTTACTTAGTTTCCAATACCGAGTTGAAGTAGATATGCCCCGTTTGTGTAGGAAGCACAGTTCATTTGTTCTGAGCTAGATCACTCTACTGGCCCTATAAGAAACACAGTATAGTGCAAGAATGCCCGTTTCTCCAAAGCAGAATGCTTTTCTTGCATGGCAACTAAGGTTCAATTAAACTTCATAAACGGAGTTGAATCACGTTTAGTTTCAAGTTCAAGCAGCAACTGTTCATTCAGGCTAAGAACACCACTCTTGTTCTATTCTGGCCATACACCACAGTGCAAATAGCATTCGCATCTGTTCGCAGAAAGTAAAGTGTATTGGACCTTAGAGAAGCTTCTGTTTTACATAGTTTGCAATACTGAGTTGAACTAGATATGCCCCGTTTTTGTAGGAACCACAGTTCTTTTGTTCTGAGCTAGCTCACTGTACTGGCCATATAGGAAACACAGTAGTTTGCAAGAATGCCCGTTTATCAAAATCAGAGTGCTTTTCTTGCATGGCACACTAGGGTTCAATTAAACTTCCTAAACGGAGTTGTATCACGTTCAGTTTCAAGTTCTAGCACCAAGTGTTCATTCAGTCTAAGAACAGCACTCTTGTGCTATTCCTGCCATACACAGTGCAAATAGCAATCGAATCTGTTCCCAGTAAGTTCAGTGTATTGGACTGAAGAGAAGCTCCTGTTTTACTTAGTTTCCAATACTGAGTTGAACTAGATATGCCCCGTTTGTGTAGGAAGCACAGTTCTTTAATTCTGAGCTAGCTCACTGTACTGGCCCTATAGGAAACAGAGTAGAGTGCAAGAATGCCCGTTTCTCAAAATCAGAGTGTTTTTCTTGCATGGCACACCAGGTTTCAATTAAACTTCCTAAACGGAGTTGAATCTCATTCAGGTTCAAGTTCTAGCAGCAAGTGTTCATTCAGGCTAAGGACAGCACTCTTGTGCTATTCTTGACATACACAGTGCAGATAGCATTCGCATCTGTTCCCAGCAAGTAGAGTGTATTGGACTGAAGAGAAGCTCCTGTTTTACTTAGTTTCCAATACTGAGTTGAACTAGATATGCCCCGTTTGTGTTGGAAGCACAGTTCTTTTGTTCTGAGCTAGCTCACTGTACTGGCCCTATAGGAAACACAGTAGAGTGTAAGAATGCCCATTTCTAAAAAGCATAGTGTTTTTCTTGCATAGCACACTAGGGATCAATTAAACTTCATTAATGGAGTTGAATCACATTCAGTTTCAAGTTCTAGCACCAAGTGTTCTTTCAGTCTAAGAACAGCACTCTTGTGCTATTCCTGCCATACACAGTGCAAATAGCAATCGAATCTGTTCACAGTAAGTTCAGTGTATTGGACTGAAGAGAAGCTCCTGTGTTACTTAGTTTCCAATACTGAGTTGAACTAGATATCCCGCGTTTTTGTAGGAAGCACAGTTCTTTTTCTCAGAGCTAACTCACTGTACTGGCCCTGTAGGAAACACTGTAGTTTGCAAGAATGCCCGTTTCTCAAAAGGAGAGTGCTTTTCTTTCATGGCACACTAGGGTTCAATTAAACTTCCTGAACGGAGTTGAATCACGTTCAGTTTCAAGTTCTAGCAGCAAGAATTCATTCAGGCTAAGAACAGCACTCTCCTGCTATTCTGGCCATTCACCACAGTGCAAATATTTCGAGTCTCTTCCCAGCAGGTACAGTTTATTGGACTGAAGAGAAGCTCCTCTTTTACTTAGCTTCCAATACTGAGTTGAACTAGATGTGCCCCGTTTTTGTAGGAAGCACAGTTCTTTTGTTCTGAGCTATCTCACTGTACTGGCCCTATAGGAAACACAGTAGAGGGCAAGAATGCCCGTTTCTCAAAAGCAGAGTGTTTTTGTCGCATCGCACACTAGGGTTCAATTAAACTTCCTAAACAGAGTTGAATCACGTTCAGTTTCAAGTTCTAGCAGCAAGTGTTCTTTCAGGCTAAGAACAGCACTCTTGAGCTATTCTGGCCATACACAGTGCTAATAGCATTCACGTATGTTTCCAGTAAGTACAGTGTATTGGACTGACGAAAGCTCCTGTTTTAATTAGTTTCCAATACTGAGTTGAAGTAGATATTCCCCGTTTGGGTAGGAAGCACAGTTCATTTGTTCTGAGCTAGCCTACTGTACTGGCCCTATAGAAAAAACACTAGAGTGCAAGAATGCCCATGTCTCCAAAGCAGAGTGTTTTTCTTGCATGGCAACTTAGGTTCAATTAAACTTCCTAAACGGAGTTGAATCACGTTCACTTTCACGTTCTAGCAGCAAGGGTTCATTCAGGCTAAGGTAGCACTCTTATGCTATTCTGGCCATACACAGTTCCAAAAGCATTCACGTCTGTTCCCAGCAAGTACAGTGTATTGGACTGAAGAGAAGCTCCTGTTTTACTTAGTTTCCAATACTGCGTTGAACTAGATATTCCCCGTTTGTGTAGGAAGCACAGTTCTTTTGTTCTGAGCTAACCTAATGTACTGGCCCTATAGGAAACACGCTAGAGTTCAAGAATGCCCGTTTCTCAAAAGCAGAGTGTTTTTATTGCATGTCACACAAGGGTTCAATTAAACTAACTAAACACAGTTGAATAACTTTCAGTTTCAAGTTCTAGCAGCAAGTGTTCATTCAGGCTAAGAACAGCACTCTTGTGCAATCTAGCCATATGCCAGAGTGCAAATAGCATTCGCGTCTGTTCCCAGCAAGTACAGTGTATCAGACTGAAGAGAAGCTCTTGCTTTACTTAGTTTCCAATACTGAGTTGAACTAGATATGCCCCATTTGTGTAGGAAGCACAGTTCTTTTGTTCTGAGCTATCTCACTGTACTGGCCCTATAGGAAACACAGTAGTTTGCAAGAATGCCCGTTTCTCAAAAGCAGAGTGCTTTTCTTGCATGGCACACTAGGGTTCAATTAAACTACCTAAAGGGAGTTGAATCAGTTCACTTTCAAGTTCTAGCAGCTAGAATTCATTCAGGCTAAGAACAGCAATCTTGTGTTATTCTGGCCATACACCACAGTGCAAATATTTTGAGTCTCTTACCAGCAAGTACAGATTATTGGACTGACGAGAAGCTCCTGTTTTACTTAGTTTCAAATAGTGAGTTGAACTAGATATGCCCCATTTGTGTAGAAAGCACAGTTCTTTTGTTCTGAGCTAGCTCATTGTCCTGGCCCTATATGAAACACAGTAATTTGCAAGAATGCCCGTTTTTCAAAAGCAGAGTGTTTTCTTGCATGACACACTAGCGTTCAATTAAACTTACTAAACGGAGTTGAATCACATTCAGGTTCAAGTTCTAACAGCAAGTGTTCATTCAGGCTGAGAACACCACTCTTGTGCTATTCTGGCCATACACCACAGTGCAAATAGTATTCGCGTCTGTTCCAAGCAAGTACAGTGTATTTGACTGAAGAGAAGCTCCTGTTTTACTTAGTTTCCAATACTGAGTTGAAGTAGATATGCCCCGTTTGTGTAGGAATCACAGATCTTTTGTTCTGAGCTAGCTCACTGTACTGGCCCTACAGGAAAAACAGTAGAGTACAAGAATGCCCGTTTCTCCAAAGCAGAGTGTTTTTCTTACATGGCACACTAGGGTTCTATTAAAATTCCTAAATGGAGTTGAATCACCTTCAGGTTCAAGTTCTAGCAGCAAGTGTTCATTCAGGCTAAGAACAGCACTCTTGTGCTATTCTGGCCACACACCACAGTGCAAATAGCATTCGCGTCTGTTCCCAGCAAGTATAGTGTATTGGACTTAAGGGAAGCTCCTGTTTTACTTAGTTTCCAATCCTGAGTTGAACTAGATATGCCCCGTTTGTGTAGGAAGCACAGTTCTTTTGTTCCGAGCTAGCTCATGGTACTGGCCCTATAGGAAACACACTAGAGTGCAAGAATGCCCGTTTCTCAAAAGCAGAGTATTTTTCTTGCATGGCACACTAGGGTTCACTTAAACATCCTAAACGGAGTTGAATAACGTTCAATTTCAAGTTCTAGCAGCAAGTGTTCATTCAGGCTAAGAACAGCACTCTTGTGCAATCTGGCCATATGCCACAGTGCAAATAGCATTCGTGTCTGTTCCCAGCAAGTACAGTGTATTGGACTGAAGAGAAGCTCCTGTTTTACTTAGTTTCCAATACTGAGTTGAACTAGATATTCCCCTTTTTGTGTAGGAAGCACAGTTCTTTTATTCTGAGCTGGCTCACTGCTTGGCCCGATAGGAAACACAGTAGAGTACAAGAATGCCCATTTCTCAAAAATAGAGTGTTTTTCTTGAATGGCACACTAGGTTTCAATTAAACTTCCTAAACGGAGTTGAATCACGTTCAGTTTCAAGTTCTAGCAGCAAGTGTTCATTTAGGCTAAGAACACCACTCTTGTACTATGCTGGCCATACTCCACAGTGCAAATAGCATTCGCGTCTGTTCCCAGCAAGTACAGTGTATTGGACTGAAGAGAAACTCCTGTTTTACTTAGTTTCCAATACTGAGTTGAACTAGATATGCCCCGTTTGTGTAGGAAACACAGTTCTTTTGTTCTGAGATAGCTCATTGTACTGGCCCTATAGGACACACAGTAGTCTGCAAGAATGCCCGTTTACATAAGCAGAGTGTTTTCTTGCATGGCACACTAGGGTTCAATTAAACTTCCTAAACGGAGTTGAATCATCTTCAGGTTCAAGTTCTAGCAGCAAGTGTTGATTCAGGCTAAGAACAGCACTCTTGTACTATTCTGGCCATACACCACAGTGCAAATAGCATTCGCGTCCGTTCCCAGCAAGTACAGTGTATTGGACTGAAGAGAAGCTCCTGTGTTACTTAGTTTCCAATACTGAGTTGAACTAGATATCCCGCGTTTTTGTAGGAAGCACAGTTCTTTTTCTCTGAGCTAACTCACTGTACTGGCCCTGTAGGAAACACAGTAGTTTGCAAGAATGCCCGTTTCTCAAAAGCAGAGTGCTTTTCTTGCATGGAACACTAGGGTTCCATTAAACTTCCTGAACGGAGTTGAATCACGTTCAGTTTCAAGTTCTAGCAGCAAGAATTCATTCAGGCTAAGAACAGCACTCTTCTGCTATTCTGGCCATTCACCACAGTGCAAATATTTCCAGTCTCTTCCCAGCAGGTACAGTGTATTGGACTGAAGAGAAACTCCTGTGTTACTTAGTTTCCAATACTGAGTTGAGCTAGATATCCCGCGTTTTTGTAGGAAGCACAGTTCTTTTTCTCTGAGCTAACTCACTGTACTGGCCCTGTAGGAAACACAGTAGAGTGCAAGAATGCCCGTTTCTCAAAAATAGAGTGTTTTTCTTGCATGCCACACTAGGGTTCAATTAAACTAACTAAACGGAGTTGAATCACGTTCAGTTTCAAGTTCTAGCATCAAATGTTCATTCAGGCTAAGAACAGCACTCTTGTGCTATTCTGGCTATACACCACAGTGCAAATACCATTCATGTCTGTTCCCAGCAAGTACAGTGTATTGGACTCAAGAGAACCTCCTGTTTTATTTAGTTTCCTATACTGAGTTAAACTAGATATGCCCCGTTTGTGTAGGAAGCACATTTAGTTTGCTCTGAGCTAGCTCACTGTATTGGCCTTATAGGAAATAGAGTGGAGTGCAAGAATGCTCATTTCTCGAAAATAGAGTGTTTTTCTTGCATGGCACACTAGTGTTCAATTAAAATTCCTGAACGGAGTTGAATCACGTTCAGTTTCAATTTCTAGCAGCAAGTGTTCATTCAGGCTAAGAACACCACTCTTGTGCTATTCTGGACATACACCACAGTGCAAATAGCATTCGCGTCTGTCCCAACAAGTACAGTGTATTGGACTGAGAGAAGCTCCTGTTTTACTTAGTTTCCAATACTGAGTTGATCTAGATATGCCCCGTTTGTGTAGGAAGCACAGTTCTTTTGTTCCGAGCTAGGTCACTGTACTGGCCCTATAGGAAACACAGTAGAGTGCAAGAATGCCCGTTTCTCAAAAACAGAGTGTTTTTCTTGTATGGCACACTAGTGTTCAATTAAACATCCTAAACGGAGTTGAATCACGTTCAGTTTCAAGTTCTAGCAGCAAGTGTTCATTCAGGCTAAGAACAGCACTCTTGTGCTATTCTGGCCATACAGCACAGTGCAAATAGCATTCGTGTCTGTTCCCAACAAGTACTGTGTATTGGACTGAAGAGAAGCTCCTGTTTTACTTAGTTTCCTATATATAGTTGACTTCATATGCCGCGTTTGTGTAGGATGCACAGTTCTTTTGTTCTGATCTAGCTCACTCTACTGGTCCTATAGGAAACACAGTAGAGTGCAATAATGCCCGTTTCTCAAAAGCAGCGTATTTTTCTTGCATGGAACACTAGGTTTCAATTAAACTTCCTAAACAGAGTTTAATCACGTTCAGTTTCAAGTTCTAGCAGCAAGTTTTCATTCAGGCTAAGAATACCACTCTTGTGCTATTCTGGCCATACACCACAGTGCAAATAGCATTCGCGTCTGTTCCCAGCAAGTACAGTGTATTGGACTGAAGAGAAGCTCCTGTTACTAAGTTTCCAATACTAAGTTGAACTAGATATGCACCGTTTGTGTAGGAAGCACAGTTCTTTTGTTCTGAGCTAGCTCACTGTACTGGCCCTATAGGAAACACAGTAGAATGCACTAATGACCGTTTCTCAAAAGTGGAGTTTTTTTCTTGCATGGCACACTAGTGTTTAATTAAACTAAGTAAACGGAGTTGAATCACATTCAGTTTCAAGATCTAGCAGCAAGTGTTCTTTCAGGCTAAGAACACCAATCTTGTGCTATTCTGGTTATACACCACAGTGCAAATAGCATTCGCGTCTGTTCCCAGCAAGTAGAGTGTATTGGACTGAAGAGAAGCTCCTGTTTTACTTAGTTTCCAATACTGAGTTGAACTAGATATGCCCCGTTTGTGTAGGAATCACAGTTCTTTTGCTCTGGGCTAGCTCACTGTACTGGCCCTAAAGGAAACAGAGTAGAGTGCAAGAATGCCCGTTTATCAAAAGCAGAGTGTTTTTCTTGCATGGCACACTAGCGTTCAATTAAACTAACTAAACGGAGTTGAATCACGTTCAGTTTCAAGTTCTAGCAGCAAGTGTTCATTAAGGCTAAGAACAGCACTCTTGTGCTATTCTGGACTTACACCACAGTGCAAATAGCATTCGCGACTGTTCCCAGCAAGTACAGTGTATTGGACTGAAGAGAAGCTCCTCTTTACTTAGTTTACAATACTGAGTTGAACTAGATATGCCCCGTTTGTGTAGAAGCACAGTTCTTTTGTTCTGAGCTAGCTCACTGTACTGGCCCTTTAGGAAACACAGTAGCGTGCAAGAATCCCCATTTCTGGAAAATAGAGTGTGTTTCTTGCATGGCACACTAGGGTTCAATAAAAATTGCTAAACAGAGTTGAATCACGTTCAGTTTCAAGTTCTAGCAGCAAGTGTTCATTCAGGCTAAGAACACAACTCTTGTGCTATTCTGGCCATACACCACAGTGCAAATAGCATTCGCGTATATTCCCAGCAATTACAGTGTATTGGACTGAAGAAAAGCTCCTGTTTTACTAAGTTTCCAATACTGATTTGAAGTAGATATGCCCCATTAGTGTAGGAACCACAGTTCTTTTGTTCTGAGCTAGCTCACTGTACTGGCCCTATAAGAAACACAGTAGAGTGCAAGAATGCCCGTTTCTCCAAAGCAGAGTGTTTTTCTTGCATGGCAACTAAGGTTCAATTAAACTTCCTAAACGGAGTTGAATCACGTTCAGTTTCAAGTTCTAGCAGCAAGTATTCATTCAGGCTGAGAACACCACTATTGTGCTGTTCTGGCCATACACCAGAGTGCAAATATCCTTCGCGTCTGTTCCCCGCAAGTACAGTGTATTGGACTGAAGAGAAGCTCCTCTTTTACTTAGTTTCCAATACTGAGTTGAACTAAATATGCCCCGTTCGTGTAGGAAGCACAGTTCTTTTGTTCTGAGATAGCTCACTGTAATGGCCCTATAGGAAACACTATAGAGTGCAATAATGCCCGTCTCTCAAAAGCAGAGTTTTTTTCTTGCATGGCACACTAGGTTTTAATTAAACTAACTAAACGGAGTTGAATCACGTTCAGTTTCAAGTTCTAGCAGCAAGTGTTCATTCAGGCTTAGAACACCACTCTTGTGCTATTTTGACCATACACCAGAATGCAAATAGCATTCGGGTCTGTTCCCAGCAGGTACAGTGTATTGGACTGAAGAGAAGCTCCTATTTTTCTTAGTTTCCAATACTGAGTTGAACTAGATATGCCCCGTTTGTGTAGGAAGTACAGTTCTTTTGTTCTGAGCTAGCTCACTGTACTGGCTTTATAGGCAACACAGTAGAGTGCAAGAATGCCCGTTTCTCAAATGCAGAGTGTTTTTCTTGCATGGCACACTAGTGTTCAATTAAAATTCCTAAACGGAGTTGAATCACGTTCAGTTTCAAGTTCTAGCAGCAAGTGTTCATTCAGACTAAGAACAGAACTCTTGTGCTATTCTGGCCATACACCACATTGCAAATAGCATTCGTGTCTGTTCCCAGCAAGTACAGTGTATTGGACTGAAGAGAAGCTCCTGTTTTACTTAGTTTCCAATACTGAGTTGAACTAGATATGCCCCGTTTGTGTAGGAATCACAGTTCTTTTGTTCTGAGCTAGCTCACTGTACTGGCCCTTTAGGAAACACAGTAGAGTGCAAGAATCCCCATTTCTGGAAAATAGAGTGTTTTTCTTGCATGGCACACTAGGGTTCAATTAAAATTCCTAAACAGAGTTGAATCAGGTTCAGCTTAAAGTTCTAGCAGCAAGTGTTCATTCAGGCTAAGAACACCACTCTTGTGCTATTCTGGCCATACACCACAGTGCAAATAGCATTCGCGTCTATTCCCAGCAAATAGAGTGTATTGGACTGAAGAGAAGCTCCTGTTTTACGTAGTTTCCAATACTGAGTTGAACTAGATATGCCCCGTTAGTGTAGGAAGCACAGTTCTTTTGTTCTGAGCTAGCTCACTGTACTGGCCCTGTAGGAAACACAGTAGAGTACAAGAATCCCCATTTCTGGAAAATAGAGTGTTTTTTTTGCATGGCACACTAGGGTTCATTTAAAATTCCTAAACAGAGTTGAATCACGTTCAGTTACAAGTTCAAGCAGCAAGTGTTCATTCAGGCTAAGAACAGCACTCTTGTGCTATTCTGGCCATACACCACAGGGCAAATAGCATTCGTGTCTCTCCCAACAAGTACTGTGTATTTGACTGAAGAGAAGCTCCTGTTTTACTTAGTTTCCATTACTGAGCTGAACTAGATATGCCCCGTTTGTGTAGGAAGCACAGTTCTTTTGTTCTGAGCTAGCTCACTGTACTGGCCCTATAGGAAACACAGTAGAGTGCAAGAATGCCCTTTTCTCAAAAATAGAGTGTTTTTCTTGCATGGCAACTAAGGTTCAATTAAACTTCCTAAACGGAGTTGAATCACGTTTAGTTTCAAGGTCTAGTAGCAAGTGTTCATTCAGGCTAAGAACACCACTTTTGTGGTATTCTGGCCATACACCACAGTGCAAATAGCATTCGCGTCTGTTCCCAGCAAGTACAGTGTATTGGACTGAAGAGAAGCTCCTGTTTTACTTAGTTTCCAATACTGATTTGAAGTAGATATGCCCCGTTTGTGTAGGAAGCACAGTTCTTATTTTCTGAGCTAGCTCACTGTACTGGCCTATAGGAAACAGTGTAGAGTGCAAGAATGCCCATTTCTCAAAAATAGAGTGTTTTTCTTGCATGGCACACTAGGGTTCAATTAAACTTCCTAAAAGGAGTTGAATCATGTTCAGTTTCAAGTTCTAGCAGCAAGTGTTCATTCAGGCTAAGAAAACTACTCTTGAGCTATTATGGCCATACACCACAGTGCAAATAGCCTTCGCGTCTGTACCCAGTAAGTACAGTGTATTGGCCTGAAAAGAAGCACCTGTTTTACTTAGTTTCCTATACATAGTTGACTTCATATGCCGCGTTTGTGTAGGAAACACAGTTCTTTTGTTCTGAGCTAGCTCACTCTACTGGCCCTATAAGAAACACAGTAGAGTGCAAGAATGCCCGTTTCTCAAAAGCAGAGTATTTTTCTTGCATGGAACACTAGGGTTCAATTAAACTTCCTAAACAGAGTTGAATCACGTTCAGTTTCAAGGTCTAGCAGCAAGTGTTCATTCAGGCTAAGAATACCACTCTTGTGCTATTCTGGCCATACACCACAGTGCAAATAGCATTCACGTCTGTTCCCAGCAAGTACAGTGTATTGGACTGAAGAGAAGCTCCTGTTACTAAGTTTCCAATACTAAGTTGAACTAGATAAGCTCCGTTTGTGTAGGAAGCACAGTTCTTTTGTTCTGAGCTAGCTCACTGTACTGGTCCTATAGGAAACACAGTAGAATGCACTAATGACCGTTTCTCAAAAGTGGAGTTTTTTTCTTGCATGGCACAATAGGGTTTAATTAAACTAAGTAAACGGAGTTGAATCACATTCAGTTTGAAGATCTAGCAGCAAGTGTTCTTTCAGGCTAAGAACACCACTCTTGTGCTATTCTGGATATACACCACAGTGCAAATAGCATTCGCGTCTGTTCCCAGCAAGTAGAGTGTATTGGACTGAAGAGAAGCTCCTGTTTTACTTAGTTTCCAATACTGAGTTGAAGTAGATATGCCCCGTTTGTGTAGGAAGCACAGTTCTTTTGCTCTGGGCTAGCTCACTATACTGGCCCTAAAGGAAACAGAGTAGAGTGCAAGAATGCCCGTTTATCAAAAGCAGAGTGTTTTTCTTGCATGGCACACTAGCGTTCAATTAAACTAACTAAACGGAGTTGAATCACGTTCAGTTTCATGTTCTAGCAGCAAGTGTTCATTAAGGCTCAGAACAGCACTCTTGTGCTATTCTGGACTTACACCACAGTGCAAATAGCATTCGTGACTGTTCCCAGCAAGTACAGTGTATTGGAATGAAGAGAAGCTCCTCTTTACTTAGTTTCCAATACTGAGTTGAACTAGATATGCCCCGTTTGTGTAGAAGCACAGTTCTTTTGTTCTGAGCTAGCTCACTGTACTGGCCCTTTAGGAAACACAGTAGCGTGCAAGAATCCCCATTTCTGGAAAATAGAGTGTTTTTCTTGCATGGCACACTAGGGTTCAATTAAATTTCCTAAACAGAGTTGAATAACGTTCAGTTTCAAGTTCTAGCAGCAAGTGTTCATTCAGGCTAAGAACAGCACTCTTGTTCTAGTCTGGCCACACACCACAGTGCAAATAGCATTTGCGTCTGTTCCCAGCAAGTACAGTGTATTGGACTGAAGTGAAGCTCCTGTTTTAAGTAGTTTCCAATATTGAGTTGAACTAGATATGCCCCGTTTGTGTAGGAAGCACAGTTCTTTTGTTCAGAGCTAGCACACTGTACTGGCCCTTTAGGAAACACAGTAGAGTGCAAGATTCCCCATTTCTGGAAAATAGAGTGTTTTTCTTGCACGGCACACTAGGGTTCAATTAAAATTCCGAAACAGAGTTGAATCACGTTCAGTTTCAAGTTCTAGCAGCAAGTGTTCATTCAGGCTAAGAACACCACTCTTGTGCTATTCTGGCCATACTCCACAGTGCAAATATTTAGAGTCTCTTACCAGCAAGTACAGATTATTGGACTGAAGAGAAGCTCCTGTTTTACTTAGTTTCAAATAGTGAGTTGAACTAGATATGCCCCGTTTGTGTAGAAAGCACAGTTCTTTTGTTCTGAGCTAGCTCATTGTCCTGGCCCTATATGAAACACAGTAGTTTGCAAGAATGCCTGTTTTTCAAAAGCAGAGTGTTTTCTTGCATGACACACTAGCGTTCAATTAAACTAACTAAACGGAGTTGATTCACGTTCAGTTTCAAGTTCTAGCAGCAAGTGTTCATTAAGGCTAAGAACAGCACTCTTGTGCTATTCTGGACTTACACCACAGTGCAAATAGCATTCGCGACTGTTCCCAGCAAGTACAGAGTATTGGACTGAAGAGAAGCTCCTCTTTACTTAGTTTCCAATACTGAGTTGAACTAGATATGCCCCGTTTGTGTAGGAAGCACAGTTCTTTTGTTCTGAGCTAGCTCACTGTACTGGCCCTTTAGGAAACACAGTAGCGTACAAGAATCCCCATTTCTGGAAAATAGAGTATTTTTCTTGCATGGCACACTAGGGTTCAATTAAAATTCCTAAACAGAGTTGAATCACGTTCAGTTTCAAGTTCTAGCAGCAAGTGTTCATTCAGGCTAAGAACACAACTCTTGTGCTATTCTGGCCATACACCACAGTGCAAATAGCATTCGCGTATATTCCCAGCAATTACAGTGTATTGGACTGAAGAGAAGCTCCTGTTTTACGTAGTTTCCAATACTGAGTTGAACTAGATATGCACCATTAGTGTAGGAACCACAGTTCTTTTGTTCTGAGCTAGCTCACTGTACTGGCCCTATAGGAAACACAGTAGAGTGCAAGAATCCCCATTTCTGGAAAATAGAGTGTTTTTCTTGCATGTCACACTAGGGTTCAGTTAAAATTCCTAAACAGAGTTGAATCACGTTCAGTTTCAAGTTCTAGCAGCAAGTGTTCATTCAGGCTAAGAACACCACTCTTGAGCTTCTGGCCATACACAGTGCAAATAGCATTCGCGTCTGTTCCCAACAAGTACAGTGTATTCGACTGAAGAGAAGCTCCTGTTTTACTTAGTTTCCAATACTGATTTGAACTAGATATGCCCCGTTTGTGTAGTAAGCACAGTTCTTTTGTTCTGAGCTAGCCTACTGTACTGGCCCTATAGGAAACACAGTAGTGTGCAAGAATGCCCTTTTCTCAAAAATAGAGTGTTTTTCTTGCATGGCAACTAAGGTTCGATTAAACTTCCTAAACGGAGTTGAATCACGTTTAGTTTCAGGGTCTAGTAGCAAGTGTTCATTCAGGCTAAGAACACCACTTTTGTTGTATTCTGGCCATAAACCACAAGGCAAATAGCATTCGCGTCTGTTCCCAGCAAGTACAGTGTATTGGACTGAAGAGAAGCTCCTGTTTTACTTAGTTTCCAATAATGATTTGAAGTAGATATGCCCCGTTTGTGTAGGAAGCACAGTTCTTTTTTTCTGAGCTAGCTCACTGTACTGGCCCTATAGGAAACAGTGTAGAGTGCAAGAATGCCCATTTCTCAAAAATAGAGTGTTTTTCTTGCATGGCACACTAGGGTTCAATTAAACTTCCAAAAAGGAGTTGAATTATGTTCAGTTTCAAGTTCTAGCAGCAAGTGCTCATTCAGGTTAAGAAACTACTCTTGAGCTATTCTGGCCATACACCACAGCGCATATAGCATTCGCGTCTGTACCCAGTAAGTACAGTGTATTTGCCTGAATAGTAGCACCTGTTTTACTTAGTTTCCTATACATAGTTGACTTCATATGCCACGTTTGTGTAGGAAGCACAGTTCTTTTGTTCTGAGTTAGCTCACTCTACTGGTCCTATAGGAAACAAAGTAGAGTGCAAGAATGCCCATTTCTCAAAAGCAGAGTATTTTTCTGCATGGAACACTAGGGTTCAATTAAACTTCCTAAACAGAGTTGAATCATGTTCAGTTTCAAGTTCTAGCAGCAAGTGTTCATTCAGGCTAAGAATACCACTCTTGTGCTATTCTGGCCATACACCACAGTGCAAATAGCATTCGCGTCTGTTCCCAGCAAGTAGTGTATTGGACTGAAGAGAAGCTCCTGTTACTAAGTTTCCAATACTGAGTTGAACTAGATATGCCCCGTTTGTGTAGGAAGCACAGTTCTTTTGTTCTGAGCTAGCTCACTGTACTGGCCCTATAGGAAACACAGTAGAGTGCACTAATGACCGTTTCTCAAAAGTGGAGTTTTTTTCTTGCATGGCACACTAGGGTTTAATTAAACTAAGTAAACGGAGTTGAATCACATTCAGTTTCAAGATCTAGCAGCAAGTGTTCATTCAGGCTAAGAACACCACTCTTGTGCAATTCTGGTTATAAACCACAGTGCAAATAGCATTCGCGTCTGTTCCCAGTAAGTAGAGTGCATTGGACTGAAGAGAAGCCCCTGTTTTACTTAGTTTCCAATACTGAGTTGAAGTAGATATGCCCCGTTTGTGTAGGAAGCACAGTTCTTTTGCTCCCGGCTAGCTCACTGTACTGGCCCTAAAGGAAACAGAGTAGAGTGCAAGAATGCCCGTTTCTCAAAAGCAGAGTGTTTTTCTTGCATGGCACACTAGCGTTCAATTAAGCTAACTAAACGGAGTTGAATCACGATCAGTTTCAAGTTCTAGCAGCAAGTGTTCATTAAGGCTAAGAACAGCACTCTTGTGCTATTCTGGACTTACACCACAGTGCAAATAGCATTCGCGTCTGTTCCCAGCAAGTACAGTGTATTGAACTGAAGAGAAGCTCCTCTTTACTTAGTTTCCAATACTGAGTTGAACTAGATATGCCCCGTTTGTGTAGGAAGCACAGTTCTTTTGTTCTGAGCTAGCTCACTGTACTGGCCCTATAAGAAACACAGTAGAGTGCAAGAATGCCCGTTTCTCAAAAGCAGAGTTTTTTTCTTGCATGGCACACTAGGTTTTAATTAAACTAAGTAAACGAAGTTGAATCACGTTCAGTTTCAAGTTCTAGCAGCAAGTGTTCATTCAGGCTTAGAACACCACTCTTGTGCTATTTTGACCATACACCCGAATGCAAATAGCATTCGGGTCTGTTCCCAGCAAGTACAGTGTATTGGACTGAAGAGAAGCTCCTGTTTTTCTTAGTTTCCAATACTGAGTTGAACTAGATATGCCCCGTTTGTGTAGGAAGTACAGTTCTTTTGTTCTGAGCTAGCTCACTCTACTGGCTTTATAGGAAACACAGTAGAGTGCAAGAATGCCCGTTTGTCAAATGCAGAGTGTTTTACTTGCATGGCACACTAGTGTTCAATTAAAATTCCTAAACAGAGTTGAATCAGGTTCAGCTTAAAGTTCTAGCAGCAAGTGTTCATTCAAGCTAAGAACACCACTCTTGTGCTATTCTGGCCATACACCACAGTGCAAATAGCATTCACGTCTATTCCCAGCAATTAGAGTGTATTGGACTGAAGAGAAGCTCCTGTTTTACGTAGTTTCCAATACTGAGTTCAACTAGATATGCCCCGTTAGTGTAGGAACTACAGTTCTTTTGTTCTGAGCTAGCTCACTGTACTGGCCCTATAGGAAAAACAGTAGAGTACAAGAATCCCCATTTCTGGAAAATAGAGTGTTTTTTTTGCATGGCACACTAGGGTTCAATTAAAATTACTAAACAGAGTTGAATCACGTTCAGTTTCAAGTTCTAGCAGCAAGTGTTCATTCAGGCTCAGAACAGCACTCTTGTGCTATTTTGGCCATACACAGTGCAAATAGCATTCGCCTCTGTTCCCAGCAATACAGTGTATTGGACTGAAGAGAAGCTCCTGTTTTACTTAGTTTCCAATACTGAGTTGGACTAGATATGCCCCGTTTGTGTAGGAAGCACAGTTCTTTTGTTCTGAGCTTGCTCAATGTACTGGGCCTATAGGAAACACAGTAGAGTGCAAGAAGGCCCGTTTCTCAAAAGCAGAATGTTTTTCTTGTATGGCACACTAGTGTTCAAGTAAACTTCCTAAACGGAGTTGAATCGCGTTCAGTTTCAAGTTCAAGCAGCAAGTGTTCATTCAGGCTAAGAACAGCACTCTTGTGCTATTCTGGCCATGCAACACAGTGCAAATAGCATTCGTGTCTGTTCCCAACAAGTACTGTGTATTGGACTGAAGAGAATCTCCTGTTTTACTTAGTTTCCATTACTGATTTGAACTAGATATGCCCCGTTTGTGTAGGAAGCACAGTTCTTTTGTTCTGAGCTAGGCTACTGTACTGGCCCTATAGGAAACACAGTAGTGTGCAAGAATGCCCTTTCCTCAAAAATAGAGTGTTTTTCTTGCATGGCAACTAAGGTTCAATTAAACTTCATAAACGGAGTTGAATCACGTTTAGTTTCAGGGTCTAGTAGCAAGTGTTCATTCAGGCTAAGAACACCACTTTTGTGGTATTCTGGCCATACACCACAGTGCAAATAGCATTCGCGTCTGTTCCCAGCTAGTACAGTGTATTGGACTGAAGAGAAGCTCCTGTTTTACTTAGTTTCCAATACTGATTTGAAGTAGATATGCCCTGTTTGTGTAGGAAGCACAGTTCTTTTGTTCTGAGCTAGCTCACTGTACTGGCCCTATAGGAAACACAGTAGAATGCACTAATGACCGTTTCTCAAAAGTGGAGTTTTTTTCTTGCATGGCACACTAGGGTTTAATTAAACTAAGTAAACGGAGTTGAATCACATTCAGTTTCAAGATCTAGCAGCAAGTGTTCATTCAGGATAAGAACACAACTCTTGTGCTATTCTGGTTATAAACCAGAGTGCAAATAGCATTCACGTCTGTTCCCAGCAAGTAGAGTGTATTGGACTGAAGAGAAGCTCCTGTTTTACTTAGTTTCCAATACTGAGTTGAAGCAGATATGCCTGGTTTGTGTAGGAAGCACAGTTCTTTTGCTCTGGGCTAGCTCACTGTACTGGCCCTAAAGGAAACAGAGTAGAGTGCAAGAATGCCCGTTTCTCAAAAGCAGAGTGTTTTTCTTGCATGGCACACTAGCGTTCAATTAAACTAACTATACGGAGTTGAATCATGTTCAGTTTCAAGTTCTAGCAGCAAGGGTTCATTCAGGTAAGAACAGCACTCTTGTGCTATTCTGGACTTACACCACAGTGCAAATAGCATTCGCGTCTGTTCCCAGCAAGTACAGTGTATTGGACTGAAGAGAAGCTCCTCTTTACTTAGTTTCCAATCCTGAGTTGAACTAGATATGCCCCGTTTGTGTAGGAATCACAGTTCTTTTGTTCTGAGCTAGCTCACTGTACTGGCCCTATAGGAAACACAGTAGAGTGCAAGAATGCCCGTTTCTCCAAAGCAGAGTGTTTTTCTTTCATGGCAACTAATGTTCAATTAAACTTCCTAAACGGAGTTGAATTACGTTCAGTTTCAAGTTCTAGCAGCAAGTGTTCATTCAGGCTAAGAACACCGCTCTTGAGCTTCTGGCCATACACAGTGCAAATAGCATACGCGTCTGTTCCCAACAAGTACAGTGTATTCGACTGAAGAGAAGCTCCTGTTTTAGATAGTTTCCAATACTGATTTGAACTAGATATGCCCCGTTTGTGTAGGAAGCACAGTTCTTTTGTTCTGAGCTAGCTCACTGTACTGGCCCTATAGGAAACACTATAGAGTGCATTAATGCCCGTTTCTCAAAAGCAGAGTTTTTTTCTTGCATGGCACACTAGGTTTTAATTAAACTAAGTAAACGGAGTTGAATCACGTTCAGTTTCAAGTTCTAGCAGCAAGTGTTCATTAAGGCTATGAACACCACTCTTGTGCTATTTTGACCATACACCAGAGTGAAAATAGTTTACGGTTCTGTTCCCAGGAAGTACAGTGTATTGGACTGAAGTGAAGCTCCTGTTTTACTTAGTTTCCAATACTGAGTTGAACTAGATATGCCCCGTTTGTGGAGGAAGTACAGTACTTTGGTTCTGAGCTAGCTCACTGTACTGGCTCTATAGAAAACAGATTAGAGTGCAAGAATGCCCGTTTCTCAAATGCAGAGTGTTTTTCTTGCATGGCACACTAGGGTCCTATTATACTTCCTAAACGGAGTTGAATCACCTTCAGTTTCAAGTTCTACCAGCAAGTGTTCATTCAGGCTAAGAAGAGAACTCTTGTGCTATTCTGGCCATACACCACAGTGCAAATAGCATTCGTGTCTGTTCCCAGCAAGTACAGTGTATTGGACTGAAGAGAAGCTCCTGTTTTACTTAGTTTCCAATATTGAGCTGAACTAGATATGCCCCGTTTGTGTAGGAATCACAGTTCTTTTGTTCTGAGCTAGCTCACTGTCCTGGCCCTATAGGAAACACAGTAGAGTGCAAGAATGCCCGTTTCTCAAAAGCAGAGTGTTTTTCTTGCATGGCACACTAGGGTTCAATTAAAATTCCTAAACGTAGTTGAATCACATTCAGTTTCAAGTTCTAGCAGAAAGTGTTCATTCAGGCTAAGAACACCACTCTTGTGCTATTCTGGCCCCAAACCACAGTGCAAATAGCATTTGCGTCTGTTCCCAGCAAGTACAGTGTATTGGACTGAAGACAAGCTCCTGTTTTACGTAGTTTCCAATACTGAGTAGAACTAGATATGTCCCGTTTGTGTAGGAAGCACAGTTCTTTTGTTCTGAGCTAGCTCACTGAACTGACCCTTTAGGAAACACAGTAGAGCACAAGAATCCCCATTTCAGGAAAATAGATTGTTTTTCTTGCATGGCACACTAGCGTTCAATTAAACTAACTAAACGGAGTTGAATCATGTTCAGTTTCAAGTTTTAGCAGCAAGTGTTCATTAAGGCTAAGAACAGCACTCTTGTGCTATTCTGGACTTACACCACAGTGCAAATAGCATTCGCGTCTGTTCCCAGCAAGTACAGTGTATTGGACTGAAGAGAAGCTCCTCTTTACTTAGTTTCCAATCCTGAGTTGAACTAGATATGCCCCGTTTGTGTAGGAATCACAGTTCTTTTGTTCTGAGCTAGCTCACTGTACTGGCCCTATAGGAAACACAGTAGAGTGCAAGAATGCCCGTTTCTCCAAAGCAGAGTGTTTTTCTTTCATGGCAACTAATGTTCAATTAAACTTCCTAAACGGAGTTGAATTACGTTCAGTTTCAAGTTCTAGCAGCAAGTGTTCATTCAGGCTAAGAACACCGCTCTTGAGCTTCTGGCCATACACAGTGCAAATAGCATACGCGTCTGTTCCCAACAAGTACAGTGTATTCGACTGAAGAGAAGCTCCTGTTTTAGATAGTTTCCAATACTGATTTGAACTAGATATGCCCCGTTTGTGTAGGAAGCACAGTTCTTTTGTTCTGAGCTAGTTCACTGTACTGGCCCTATAGGAAACACTATAGAGTGCATTAATGCCCGTTTCTCAAAAGCAGAGTTTTTTTCTTGCATGGCACACTAGGTTTTAATTAAACTAAGTAAACGGAGTTGAATCACGTTCAGTTTCAAGTTCTAGCAGCAAGTGTTCATTAAGGCTACGAACACCACTCTTGTGCTATTTTGACCATACACCAGAGTGAAAATAGTTTACGGTTCTGTTCCCAGGAAGTACAGTGTATTGGACTGAAGTGAAGCTCCTGTTTTACTTAGTTTCCAATACTGAGTTGAACTAGATATGCCCCGTTTGTGGAGGAAGTACAGTACTTTGGTTCTGAGCTAGCTCACTGTACTGGCTCTATAGAAAACAGATTAGAGTGCAAGAATGCCCGTTTCTCAAATGCAGAGTGTTTTTCTTGCATGGCACACTAGGGTCCTATTATACTTCCTAAACGGAGTTGAATCACCTTCAGTTTCAAGTTCTACCAGCAAGTGTTCATTCAGGCTAAGAAGAGAACTCTTGTGCTATTCTGGCCATACACCACAGTGCAAATAGCATTCGCATCTGTTCCCAGCAAGTACAGTGTATTGGACTGAAGAGAAGCTCCTGTTTTACTTAGTTTCCAATATTGAGCTGAACTAGATATGCCCCGTTTGTGTAGGAATCACAGTTCTTTTGTTCTGAGCTAGCTCACTGTCCTGGCCCTATAGGAAACACAGTAGAGTGCAAGAATGCCCGTTTCTCAAAAGCAGAGTGTTTTTCTTGCATGGCACACTAGGGTTCAATTAAAATTCCTAAACGTAGTTGAATCACATTCAGTTTCAAGTTCTAGCAGAAAGTGTTCATTCAGGCTAAGAACACCACTCTTGTGCTATTCTGGCCCCAAACCACAGTGCAAATAGCATTTGCGTCTTTTCCCAGCAAGTACAGTGTATTGGACTGAAGACAAGCTCCTGTTTTACGTAGTTTCCAATACTGAGTAGAACTAGATATGTCCCGTTTGTGTAGGAAGCACAGTTCTTTTGTTCTGAGCTAGCTCACTGAACTGACCCTTTAGGAAAACAGTAGAGTACAAGAATCCCCATTTCAGGAAAATAGATTGTTTTTCTTGCATGGCACACTAGGGTTCAATTAAAATTCCTAAACAGAGTTGAATCACGTTCAGGTTCAAGTTCTAGCAGCAAGTGTTCATTCAGGCTAAGAAAACCAATCTTGAGCTATTCTGGCCATACACCGTGCAAATAGCATTCGCGTCTGTACCCATTAAGTACAGTGCATTGGCCTGAAAAGAAGCACCTGTTTTACTTAGTTTCCTATACATAGTTAACTTCATATGCCGCGTTTGTTTAGGAAGCACAGATCTTTTGTTCTGAGCTTGCTCACTGTACTGGCACTATAGGAAACACAGTTGAGTGCAAGAATGCCTGTTTCTCAAAGGCAGAGTGTTTTTATTGCATGGCACACTAGGGTTCAATTAAACTTCCTAAACAGAGTTGAATCACATTCAGTTTCAAGTTCTAGCAGCAAGTGTTCATTCAGGCGAAGAATACCACTCTTGTGCTATTCTGGCCATACACCACAGTGCAAAGAGCATTCGAGTCTGTTCCCAGCAAGTACAGTGTATTGGACTGAAGAGAACCTCCTGTTTTACTAAGTTTCCAATCCTGAGTTGAACTAGATATGCCCCGTTCTTGTAGGAAGCACAGTTCTTTTGTTCTGAGCTAGCTCACTGTAGTGGCCCTATAGGAAACACTGTAGAGTGCAATAATGCCCGTTTCTCAAAAGCAGAGTTTTTTTCTTGCATGGCACACTAGGGTTTAATTAAACTAACTAAACGGAGTTGAATCACGTTCAGTTTCAAGTTCTAGCAGCAAGTATTCATTCAGGCTGAAAACACCACTCTTGTGCTATTTTGACCATACACCAGAGTGCAAATAGCATTCGCGTCTGTTACCAGCAAGTATAGTGTATTGGACTGAAGAGAAGCTCCTGTTTTACTTAATTTCAAATACTGAGTTGAACAAGATATGCCCCGTTTGTGTAGGAATCACAGTTCTTTTCTTCTGAGCTAGCTCACTGTACTGGCCCTATAGGAAACACAGTAGAGTACAAGATTGCCCGTTTCTCAAAGGCAGAGTGTTTTTCTTGCATGGCACACTAGGGTTCAATTCAACTTCCTAAACAGAGTTGAATCACATTCAGTTTCAAGTTCTAGCAGAAAGTGTTCATTCAGGCTAAGAACAGCACACTTGTTCTAGTCTGGCCACACACCACAGTGCAAATAGCATTTGCGTCTGTTCCCAGCAAGTACAGTGTATTGGACTGAGGAGAAGTTCCTGTTTTAAGTAGTTTCCAATACTGAGTTGAACTAGATATGCCCCGTTTGTGTAGGAAGCACAGTTTTTTTTTTCTGAGCTAGCTCACTGTACTGGCCCTTTAGGACACAGTAGAGTGCAAGAATCCCCATTTCTGGAAAATAGAGTGTTTTTCTTGCATGGCACACTAGGGTTCAATTAAAATTCCGAAACATAGTTGAATCACGTTCAGTTTCAAGTTCTAGCAGCAAGTGTTCATTCAGGCTAAGAACACCACTCTTGTGCTATTCTGGCCATACTCCACAGTGCAAATTGAATTCCCATCTGTTGCCAGAAAGTACAGTGTATTGGACTGATGAGAAGCTCTTGTTTTACGTAGTTTCCAATACTGAGTTGAACTAGATATGCCCCGTTGTGTAGGAAGCACAATTCTTTTGACCTGAGCTAGCTCATTGTACTGGCCCTATAGGAAACACAGTAGTTTGCAAGAATGCCTGTTTCCCAAAGCAGAGTGCTTTTCTTGCATGGCACACTAGGGTTCAATTAAACTTCCTAAACGGAGTTGAATCACGTTCAGTTTCAAGTTCTAGCAGCAAGTGTTCATTCAGGCTAAGAACAGCACTCTTGTGCTATTCTGGCCATACACCACAGTGCAAATAGCATTAGCGTCTGTCCCAACAAGTACAGTGTATTGGACTGAAGAGAAGCTCCTGTTTTACTTAGTTTCCAATACTGAGTTGAACTAGATATGCCCCGTTTGTGTAGGAAGCACAGTTCTTTTGTTCTGAGCTAGCTCAATGTACTGGCCCTATAGGAAACTCAGTAGACTGTAAGAATGCCCATTTCTCAAAAGCAGAGTGTTTTTCTTGCATGGCACACTAGTGATCAATTAAACTTCCTAAATGGAGTTGAATCACATTCAATTTCAAGTTCTAGCAACAAGTGTTCATTCTGGCTGAGAACACCACTCTTGTGCTATTTTGGTCATACATCAGAGTGCAAATAGCATTCGCGTCTGTTCCCAGCAAGTACAGTGTATTGGACTGAAGAGAAGCTCCTGTTTTACTTAGTTTCCAATACTGAGTTGAACTAGATATGCCCCGTTTGTGTAGGAAGCACAGTTCTTTTTTTCTGAGCTAGCTTACTGTACTGGCCCTATAGGAAACACAGTAGAGTGCAAGAATGCCGGTTTATCAAAAGCAGATGGTTTTTCTTGCATGGCACTCTAGGGTTCAATTAAACTTCCTAAACGGAGTTGAATCACGTTCAGTTTCAAGTTCTAGCATCAAGTGTTCATTCAGGCTAAGAACACCACTCTTGAGCTCCTGCCATAAAAAGTGCAAATAGCATTCGCGTCTGCTCCCAGCAAGTACAGTGTATTGCACTGAAGAGAAGCTCCTATTTTACTTAGTTTACAATACTGAGTTGAACTAGATATGTCCCGTTTGTTTAGGAAGCACAGTTCTTTTGTTCTGAGCTAGCTCACTGTACTGGCCCTATAGGAAACACAGTAAAGTGCAAGAATGACTGTTTCTTAAAAGCGGAGTGCTTTTCTTGCATGGTACACTAGGGTTAAATTAAAATTCCTAAACAGAGTTGAATCACGTTCAGTTTCAAGTTCTAGCAGCAAGTGTTCATTCAGGCTTAGAACAGCACTCTTGTGCTATTCTGGCCATCCACAGTGCAAATAGCATTCGTCTTTGTTCCCAGCATGTACAGTGTATTGGACTGAAGAGAAGCTCCTGTTTTACTTAGTTTCCAATACTGAGTTGGACTAGATATGCCCCGTTTGTGTAGGAAGCACAGCTCTTTTTTTCTGAGCTAGCTCACTGTACTGTCCCTATAGGAAAGACAGTAGAGTGCACGAATGCCCATTTCTCAAAAGCAGAGTGTTTTTCTTGCATGGCACACTTAGTGTTCAATTAAAATTCCCAAACGGAGTTGAATCACGTTCAGTTTCAATTTCTAGCAGCAAGTGTTCATTCAGGCTATGAACAGCACTTTTGTGCTATTCTGGCCATACACCACAGTGCAAATAGCATTCGCGTCTGTCCCAACAATTACAGTGTATTGGACTGAAGAGAAGCTCCTGTTTTACTTAGTTTCCAATACTGAGTTGAACTAGATATGCCCCGTTTGTGTAGCAAGCACAGTTCTTTTGTTCTGAGCTAGCTCAATGTACTGGCCCTATAGGAAACACAGTAGACTGTAAGAATGCCCATTTCTCAAAAGCAGAGTGTTTTTCTTGCATGGCACACTAGTGATCAATTAAACTTCCTAAACGGAGTTGAATCACGTTCAGTTTCAAGTTCTAACATCAAGAGTTCATTCAGGCTAAGAACACCACTCTTGTGCTATTCTGGCCATACACAGTGCAAATAGCATTCGCGTCTCTTCCCAGTAAGAACAGTGTATTGGACTGAAGAGAAGCTCCTGTTTTACTTAGTTTCCAGTACTGAGTTAAACTAGATATACCCCGTTTGTGTAGGAAGCACAGTTCTTTTGTTCTGAGCTAGCACACTGTACTGTCCCTATAGGAAACACAGTAGAGTGCAAGAATGCCCGTATCTCAAAAGCAGAGTGTTTTTCTTGCATCGCACACTAGGGTTCAATTAAACTTCCTAAACAAAGTTGAATCACGTTCAGTTTCAAGTTCTAGCAGCAGCTGTTAATTCAGGCTCAGAACAGCACTCTTGTGCTATTCTGGCCATACACAGTGCAAATAGCATTCTGGTCTGTTCCCAGCAAGTACAGTGTATTGCACTGAAGAGAAGCTCCTGTTTTACTTAGTTTCCAATACTGAGTTGAACTAGATATGCCCCGTTTGTGTAGGAAGCACAGTTCATTTTTTCTGAGCTAGCTTACTGTACTGGCCCTATAGGAAACACAGTAGAGTGCAAGAATGCCGGTTTCTCAAAAGCAGATGGTTTTTCTTGCATGGCACTCTAGGGTTCAATTAAACTTCCTAAACGGAGTTGAATCACGTTCAGTTTCAAGTTCTAGCAGGAAGTGTTCATTCAGGCTAAGAACACCACTCTTGTGCAATTCTGGCCATACACAGTGCAAACAGCATTCGCGTCTGTTCCCAGCTAGTACAGTGTATTGGACTGAAGAGAAGCTCCTGTTTTACTTAGTTTCCAATTCTGAGTTGAACTATTTATGCCCCGTTTGTGTAGGAAGCACAGTTCTTTTGTTCTGAGCTAGCTCACTGTACTGGCCCTATAGGAAACACAGTAGAGTGCAAGAATGCCCGTTTCTCAAAAGCAGAGTGTTATTCTTGCATGGCACACTAGGGTTCAATTAAACTTCCTAAATGGAGTTGAATCAAGTTCAGTTTCAAGTTCTATCAGCAAGTGTTCATTCAGGCTAAGAGTACCACTCTTGTGCTATTTGGGCCATTACAGTGCAAATAGCATTCGCATCTATTCCCAGCAAGTACAGTGTATTGGACTGAAGAGAAGCTCATGTATTACTTAGTTTCCAATATTGAGTTGAACTAGATATGCCCCGTTTGTGTAGGAAGCACAGTTCTTTTGTTTTGAGCTAGCTCACTGTACTGGCCCTATTGGAAACACAATAGAGTGCAAGAATGCCCGTTTCTAAAAGCCGAGTGCTTTTCTTGCATGGCACACTAGGGTTCAATTAAACTTCATAAACGGAGTTGAATCACGTTCAGTTTCAAGTTCTAGAAGCAAGTGTTCTTTCAGGCTAACAACACCACCTTGTGCTATTCTGGCCATACACCAGAGTGTAAATAGCATTCGCGTCTGTTCCCAGCAAGTACAGTGTATTGGACTGAAGAAAAGCTCCTGTTTTACTTAGTTTCCAATACTGAGTTGAACTAGATATGCCTTGTTTGTGTAGGAATCACAGTTCTTTTGTACTGAGCTAGCTCACTGTACTGGCCCTATAGGAAACACAGTAGAGTGCAAGAATGCTAGTTTCTCCAAAGTAGAGTGTTTTTCTTGCATGTCACACTAGGGTTCAATTAAATTTCCTAAACGGAGTTGAGTCACGTTCAGTTTCAAGTTCTAGCAGCAAGTGTTCATTCAGGCTAAGAACACCACTCTTGTGCTATTCTGGCCGTACACCACAGTGCTAATAGCACTCGTGTCTGTTCCGAGCCAGTACAGTGTATTGGACTGAAGAGAAGCTCCTGTTTTACTTAGTTTCCAATACTGAGTTGAACTACATATGCCACGTTTGTGTAGGAAGCACAGTTCTTTTGTTCTGAGCTAGCTCACTGTACTGGCCCTATAGGAAACACAGTAGAGTGCAAGAATGCCCGTTTCTTAAATGCAGAGTTTTTTTCTTGCATGGCACACTAGGTTTCAATTAAACTTCGTAAACGGAGTTGAATAACGTTCAGTTTCAAGTTCTAGCAGCAAGTGTTCATTCAGGCTAAGAACACCACATTGTGCTATTCTGGCCATTCACCAGAGTGCAAATACCATTCCCGTCTGTTCCCAGCAAGTACACTGTATTAGACTGAAGAGAAGCTCCTGTTTTACTTAGTTTCCAATACTTAGCTGAACTAGATATGCCACGTTTTTTTGGAAGCACAGTTCTTTTTTTCTGAGCTAGCTCACTGTACTGGCCCTATTGGAAACACAGTAGAGTGCAAGAAGACCCGTTTCCAACAAAGCAGAGAGTTTTTCTTGCATGGCACACTAGGGTTCAATTAAACTTAGTAAATGGAATTGAATCACGTTCAGTTTCAAGTTCTAGCAGCAAGTGTTCATTCAGGCTAAGAACAGCACTCTTGTGCTATTCTGGCCATACAACAGAGGGCAAATAGCATTCGCGTCTGTTCCCTGCCAGTACAGTGTATTGGACTGAAGAGAAGCTCCTGTTTTACTTAGTTTCCAATACTGAGTTGAACTAGATATGCCCAGTTTGTGTAGGAAGCACAATTATTTTGTTCTGAGCTAGCTCACTATACTGGCCCTATAGGAAACACAGTAGAGTGCAAGAATGCCCGTTTCTCAAATGCAGAGTGCTTTTCTTGCATGGCACTAGGGTTCAATTAAACTTCCTAAACGGAGTTGAATAACGTTTAGTTTCAAGTTCTAGCAGCAAGTGTTCTTTCAGGCTAGGAACACCACCTTGTGCTATTCTGGCCAAACTCCAGAGTGCAAATAGCATTCGTTTCTGTTCCCAGCAAGTACAGTGTATTGGACTGAAGAGAAGCTCCTGTTTTATTTAGTTTCCAATACTGAGTTGAACTAGATATGCCCCGTATGTGTAGGAAGCACAGTTCTTTTATTCTGAGCTTGCTCACTCTACTGGCCATATAGGAAACACAGTAGAGTGCAAGAATGCCCGTTTCTCAAAAGCAGAGTGTTTTTCTTGCATGGCACACTAGGGTTCAATTAGACTTCCTATACGGAGTTGAATCAAGTTCAGTTTCAATTATGGCAGCAAGTATTCATTCAGGCTAAGAACAGCACTCTTGTGCTATTCTGGCCATACACAGTGCAAATAGCATTTGTGTCTGTTCCCAAACGTACAGTGTATTTGACTGAAGATAAGCTCCTGTTTTACTTAGTTTCCAATACTGAGTTGAACTAGATATGCCACGTTTGTGTAGGAAGCACAGTTCTTTTGTTCTGAGCTAGTTCACTGTACTGGCCCTATAGGAAACCCAGTGGAGTACAAGAATGCCCGTACTCAAAAGCAGAGTGTTTTTCTTGCATGGCACAGTAGGGTTCAATTAAACTTCCTAAACGGAGTTGAATCACGTTCAGTTTCAAGTTCTAGCAGCAAGTGTTCATTCAGGCTAAGAACACCACTCTTGTGCTATTCTGGTCATACACAGTGCAAACAGCATTCGTGTCTGTTCCCAGCAGTACAGTGTATTGGACTGAAGAGAATCTCATGTTTTACTTAGTTTCCAATACTGAGTAGAACTAGATATGCCCCGTTTGTGTAGTAAGCACTGTTATTTGTTCTGAGGTAGCTCACTGTACTACCTCTACAGGAAACACAGTAGAGTGCAAAAATGCACGTTTCTCAAAAGAAGAGTGTTTTTCTCGCATGGCACAGTAGGTTTCAATTAAACTTCCTAATCGGAGATGAATCACATTCAGTTTCAAATTCTAGCAGCAAGTGTTCTTTCAGGCTAAGAACACCACATTGTGCTATTCTGGCCATTCACCAGAGTACAAATACCATTCCCGTCTGTTCCCAGCAAGTACAGTGTATTGGACTGAAGAGAAGTTCCTGTTTTACTTAGTTTCCAATACTTAGCTGAACTAGATATGCCACGTTTGTTTAGGAAGCACAGTTCTTTTGTTCTGATCTAGCTCACTGTACTGGCCTTATAGGAAACACAGTAGAGTGCAATAAGGCCTGTTTCCAAAAAAGCAGAGAGTTTTTCTTGCATGGCACACTAGGGTTCAATTAAACTTAGTAAATGGAATTGATTCACGTTCAGTTTCAAGTTCTAGCAGCAAGTGTTCATTCAGGCTAAAAACAGCACTCTTGTGCTATTCTGGCCATACAACAGAGTGCAAATATCATTCGTGTCTGTTCCCTGCCAGTACAGTGTATTGGACTGAAGAGAAGCTCCTGTTTTACTTAGTTTCCAATACTGAGTTGAACTAGATATGCCACGTTTGTGTAGGAAGCACAATTATTTTGTTCTGAGCTAACTCACTGTACTGGCCCTATAGGAAACACAGTAGAGTGCAAGAATGCCCGTTTCTCAAATGCAGAGTGCTTTTCTTGCATGGCAGACTAGGGTTCAATTAAACTTCCTAAACGGAGTTTAATCACGTTCAGTTTCAAGTTCCCAACAGCAAGTGTTCTTTCAGGCAAAGAACACCACCTTGTGCTATTCTGGCCTAACACCAGAGTGCAAATAGCATTCGTTTCTGTTCCCAGCAAGTACAGTATATTGGACTGAAGAGAAGCTCCTCTTTTACTTAGTTTCCAATACTGAGTTGAACTAGATATGCCCCGTTTGTGTAGGAATCACAGTTCTTTTATTCTGAGCTAGCTCACTGTACTGGCCCTATAGGAAACACAGTAGAGTGCAAGAATGCCCGTTTCTCAAAAGCAGAATGTTTTTCTTGCATGGCACACTAGGGTTCAATGAGACTTCTTATACGGAGTTGAATCACGTTCAGTTTCAAGTTCTAGCATCAAGTGTTCATTCAGGCTAAGAACACCACTCTTGAGCTCCTGCCATAAAAAGTGCAAATAGCATTCGCGTCTGCTCCCAGCAAGTACAGTGTATTGCACTGAAGAGAAGCTCCTATTTTACTTAGTTTACAATACTGAGTTGAACTAGATATGTCCCGTTTGTTTAGGAAGCACAGTTCTTTTGTTCTGAGCTAGCTCACTGTACTGGCCCTATAGGAAACACAGTAAAGTGCAAGAATGACAGTTTCTTAAAAGCGGAGTGCTTTTCTTGCATGGTACACTAGGGTTAAATTAAAATTCCTAAACAGAGTTGAATCACGTTCAGTTTCAAGTTCTAGCAGCAAGTGTTCATTCAGGCTTAGAACAGCACTCTTGTGCTATTCTGGCCATCCACAGTGCAAATAGCATTCGTCTTTGTTCCCAGCATGTACAGTGTTTTGGACTGAAGAGAAGCTCCTGTTTTACTTAGTTTCCACTACTGAGTTGGACTAGATATACCCCGTTTGTGTAGGAAGCACAGCTCTTTTTTTCTGAGCTAGCTCACTGTACTGTCCCTATAGGAAAGACAGTAGAGTGCAAGAATGCCCATTTCTCAAAAGCAGAGTGTTTTTCTTGCATGGCACACTAGTGTTCAATTAAAATTCCCAAACGGAGTTGAATCACGTTCAGTTTCAATTTCTAGCAGCAAGTGTTCATTCAGGCTATGTACAGCACTTTTGTGCTATTCTGGCCATACACCACAGTGCAAATAGCATTCGCGTCTGTCCCAACAATTACAGTGTATTGGACTGAAGAGAAGCTCCTGTTTTACTTAGTTTCCAATACTGAGTTGAACTAGATATGCCCCGTTTGTGTAGGAAGCACAGTTCTTTTGTTCTGAGCTAGCTCAATGTACTGGCCCTATAGGAAACACAGTAGACTGTAAGAATGCCCATTTCTCAAAAGCAGAGTGTTTTTCTTGCATGGCACACTAGTGATCAATTAACTTCCTAAACGGAGTTGAATCACGTTCAGTTTCAAGTTCTAACATCAAGAGTTCATTCAGGCTAAGAACACCACTCTTGTGCTATTCTGGCCATACACAGTGCAAATAGCATTCGCGTCTCTTCCCAGTAAGAACAGTGTATTGGACTGAAGAGAAGCTCCTGTTTTACTTAGTTTCCAGTACTGAGTTAAACTAGATATACCCCGTTTGTGTAGGAAGCACAGTTCTTTTGTTCTGAGCTAGCTCACTGTACTGTCCCTATAGGAAACACAGTAGAGTGCAAGAATGCCCGTATCTCAAAAGCAGAGTGTTTTTCTTGCATCGCACACTAGGGTTCAATTAAACTTCCTAAACAAAGTTGAATCACGTTCAGTTTCAAGTTCTAGCAGCAGCTGTTCATTCAGGCTCAGAACAGCACTCTTGTGCTATTCTGGCCATACACAGTGCAAATAGCATTCTGGTCTGTTCCCAGCAAGTACAGTGTATTGCACTGAAGAGAAGCTCCTGTTTTACTTAGTTTCCAATACTGAGTTGAACTAGATATGCCCCGTTTGTGTAGGAAGCACAGTTCATTTTTTCTGAGCTAGCTTACTGTACTGGCCCTATAGGAAACACAGTAGAGTGCAAGAATGCCGGTTTCTCAAAAGCAGATGGTTTTTCTTGCATGGCACTCTAGGGTTCAATTAAAATTCCTAAACGGAGTTGAATCACGTTCAGTTTCAAGTTCTAGCATCACGTGTTCATTCAGGCTAAGAACAGCACTCTTGTGCTATTCTGGCCATACACAGTGCAAATAGCATTCTAATCTGTTCCCAGCAAGTACAGTGTATTGGACTGAAGAGAAGTTCCTGTTTTACTTAGTTTCCAATACTGAGTTGAACTAGATATGCCGCGTTTGTGTAGGAAGCACATTTCTTTTCTTCTGAGCTAGATCACTGTACTGGACCTATAGGAAACACAGCAGAGTGCAAGAATGCCCGTTTCTCAAAAGCAGAGTGTTTTTCTTGCATGCCACACTAGGGTTCAATTAAACTTCCTAAACAAAGTTGAATCACGTTCAGTTTCAAGTTCTAGCAGCAGCTGTTCATTCAGGCTCAGAACAGCACTCTTGTGCTATTCTGGCCATACACAGTGCAAATAGCATTCAGGTCTGTTCCCAGCAACTACAGTGTATTGCACTGAAGAGAAGCTCCTGTTTTACTTAGTTTCCAATACTGAGTTGAACTAGATATGCCCCGTTTGTGTAGGAAGCACAGTTCTTTTGTTCTGAGCTAGCTCACTGTACTGGCCCTATAGGAAACACAGTAAAGTGCAAGAATGCCCGTTTCTCAAAAGCCGAGTGCTTTTCTTGCATGGTACACTAGGGTTAAATTAAAATTCCTAAACAGAGTTGAATCACGTTCAGTTTCAAGTTCTAGCAGCAAGTGTTCATTCAGGCTTAGAACAGCACTCTTGTGCTATTAGGGCCATACACAGTGCAAGTAGCATTTGTCTTTGTTCCCAGCAAGTACAGTTTATTGGACTGAAGAGAAGCTCCTGTTTTACTTAGTTTCCAATACTGAGTTGGACTAGATATGCCCCGTTTGTGTAGGAAGCACAGCTCTTTTTTTCTGAGCTAGCTCACTGTACTGTCCCTATAGGAAAGACAGTAGAGTTCAAGAATGCCCATTTCTCAGAAGCAGAGTGTTTTTCTTGCATGGCACACTAGTGTTCATTTAAAATTCCCAAACGGAGTTGAATCACGTTCAGTTTCAATTTCTAGCAGCAAGTGTTCATTCAGGCTAAGAACAGCACTCTTGTGCTATTCTGGCCATACACCACAGTGCAAATACCATTCGCGTCTGTCCCAACAAGTACAGTGTATTGGACTGAAGAGAAGCTCCTGTTTTACTTAGTTTCCAATACTGAGTTGAACTAGATATGCCTCGTTTGTGTAGGAAGCACAGTTCTTTTGTTCTGAGCTAGCTCAATGTACTGGCCCTATAGGAAACACAGCAGACTGTAAGAATGCCCGTTTCTCAAAAGAGGAGTGTTTTTCTTGCATGGCACACTAGTGATCAATTACACTTCCTAAACGGAGTTGAATCACATTCAATTTGAAGTTCTAGCAACAAGTGTTCATTCAGGTTGAGAACACCACTCTTGTGCTATTTTGGCCATACATCAGAGTGCAAATAGCATTCGCATCTGTTCCCAACAAGTACAGTGTATTGGACTGAAGAGAAGCTCCTGTTTTACTTAGTTTCCTATAATGAATTTAACTAGGTATGCCTCGTTTGTGTAGGAAGCACAGTTCTTTTGCTCTGAGCTACTCACTATACTGGCCCTATAGGAAACACAGTCGAGTGCAAGAATGCCCGTTTATCGAGGGCAGAGTGTTTTTCTTGCATGGCACACTAGGGTTCAATTAAACTTCCTAAACGGAGTTGATTCACGTTCAGTTTCAAGTTCTAGCAGCAAGTGTTCATTCAGGTAAGAACACCACTCTTGTGCTATTCTGACCATACACCAGAGAGCAAATAGCATTTGCGTCTGTTCCCAGCAAGTACAGTGTATTGGACTGAAGAGAAGCTCCTGTTTTACGTAGTTTCCATTACTGAGTTGAACTAGATATGCCCTGTTTGTGTAGGAACCACAGTTCTTTTGTTCTGATCTTGCTCCCTGTACTGGCCCTATAGGAAACACAGTAGAGTGCAAGAATACCCGTATCTCAAAAGCAGAGTGTTTTTCTTGCATTGCACACTAGGGTTAAATTAAAATTCCTAAACAGAGTTGAATCACTTTCAGTTTCAAGTTCTAGAACAAGTGTTCATTCAGGCTCAGGACAGTGCTCTTGTGCTATTCTGGCCATGCACAGTGCAAATAGCATTTGCCTCTGTTCTCAGCAAGTACAGTGTATTGGACTGAATAGAAGCTCCTGTTATACTTAGTTTCCAATACTGAGTTGAACAAGATATGCCGCGTTTGTGTAGGAAGCACAGTTCTTTTGTTCTGAGCTAGCTCACTGTACTGGCCCTATTGGAAAGACAGTAGAGTGCAAAATGCCCGTTTCTCAAAAGCAGAATGTTTTTCTTGCATGGCACACTAGGGTTCAGTTAAACTTCCTAAACGGAGTTGAACCACGTTCACTTTCAAGTTCTAACATCAAGAGTTCATTCAGGCTAAGAACACCACTCTTGTGCTATTCTGGCCATACACAGTGCAAATAGCATTCGCGTCTCTTCCCAGTAAGAACAGTGTATTGGACTGAAGAGAAGCTCCTGTTTTACTTAGTTTCCAGTACTGAGTTGAACTAGATATACCCCGTTTGTGTAGGAAGCACAGTTCTTTTGTTCTGAGCTAGCTCACTGTACTGTCCCTATAGGAAACACAGTAGAGTGCAAGAATGCCCGTATCTCAAAAGCAGAGTGTTTTTCTTGCATCGCACACTAGGGTTCAATTAAACTTCCTAAACAAAGTTGAATCACGTTCAGTTTCAAGTTCTAGCAGCAGCTGTTCATTCAGGCTCAGAACAGCACTCTTGTGCTATTCTGGCCATACACAGTGCAAGTAGCATTCTGGTCTGTTCCCAGCAAGTACAGTGTATTGCACTGAAGAGAAGCTCCTGTTTTACTTAGTTTCCAATACTGAGTTGAACTAGATATGCCGCGTTTGGGTAGGAAGCACAGTTCTTTTCTTCTGAGCTAGATCACTGTACTGGCCCTATAGGAAACACAGTAGAGTTCAAGAATGCCCGTTTCTCAAAAGCAGAGTGTTTTTCTTGAATGCCACACTAGGGTTCAATTACACTTCCTAAACGGAGTTGAATCACGTTCGGTTTCAAATTCTAGCAGCAAGTGTTCATTCAGGCTAAGAACAGAACTCTTGTGCTATTCTGGCCATACACAGTGCAAATAGCATTCTAATCTGTTCCCAGCAAGTACAGTGTACTGGAGTGAAGGGAAGCTCCTGTTTTACTTAGTTTCCAATACTGAGTTGAACTAGTTATGCCCCGTTTGTATAGGAAGCACAGTTCTTTTGTTCTGAGCTAGCTCACTGTACTGGGCCTATAGGAAACAGAGTAGAGTGCAAGAGTGCAAGTTTCTCCAAAGCAGAGTGTTTTTCGTGCCTGGCACACTAGGGTTCAATTAAACTCACTGAATGGAGTTGAATCACGTTCAGTTTCAAGTTCTAGCAGCAAGTGTTCATTCAGGCTAAGAACAACACTCTTGTGCTATTCTGGCCATTCACCAAGTGCAAATAGCATTCGCGTCTGTTCCCAGCAAGTACAGTGTATTGGACTGAAGAGAAGCTCCTGTTTTCCTTAGTTTCCAATACTGAATTGAACTAGATATGCCCCGTTTGTGTAGGAAGCACAGTTCTTTTGTTCTGAGCTAGCTCTCTCTACTGGCCCTATAGGAAAAACCGTTGAGTGCAAGTATGCCCGTTTCTCAAAAGCAGAGTGCTTTTCTTGCATGGCACAGTAGGGTTCAATTAAACTTCCTAAACGGAGTTGAATCACGTTCAGTTTCAAGTTCTAGCAGGAAGTGGTCTTTCAAGCTAAGAATAGCACTCTTGTGCTATTCTGGCCATACACAGTACAAATAGCATTCAGGTCTGTTCCCAGCAAGTACAGTGTATTGGACTGAAGAGAAGCTCCTGTTTTAATTAGTTTCCAATACTGAGTTGAAATAGATATGCCCCGTTTGTGTAGGAAGCACAGTCCTTTTGTTCTGAGCTAGCTCACTGTACTGGCCCTTTAGGAAACAGAGTAGAGTGCAAGAGTGCCCGTTTCTCCAAAGCAGAGTGTTTTTCTTGCATGGCACACTAGGGTTCAATTAAACTAACTAAACGGAGTAGAATCACGTTCAGTTTCAAGTACGAGCAGCAAGTTTTCTTTCAGGCTAAGAACACCACTCTTGTGCTATTCTGGCCATAACCAGAGTGCAAATAGCATTCGCGTCTGTTGAGAGCAAGTACAGTGTTTTTGACTGAAGAGAAGCTCCTGTTTTACTTAGTTTCCAATACTGAGTTGAACTAGATATGCCCCGTTTGTGAAGGTGCACAGTTCTTTTTGTCTGAGCTAGTTAACTGTACTGGTTCTGTAGGAAACACAGTAGTGTGCAGGAATGCCCGTCTCTCAAAAGCAGAGTGTTTTTCTAGCATGGCACACTAGGGTTCAATTAAACTTCCTAAACGGAGTTGAATCACGTTCAGTTTCAATTTCTAGCAGCAAGTGTTCATTCAGGCTAAGAACAGCACTCTTGTGCTATTCTGGCCATACACCACAGTGCAAATAGCATTCACATCTGTTCCCAGCAAGTACAATGTATTGGACTGAAGAGAAGCTCCTGTTTTACTTAGTTTCCAAGACTGAGTTTAACTATTTATGCCCCGTTTGTGTAGGAAGCACAGTTCTTTTGTTCTGAGCTAGCTCACTCTACTGGCCCATAGGAAACACAGTCGAGTGCAAGAATGCCCGTTTCTCAAAAGCAGAGTGTTATTCTTGCATGGCACACTAGGGTTCAATTAAACTTCCTAAACTGAGTTGAATCACGTTCAGTTTCAAGTTCTAGCAGCAAGTGTTCAATCAGGCTAAGAACACCACTCTTGTGCTATTCTTGCCATACACAGTGCAAATAACATTTGTGTCTGTTCCCAGCAAATACAGGGTTAGGACTCAAGATAAGCTCCAGTTTTACTTAGATTCCAATACTGAGTTGCACTAGATATGCCCCGTTTGTGTAGGAAGCACAGTTCTTTTCTTCTGAGCTATCTCACTGTACTGTCCCTATTGGAAACATAGTTGAGTGCAAGAATGCCCGTTTCTCAAAAGCAGAGTGTTTTTCTAGCATGGCACACTAGGGTTCAATTAAACTTTCTAAACCGAGTTGAATCACGTTCAGTTTCAAGTTCTAGCAGCATGTGTTCATTCAGGCTAAGAACACCATCTTGTGCTATTCTGGCCTTTCACCAGAGTGCAAATAGCATTCGCGTCTGTTCCCAGCTAGTACAGTGTATTGGACTGAAGAGAAGCTCCTGTTTTACTTAGTTTCCAATACTGAGTTGAACTATTTATGCCCCGTTTGTGTAGGAAGCACAGTTCTTTTGTTCTGAGCTAGCTCACTGTACTGGCCCTATAGGAAACACAGTAGAGTGCAAGAATGCCCGTTTCTCAAAAGCAGAGTGTTATTCTTGCATGGCACACTAGGGTTCAATTAAACTTCCTAAACGGAGTTGAATCTAGTTCAGTTTCAAGTTCTATCAGCACGTGTTCATTCAGGCTAAGAGCACCACTCTTGTGCTATTTGGGCCATTACAGTGCAAATAGCATTCGCATCTATTCCCAGCAAGTACAGTGTATTGGACTGAAGAGAAGCTCATGTATTACTTAGTTTCCAATATTGAGTTGAACTAGATATGCCCCGTTTGTGTAGGAAGCACAGTTCTTTTGTTTTGAGCTAGCTCACTGTACTGGCCCTATTGGAAACACAATAGAGTGCAAGAATGGCCGTTTCTAAAAGCTGAGTGCTTTTCTTGCATGGCACACTAGGGTTCAATTAAACTTCATAAACGGAGTTGAATCACGTTCAGTTTCAAGTTCTAGAAGCAAGTGTTCTTTCAGGCTAAGAACACCACCTTGTGCTATTCTGGCCATACACCAGAGTGTAAATAGCATTCGCGTCTGTTCCCAGCAAGTACAGTGTATTGGACTGAAGAAAAGCTCCTGTTTTACTTAGTTTCCAATACTGAGTTGAACTAGATATGCCTTGTTTGTGTAGGAATCACAGTTCTTTTGTACTGAGCTAGCTCACTGTACTGGCCCTATAGGAAATACAGTAGAGTGCAAGAATGCTAGTTTCTCCAAAGTAGAGTGTTTTTCTTGCATGGCACACTAGGGTACAATTAAATTTCCTAAATGGAGTTGAATCACGTTCAATTTCAAGTTGTAGCAGCAAGTGTTCATTCAGGCTAAGAACACCACTCTTGTGCTATTCTGGCCGTACACCACAGTGCTAATAGCACTCGTGTCTGTTCCGAGCCAGTACAGTGTATTGGACTGAAGAGAAGCTCCTGTTTTACTTAGTTTCCAATACTGAGTTGAACTAGATATACCAAGTTTGTGCAGGAAGCACAGTTCTTTTGTTCTGAGCTAGCTCACTGTACTGGCCCTATAGGAAACACAGTAGAGTGCAAGAATGCCCGTTTCTTAAATGCAGAGTGCTTTTCTTGCATGGCACACTAGGGTTCAATTAAACTTCCTAAACGGAGTTGAATCACGTTCAGTTTCAAGTTCTAGCAGCAAGTGTTCATTCGGGCTCAGAACACAACTCTTGTGCTATTCTGGTCATACACAGTGCAAACAGCATTCGTGTCGTTTCCCAGCAGTACAGTGTATTGGACTGAAGAGAAGCTCATGTTTTACTTAGTTTCCAATACTGAGTAGAACTAGATATGCCCCGTTTGTGTAGGAAGCACTGTTATTTGTTCTGAGGTAGCTCACTGTACTACCTCTACAGGAAACACAGTAGAGTGAAAAAATGCACGTTTCTCAAAAGAAGAGTGTTTTTCTCGCATGGCACAGTAGGGTTCAATTAAACTTCCTAATCGGAGATGAATCACATTCAGTTTCAAATTCTAGCAGCAAGTGTTCTTTCAGGCTAAGAACACCACATTGTGCTATTCTGGCCATTCACCAGAGTGCAAATACCATTCCCGTCTGTTCCCAGCAAGTACAGTGTATTGGACTGAAGAGGAGCTCCTGTTTTACTTAGTTTCCAATACTTAGGTGAACTAGATATGCCACGTTTTTTTAGGAAGCACAGTTCTTTTGTTCTGATCTAGCTCACTGTACTGGCCTTATAGGAAACACAGTAGAGTGCAAGAAGGCCCGTTTCCAAAAAAGCAGAGAGTTTTTCTTGCATGGCACACTAGGGTTCAATTAAACTTAGTAAATGGAATTGATTCACGTTCAGTGTCAAGTTCTAGCAGCAAGTGTTCATTTAGGCTAAAAACAGCACTCTTGTGCTATTCTGGCCATACAACAGAGTGCAAATATCATTCGCGTCTGTTCCCTGCCAGTACAGTGTATTGGACTGAAGAGAAGCTCCTGTTTTACTTAGTTTCCAATACTGAGTTGAACTAGATATGCCACGTTTGTGTAGGAAGCACAATTATTTTGTTCTGAGCTAACTCACTGTACTGGCCCTATAGGAAACACAGTAGAGTGCAAGAATGCCCGTTTCTCAAATGCAGAGTGCTTTTCTTGCATGGCAGACTAGGGTTCAATTAAACTTCCTAAACGGAGTTTAATCACGTTCAGTTTCAAGTTCTAGCAGCAAGTGTTCTTTCAGGCTAAGAACACCACCTTGTGCTATTCTGGCCTAACACCAGAGTGCAAATAGCATTCGTTTCTGTTCCCAGCAAGTACAGTGTATTGGACTGAAGAGAAGCTCCTCTTTTACTTAGTTTCCAATACTGAGTTGAACTAGATATGCCCCGTTTGTGTAGGAATCACAGTTCTTTTATTCTGAGCTACCTACTGTACTGGCCCTATAGGAAACACAGTAGAGTGCAAGAATGCCAGTTTCTCAAAAGCAGAATGTTTTTCTTGCAGGGCACACTAGGGTTCAATGAGACTTCTTATACGGAGTTGAATCACGTTCAGTTTCAAGTTCTAGCAGCAAGTGTTCATTCAGGCTAAGAACAGCACTCTTGTGCTATTCTGGCCATACACAGTTCAAATAGCATTTGTGTCTGTTCCCAAACGTACAGTGTATTTGACTGAAGATAAGCTCCTGTTTTACTTAGTTTCCAATACTGAGTTGAACTAGATATGCCACGTTTGTGTAGGAAACACAGTTCTTTTGTTCTAGCTAGCTCACTGTACTGGCCCTATAGGAAACACAGTAGAGTGCAAGAATGCCCGTTTCTCAAATGCAGATTGCTTTTCTTGCATGGCACACTAGGGTTCAATTAAACTTCCTAAACGGAGTTGAATCACGTTCAGTTTCAAGTTCTAGCAGCAAGTGTTCATTCAGGCTAAGAACAGCACTCTTGTGCTATTCTGGCCATACACAGTTCTAATAGCATTCGTGTCTGTTCCCAGCAAGTACAGTGTATTGGATTGAAGAGATGCTCCTGTTTTACTTAGTTTCCAAACTGAGTAGAACTAGATATGCCCCGTTTTTGTAGGAAGCACTGTTCTTTTGTTCTGAGGTAGCTCACTGTACTAGCTCTATAGGAAACACAGTAGAGTCCAAAAATGCCCATTTCTCAAAAGAAGAGTGTTTTTCTTGCATGGCACACTAGGGTTCAATTAAAGTTCCTAATCAGAGATGAATCACATTCAGTTTCAAATTCTAGCAGCAAGTGTTCTTTCAGGCTAAGAACACCACATTGTGCTATTCTGGCCATTCACCAGAGTGCAAATATCATTCCCGTCTGTTCCCAGCAAGTACACTGTATTGGACTGAAGAGAAGTTCCTGTTTTACTTAGTTTCCAATACTTAGCTGAACTAGATATGCCACGTTTGTTTAGGAAGCACAGTTCTTTTGTTCTGAGCTAGCTAACTGTACTGGCCTTATAGGAAACACAGTAGAGTGCAAGAAGGCCCGTTTCCAAAAAAGCAGAGAGTTTTTCTTGCATGGCACACTAGGGTTCAATTAAACTTAGTAAATGAAATTGAATCACGTTCAGTTTCAAGTTCTAGCAGCAAGTGTTCATTCAGGCTAAGAACAGCACTCTTGTGCTATTCTGGCCATACAACAGAGTGCAAATAGCATTCGCGTCTGTTCCCTGCCAGTACAGTGTATTGGACTGAAGAGAAGCTCCTGTTTTACTTAGTTTCCAATACTGAGTTGAACTAGATATGCCCAGTTTATGTAGGAAGCACAATTATTTTTTTCTGAGCTAGCTCACTGTACTGGCCCTATAGGAAACACAGTAGAGTGCAAGAATGCCCGTTTCTCAAATGCAGAGTGCTTTTCTTGCATGGCAGACTAGGGTTCAATTAAACTTTCTAAACGGAGTTGAATCACGTTCAGTTTCAAGTTCTAGCAGCAAGTGTTCTTTCAGGCTAAGAACACCAACTTGTGCTATTCTGGCCAAACACCAGAGTGCAAATAGCATTCGTTTCTGTTCCCAGCAAGTACAGTGTATTGGACTGAAGAGAAGCTCCTGTTTTACTTAGTTTCCAATACTGAGTTGAACTAGATATGCCCCGTTTGTGTAGGAATCACAGTTCTTTTATTCTGAGCTAGCTCACTGTACTGGCCCTTTAGGAAACACAGTAGAGTGCAAGAATGCCCGTTTCTCAAAAGCAGAATGTTTTTCTTGCATGGCACACTAGGGTTCAATTAGACTTCCTATACTCAGTTGAATCACGTTCATTTTCAAGTTCTAGCAGCAAGTGTTCATTCAGGCTAAGAACAGCACTCTTGTGCTAATCTGGCCATACACAGTTCAAATAGCATTTGTGTCTGTTCCCAAACGTACAGTGTATTTGACTGAAGATAAGCTCCTGTTTTACTTACTTTCCAATACTGAGTTTAACTAGATATGCCCCGTTTGTGTAGGAAGCACAGTTCTTTTGTTCTGAGGTAGCTCACTGTACTAGCTCTATAGTTAACACAGTAGAGTGCAAAAATGCCCGTTTATCAAAAGAAGAGTGTGTTTCTTGCATGGCAAACTTGGGTTCAATTAAACTTCCTAAACGGAGTTGAATAACATTCAGTTTCAAAATCTAGCAGCAAGTGTTCTTTCAGGCTAAGAACACCATCTTGTGCTATTCTGGCCATTCACCAGAGTGCAAATAGCATTCGCGTCTGTTCCCAGCAAGTACAGTGTATTGGACTGAAGAGAAGCTCCTCTTTTACTTAGTTTCCAATACTGGGTTGAAATAGATATGCCTCATTTGTGTAGGAAGCACAGTTCTTTTGTTCTGAGCTAGCTCACTGTACTCGTCCCATAAGAAACACAGTAGAGTGCAAGAATGCCCGTTTCTCAAAAGCAGAGTGTTTTTCTTGCATGGCACACTATCGTTCAATTAAACTTCCAAAATGGAGTTGAATGACGTTAAGTTTCAACTTCTAGCAGCAAGTGTTCATTCAGGCTAAGAATACCACTCTTGTGCTCTTCTGGCCATACACAGTGCAAATAGCATTCGCGTCTGTGCCCAGCATGTACAGTGTATTGGACTGAAGAGAAGCTCCTGTTTTACTTAGTATCCAATACTGCGTTGAACTAGATTTGCCCCGTTTTTGTAGGAGCACAGTTCTTTTGTTCTGAGCTAGCACCCTGTACTGGCGGTATAGGAAACACAGTAGAGTGCACAAATGCCCTTTCTCAAAAGCAGAGTGTTTTTCTTGCATGGCACACAGGGTTCAATTAAACTTCCTAAACGGAGTTGAATCACGTTCAGTTTCAAGTTCTAGCAGCAAGTGTTCATTCAGGCTAAGATCACAAAGTAGAGTGCAGTATGCCCGTTTATCAAAAGAAGAGTATTTTTCTTGCATGGCAAACTTGGGTTCAATTAAACGTCCTAAACGGAGTTGAATCACATTCAGTTTCAAATTCTAGCAGCAAGTATTCTTTCAGGCTAAAAACACCATCTTGGCCATTCACCAGAATGCAAATAGCATTCGCGTCTGTTCCCAGCAAGTACAGTGTATTGGACTGTAGAGAAGCTCCTGTTTTACTTAGTGTCCTATACTGAGTTGAAATGGATATGCCTCATTTGTGTAGGAAGCACAGTTCTTTTGTTCTGAGCTAGTTCACTGTACTGGCCCTATAGGAAACACAGTAGAGTACAAGAATGCCCGTTTCTCAAAAGCAGAGTGTTTTTCTTGCATGGCACACTAGGGTTCAATTAAACTTCCTAAACGGAGTTGAATCATGTTGAGTTTCAAGATCTAGCATCAAGTGTTCATTCAGGCTAAGAACACCACTCTTGTGCTATTCTGGCCATTAAAGTGCAAATAACATTCGCGTCTGTTCCCAGCAAGTACAGTGTATTGGACTGAAGAGAAGCTCATGTATTACTTAGTTTCCAATACTGAGTTGAACTAGATATGCCCCGTTTGTGTACAATCACAGTTCTTTTGTTTTGAGCTAGCTCACTGTACTGGCCCTATAGGAAACACAGTATAGTGCAAGAATGCCCGTTTCTCAAAAGCAGAATGTTTTTCTTGCATGGTACACTAGGGTTCAATTAAACTTCCTAAACGGAGTAGAATCACGTTTAGTTTCACGTTCTAGCAGCAAGTGTTCATTCAGGCTAAGAACAGCACTCTTGTGCTATTCTGGCCATACACCACAGTGCAAATAGCATTCTCGTCTGTTCCCAGCCAGTACAGTGTATTGGACTGAAGAGAAGCTCATGTTTTACTTAGTTTCTAATAATGAGTTGAACTAGATATGCCCCTTTTGTGTAGGTAGCACAGTTCTTTTGTTCTGAGCTAGCTCACTGTACTGGCCCTATAGGAAAAACAGTAGAATAAAAGAATGCCCGTTTCTCAAAAGCAGAGTGTTTTTCTTGCATGGCACACTAAGGGTTCAATTAAGCTTCCTAAATGGAGTTGAATCACGTTCAGTTTCAAGTTCTAGCAGCAAGTGTTCATTCAGGCTAAGAACACCACTCTTGTGCTATTCTGGCCATTACAGTGGAAATAGCATTCGTGTCTGTTTCCAGCAAGTACAGTGTATTGGACTGAAGAGAAGCTCATGTATTACTTAGTTTCCAATACTGAGTTGAACTAGATATGCCCCGTTTGTGTAGGAATCGCAGTTCTTTTGTTTTGAGCTAGCTCACTCTACTGGCCCTATAGGAAACACAGTAGTGAGCAAGATTGCCCGTTTCTCAAAAGCAGAGTGTTTTTCTTACATGGCACACTAGGGTTCAATTAAACTTCCTAAATGGAGTTGAATCACGTTTAGTTTCAAGTTCTAGCAGCAAGTGTTCATTCAGGCTAAGAACAGCACTCTTGTGCTATTCTGGCCATACACCACAGTGCAAGTAGCATTCTCGTGTGTTCCCAGCCAGTACAGTGTATTGGACTGAAGAGAAGCTCATGTTTTACTTAGTTTCCTATACTGAGTTGAACTAGATATGCCCTGTTTGTGTAGGAAGCACAGTTCTTTTGTTCTGAGGTAGCTCACTGTACTAGCTCTATAGGAAACACAGAAGAGTACAAAAATGCCCGTTTCTCAAAAGAAGAGTGTTTTTCTTGCATTGCAAACTTGGGTTCAATTAAACTTCCTAAACGGAGTTGAATCGCATTCAGTTTCAAATTCTAGCAGCAAGTGTTCTTTCAGGCTAAGAACACCATCTTGTGCTATTCTGGCTATTCACCAGAGTGCAAATACCATTCGCGTCTGTTCCCAGCAAGTACAGTGTATTGGACTGAAGAGAAGCTCCTGTTTTACTTAGTTTCTAATTTTGAGTTGAACTAGATATGCCCCATTTGTGTAGGTAGCACAGTTCTTTTGTTCTGAGCTAGCTCACTGTACTGGCCCTATAGGAAACACAGTAGAGTACAAGAATGCCCATTTCTCAAAAGCAGAGTGTTTTTCTTGCATGGCACACTAGGGTTCAATTAAAATTCCTAAACGAAGGTGAATCACGTTCAGTTTCAAGTTCTAGCAGCAAGTGTTCATTCAGGCTAAGAACACCACTCTTGTGCTATTCTGGCCATTAAAGTGCAAATAGCATTCGCGTCTTTTCCCAGCAAGTACAGTGTATTGGACTGAAGAGAAGCTCCTGTCTTACTTAGTTTCCAATACTGAGTTGAACTATTTATGCCCCGTTTGCTTAGGAAGCACAGTTCTTTTGTTCTGAGCTAGCTCACTGTACTGGCCCTATAGGAAACACAGTAGAGTACAAGAATGCCCGTTTCTCAAAAGCAGAGTGTTTTTCTTGAATGGCACACTAGGGTTCAGTTAAACTTCCTAAACGGAGTTGAATCCCGTTAAGTTTCAAGTTCTAGCAGCAAGTGTTCATTCAGGCTAAGACACCACTTTGTGCTATTCTGGCCATACACAGTGCAAACAGCATTCGCTCCGTTCCCAGCAAGTACAGTGTATTGGACTGAAGAGAAGCTCCTGTTTTACTTAGTTTCCAATACTGAGTTGAACTATTTATGCCCCGTTTGAGTAGAATGTGGTGATATTTTATTTGTACTGAAATGTTATTTTAATTTTTTGTTAATAAATAACGTTCCCCTGGGGTCAGAGCTATTAGAGCCATAGTAAGAGCATGGTGGTTAGAAGAGCTAGGTAGATTTCTGTGTGTTCAGGGATACAGCCAGTATTGGAGACATACGCCTTTAAGACCTGGAGGGCGGTACTTACAGGCAGTGATGAGGCAGTCATGTGGTTGGGTTTACAACCAATGAGAAGGCAGAACAGAAAGATTATTTAAACTGGGACACAGGAAGTACCTCCCTCTCTCGGGGAAGCTAGGAGCACTGCAGGAGGTAAGATTTTATCTCTGAGCTCTGACCTCTCGGCTTTCTTTTTTACATTTCTCTGTGTTTCTTATTTTAAAAAGACGATTGGTTACATCTACATCTGGCGCCCAACGTGACAAGAATCCATTAAAAACTGCTTGGGGCCGGCTCCCTAGCCGGAGCAGCCGGCTCCCTAGCCCTGGCCCAGGTCTGCTTGGGCTCAGGCTGGACTGTGAGCTGCTTGCTTAAAGCCAGTGCTACAAACAGCTCAGGCCTGCCCTGCTAAACAGGGCCCCTGCCTGTAAAGCCAAGCCTTGACTCGGCTCAAGAGGGAACAAGTGGCTGGCTTTAAGCTTTAGCATTTTGGTTCATGACTTTGTTGGCTTTAGTGTTTCCTTTGACTGATGAAACTATTTCTTCTACTGTATCTTCAATGCCAGAGATCCTCTCTTCCATCTCTTGCATTCTGTTTGTTATACTTGCATCTGAAGTTCCCGATCTTTTACTCATGTTTTCTATTTCCAGCATTCCCTCTGTTTGTGTCTTCTTTATTTTTTCATTTTCCCTTTTCAGGTCTCGGACTGTTTCCTTTGTCTGTTTCATTGCTTTTTCATGATTTTCTTTCAGTACTTTATTGTTTTCTTCCAGTACTTTATTGTTTTCTTCTAGGATTTTATTGCTTTCTTGCAGGACTTTATTGTTTTCTTCTAATTTGTTTGCCCTTTCCTCTAGTTGTTTACAGCATTCTTCCAATTTTCTTGTCTTTTCCTCTACAAAAGCCTCTACCTTCTTCATGATGTTACTCATAAGGCTACTTTCTTCTGCTTCTTCCAATTTTTGATGTTCAGGTCTAGATGTTGGAGGCGGGCTAGGTTCTGGTGATGCTGTATTGCTCTTCATTTTGTTGTATGTACTTCTGCCTTGACGTCTGCCCATCTCCTTGTGGTTTCTTCTTGGTCGTATCAGTGTACTTGGTTCAGAAAGAGCTGACAGATTCAGGAAGTCTCTCTCTCTTGTCCAGATGGGAGTTCTCTTGTCCAAATGGGAACTCCGGGGCAGGATGGAAGCTCTTATCTGGACCGGAAGTCTCTGGTCCAGAAGGGAAGTTGGGAGCAGGATGGAAGCTGGGGGCCGGTCTCTAAGTCTCAGGAGGTGGCTGGGGTCTTGGGCAGATGGGTGTGGGGGCAGGACGTGGAGATTACAGGGGCTGCTGGGGGGCTTGGAGAAGGGGATCCCTCCCGGTGGGGCTAGAAGGGGACCTGCCCAGTGGCCAGAACCTGGGGCCAAGTTGGGCAGGTCTTCCCAGAGTGGCTGGTGCCCAGGGATGGGGTCCGGGTTGGGCCTGGATACTCACCTCTGGTCCAGAAGGAAGTCGGGGGCAGGATGGGAGCTGGGGGTCAGTCTCTAAGTCTCAGGAAGTGGCTGGGGTCTCGGGCAGATGGGCGTGGGGGCAGGACGTGGAGATTGCAGGGGCTGCCGGGGGGGGGGGCTTGGAAAAGGGGATCCCTCCTGGTGGGGCTAGAAGGGCACCTGCCCGGTGGCCAGAATCTGGGGCCAAGTTGGGCATGTCTTCCCGGAGTGGCTGGTGCCCAGGGATGGGGTCCGGGTTGGGCCTGGATACTCACCTCTGGTCCAGAAGGGAAGTTGGGGGCAGACATTTTCAAATCTTGAACTGTTTCCTTCACCTGTTTTTTTCTTAGCGTTCATGAAGCGGTTTATTGATTTCTTCCAACTGTTTTGTTTGTCTTTTCCCCCATTTCTTAAGGAAATTTTTCATTTCCTCTTTAAGGGCCTTTATCATCTTTATAAAGTTATTTTTTAGGTTGTTTTTTTCTGCTTCTTCTACATTGGGGTGTTCAGGTCTTGCTGTTGTAGAACCACCAGTTTCCGGTGGTGCCATATTGTTCTTTATGTTGTTGAATGTATTCTTACACTGTTGTCTACCCATCTCTTCCTCCAATTGGTGCAGGTGGGACCTGTGGCTTACATAGTTGCTCTTCTTCTGGTGCAGTTGGGGCCTGTGGCTCTGATGATCTCTGATGCCTCAGGTGATGTTTGTGGGTATTTGGAGGCAGCTGCCAGGTCACTGGGGCTTTGATGTCTGAGGGTGAGGGAGAGGCAAGAGAAGTACCCCTAGGGGCTAGAGTCTAGGCAACAGGGCTATCCACCAGGGTGCCCAGACACTCACATCCTCCTCCAGGTGCAGGTGGGGCCCTAGTGGTCACTGATGAGGCTGGGATGGCTGGAGGTGGGTAGATGCCGCTGTAGTATCTCTGGGGCTTAGGTGTCAGTATATAGGGTAGAGACAGGAGATGTGCCCCTGGAGGCTAGGTCCTAGGGAGCAGGGCTATCCAGCTAATGTTATTTTTAAGATGTTATTTTTTAACAGCTGAGTAATAACCCATTATGTAAATGTAGCACATTTACTTTCTATTCTATTTCTATTCTTCTGTTGAGGGACATCTAGGTTGTTTCCAATTTCTGGCTACCATGAAGAGCAGCAATGAACATAATTGAACATGTTTCCTTGTGGTAGGATGAAGTGTCATTTGAGTTATTTGCCCAAGAGTGGTAAAGCCTTTTGTGTTTTCTCTATGGAGAATTCTGTTTAGATCTGTAACCCATTTTTAATTGGGTTGTTTGGTTAGTCTTGAGATTTTTATATAATTTGGGTATTAATCTTCTACTAGATATGGAGTTGTTATAAACTTTTCCCATTCTGTAGGCTGTCACTACTATTTGTAGGAATGATGGTGTCCTTTGTCTTACAGAAGCTTCTCAGTATCATGAGGCCCCATTTATCAATTGTTTAATTTTATGTCCACACTAACAGTGTTCTGTTCAGAAAGTCATCTCCTGTGTCTACAAGTCAAGACTATTTCCTACTTCCTCTTCAGTAAGGTGCAGTGTATCTGGTCTTATGTTGAGGTCTTTGATCTATTGGGAGTTGTTCTGTGAAGGGTTGTAAGTATAGATCTATTTTCATTCTTCTACATGCGGTCATCCTATTTTACCAGAACCATTTGTTAAAGTTGTTCTTTTTTTCCAAAGTGTATTTCTGGCTTCTTTATAAAAATCAGGTGCCAAAAGAGTGTGGATTTATGTCTGGTTCTTCAATTCTATTCCATGCATCAACATGTCTTTGTTTTTTATGCCAATAAAAACAAATATGGTTTTTGTTAATATAACTTTGTAGTACAACTTAAAATCAGGAATAATGAGATCTCCAGCAGTTCTTTTATTGTTCAAATTGTTTTAGCTATCCTAGATTTTTGTTTTTCGATATGAAGTTGAAAATTGTCCTTTGAAGTTCTGTGAAGAACTGTGTTGGGAATTTTGATGGGCATTACACTGAATCAGTAGATTGCTTTTGGTAGGATGGCCATTTTCAGTATGTTAATCTTACTGATCCATGAGCATGGGAGATCTTTCCATCTTCTAATATTTTCTTCAGTTTCTTTTTTCAAAGACTTTAAGTTTTCATCATATAAATCTTTTATTTTCTTGAGTAGAGTTACCCCAAGATATTTTATATTATTAGTGGCTATGGGGATAGGTGTTGTTTCTCTGAGTGTTTTCTCAGTCCATTTGTCATTTGTATATGGGAGGGCTACTGATTTTTTGTGAGTTTATTTTGTATCCAATTACTTTGCTGAAAGGTTTATCAGATTTATGAGATCCCTGGTAGAATTTTTAGGTTCACTTATGTATAATATCATATCATCTGCAAATAAAGATTCATTGACTTCTCTCTTTACAGTTTGTATCCTTTTGATTTCCTTCAGTTGTCTTATTGCTGTAGTTAAGAGTTCAAGTAGTATGTTGAATAGATATGGAGAGAGTAGACAGCCATGTCTTGCTTGTGATTTTAGTGGAGTTGTCTTGAGTTTTTCTCCATTTGTTAATGTTGGCTACAGGTGTACTGTAAGCTGCCTTTATTATTTTGAGTATGTCCCCTGTATCCTTAAACTCTCCAGGATTTTAATAATGAAAAGGTGTTGGATTTTTTTCAAAGGTCTTTTCTCCATCTACTGAGATGACCATGTGTAGTTTTTTCTTTCAGTTTGTTTATATGGTAGATTTCATCTATTGATTTTCACATGTTATCCCATCTCTGCATCTCTCAGATGAAGCCTCCTTGATCATGGTGGATGATCTTTTCGATATATTCTTGGATTTTGTTTTCAAGTATTTTATTGAGTATTTTTGTACCTAAGTTCATAAGGGAAAGTGGTCTGTAATTCTCTTTCTCTGTTGGGTATTCATATGGTTTGGGTATCAGGAAAACTGTGTCCTCATAAAATTAATTGGGCTATGTTCCTTTTGTTTCTATTTTGTGGAATAATTTACAGAGTATTAGCATTAACTCTTCTTTGAATGTCTGGTGAATTCTGCACTCAAAATACCTGGCCCTAGGCTATTTTTAGTTGGGAGACTTTTAATAACTGTTTCTATTTAAGTAGGAGTTATGGGTCAGTTTAAATTGCTTGCATGATCTTAATTTAACTTTTGTAAGTGGTACCTATTCAGAAAATTATCCATTTCTTTTAGATTTTTCAATTTAGTGGAATACAAGTTTTTAAACTACACCCTCACAATTCTATGGGTTTCCTCTGTCTGTTGTTATGTCCTCCTTTTCATTTCTGATTTTGTAACTTTGGACATTCTCTTTCTGACTTTTAGTTAATTTCGATGAGGGTTTATCTATCATACTGGATTTCTCAAAGAACCAATCTTTAATTGATTCTTTGTATTGTTCTCTTTGTTTCTCTTTTAATTGATTTCAATCTTGGCTTTGATTATTCATTGCCATCTACTCCTTTGTGTGTGATTTCTTCTTTTTGTTCTAGCGTTTCAGGTGTTCTGTTATATCTTGCTATCATGAGAACTCTTCTGTGGAGTCCTGCCCCACCAGGAACCTAGGTCCCCTGAGAAGAGAGACCTGGAACTGAGGAAAGGTAAGTGCACTGCTCGCCAGCCTCCCTTTTACCCGGGATCAGACGCAGCAAGGAGCCAAGTCAGGTAGGGACTCATTTATTTAAAAACAACAAGCTCCTTTTAAAGCATAAAGAATGAGACTGGGGCAGGGGAGGGGCAAATGCCCCATTGTGCAGATCAGCTTAAAGGTTACCCAATAACACACCTGCAGAGTCTACAGAATTTACAGTGTTGTCTATGAGGGAATTATGTACTGACATCACCTTTCTTGACCTGAAGCACCAATCATATTTTTTTTTTGTAAGCAACTTGGATTCCACCCTGTACACTCTCCCTTAGGGCCAGCTTTACTGGCACCTGGCTCCATAGCCCCACCCCCCACCCCCAGGCTTCAGTTTTTTTTTTTAAATTAATTTTTTTATGTAGGTACTTGGTGCTATGTACTTGCCTCTTAAAACCTCTAGGTCTGCTCTTTTCTGAAGGGAAACAGAGGAGCAGTGGATCTAGGGGAAAGAGGAGGTGAGGGGATTATGAGGAGGGGATGGAGTGGAAGATAAAGACAGGATTATTATATGAGAGAATAACTTTCATTGTATCCCATAATTTTGGGTATGTTGTATATTTATTTTCATTTAATTCTAGAAATTCTTTGTGGTGGTTTGAATGAAAATGGCCTACGTAGGCTCGTAGTGAGTGACATTATATATTGATCTGGCCTGGTGGGAGTAGGTTTGGCTCTTTTGGAAGAAGTGTTCCAAAGAAGGCTTTGAGGTTTCAGAAGTACAAGCCAAGCCCAGTGTCTGTCTTTCTTCCTGCTGCCTGCCAAACCACATGTAGGACTCTCAGTCACCTCTCTAATACCATGTCTGCCTGTGTGCCACCATGCTTACTGCCATGATGATAATCAACTAAACCTCTGAACTGTAAACCACCCCCAATTAAATGTTTTTATTTAAAAAGAGTTGCCATGGTCATGGTGTCTCTTTACAGCAATAGAAACTCTAATGTAGTCTTTAATTTCTTTATTTCTGTCTTGACCCATTTTTCATTTGGTAGAGAGTTGTTCAGTTTCCATGAGTTTGTAAGCTTTCTGTTGATATCAACCTTTATTCTGTGGTGTCTTAATAGGATGCAGTGAGTTATTTCAATTTTCGTGTATCTGTTGAGACTTGCGTTGTGTCCAAGCATGTGGTCAGTTTTGGAGAAAGTTCAATGAGGTGCAGAGAAAGTATATTCTTTTTAGTTTGGGTGAAGTATTCTATAAACATGTTTGGTCTATTTAGTTTATAGCATTTGTTAGCTCAAATAATTCCCTGTTTTGTTTTTGTTTGAATGACCTGCATATTGGTGAGAGTGGGGTATTGAAGTTATACACTGTCACCAAATGAGGGTCAATATGTGATATAAGCTGTAGTAATGTTGCTTTTTACAAACTCTGGTGCCCTTGTGTTTGGGGCATAGTTGTTAAGAACTGAAATGTTATCTTGGTGGATTTTTCCTTTGATGAGTATGTAGTGTCCCTTCCCATCTCTTCTGATTAGTTCTGGCTTGAAGTCTGTTTTGTTAGGTAGTAAAATGGCTGCACAACCTTGCTTCTTAGGTTCATTTGCTGGGAATACCTTTTTTCAAATCTTTACTCAGAGGGAATGCCTATTCTTGGTTTTGAGGTATGTTTCTTGAATGCAACAGAAGGATAGATCCTGTTTTCATATCCATTCTATTGATGTCTATGTCTTTCTGTTGGGTAGTTGAGATCATAGCTATTGAGATATCAATGACCAATGATTGTTGATTCCTGTTGTGTTGCTGTTGTTATTGTGTTTTTGTTGTTGTTGTTGTTGTTGGTGGTGGTGGTGTGTGTGTGTGTGTGTGTGTGTGTGTGTGTGTTTTACCTTCTTTTTGTCTTGCTGGTGTGAGATTATTCCCTGTGTCTTCATGGTTGCAGCTGACCTCCTTAGGTTGCTGTTTTCCTTCTAGCACCTTCTGTAGAGCTAAATTTGTAGATAAATACTGATTAAATTTGGCTTTTGTCTTATTTAGGGTTTCTATTGCTATGAGAAGATACCATGATTCAGAAACTCTTATAAAGGAAAACATTTGAGATGACTTGCTTACATTTTCAGAGGTCTAATTCATTATCATCATGGCAGAATGCAGGCAGGCATGGTACTGGAGAAGTAGCTGAGAATTTACGTCTTGCAAGCAACAGAAAGTGATCTGAAACACTGGGGTGATATCTTGAGCATATATGAGACCTCAAACCCTGCCTCTATAGTGACATGCTTCCTCCAACATGACCACACCTACTCTACCAAGGTCACATCTCCTTATAGTGCCAATCCCTTTGGGGCCATTCTCTTTCAAACCACCACAGCTTTATCATGGAATATCTTATTTTCTCCATCTATGGTGACTGAAAGTTTTGCTGGGTATAGTAGTCTGGGCTGGCATCTGTGGTCTCTCAGAGCCTATAGAATATCTGTCCAGGCTCTTCTGGCTTTTAGAGTGTCCATGGAAAAGTCAGGTATAATTCTAATTGGTCTGCCTTTATGTTACTTCGTCTTTTTCCCTTGTAGCTTTTAATTTTTTTTTATTGTTATATATATTTAATATTCTATTATGTGCTGAGAGGGACTTTCTTTTCTTGGTCCCACCTATTTAGTGCTCTGTATGCTTCTTGTACCTTTTATTCACATCTCCTTTTTTAGGTTAGGAAAATTTTATTCTATGGTTTGGTTGAAAATATTTTCTGGGCATTTGAGCTAGATTTCTTCTCCTTCCTCTATTCCTATTATTCTTAGATTTAGTTTTTCATAGTGTCCCATCTTTCCTGGATATTTTGTGTCAGTGGTTTTTTAGAATTACCATTTTCTTTGACTGATGTATCAATTTCTTCTATCATACCTTCAACACCTGATATTCTCTCATCCTCTCTTGTATTCTGTCAGTGAAGCCTGCCTCTGTGGTTCCTTTTAAAATTTCTAAGTTTTTCATTTACAGAATTCCCTGTTTGGTTTGTTGTTGTTGTTGATTCTATTTTCATTTTCAGGTCTTGAATTGCCTTATTCATCTTCTTCCTCCATTTGTCTTTTCCTGTATTTAAGGAACTTATTCATTTCCTCCCACTGTTTGCTTTCCTGGACTTCTTTAAGGGATTTATTAATTTCCTCTTTAAGGACCTCTATCATCTTCATACAGACTGTTTTAAGATCTTTTTTTCTAGTGCTTTTAGCTAAACTGGAATATCCAGGGCCTGTTTTGGTATGCCATGGAATAATCTTTCTACACTGTGAATATGTATTGCTCTCACTGTAAATAAAAAGCTGTTTGATCCATAGCGAGGCAGGATTTTCAGTGCAGAGAAAAATGTTGGGAAGGAGAGCAGGGTCTGAGAGGTCTCCAGGAAATACAGAGGGAAGGAGACATACTGGAGGACAGGTAAAGCCATGAGCCATGTGGAAATACATAGATTAATAAAAATGGGTATATTAAAGTTGTAAGAATTAGTTGGTAATAAGCCTGAGCTATCAACCAAGCATGTATAATTTATATTAAGTCTTCATGTCAGGTATTTGGGAACTGGTGGACAGGAAAGAAAAGTCTACCTACAGTGGTATGGTTGCAGGGCTGTTTCCTTGGACTGTTCACCTGGTGTTTTTCAAATGAATGCCTGCTGGTGGTATTGGAGCTTGAAATAATGGGATGAGTTGGGGGAAGGAAGGTTGTAGGAAAAGATCTTTGTGGTCCACTGGGGGTGGGGTCAGAGAAGAAGGGGAGACTGCAGCAGGTGTTCTGCAACAGAGCTGGGGGTGAGACTGGGTGGATGAATCTGGTGGAGCAGAAGTGGTGAAGATGTGCTAATTCATACTTTTCAAACCACTTGACCAATATCCTCCCATCCACAGACCTTTCAGACAATGGATTGGGGAAGAGGGATTGAGTCTGCTCCTTATCGGGCTCTGAAGATGACAAATATGTCCATGCCAAACACTCTTGGCTCTCTTCTGTGTAATCCAGATTGCTGACCTAGTAAAAAGCTTTACCTCCAAGGCCACCTTCCCAGAGGTTGATGATCAGTGGCAAAGGCACCATGGTGTAGAAGATGCATGAGGAAAGTCTTACCTATGTCTCAAGTCTCTCACTTAGTGACATAGATGATGAGCTCAAAGTCATTCTGCACCTTGCCAGTCATGAGATCTATGCACAAATCATCCCAGCCTCCCTAGTGTCTGTTCATGGGCCTTTGGGCCTGCTCTCTTCTGGCTCTGTGGACAAAGTACATCCTGATTTACCTTCTTACCTGAACAGGTGTGGACAATGGTGTGAACTTCCAGATCAGTCAGTATGTTGAGAGTTTTTGTGATCTCTTGGGGCCAGGCTGTAATCTTAAGTTGAGCTTCTATAAGAAAAGACTTTTGTGAAGAAGACAACTTGCCCTAGCAGCAGCATTTGACTATGCTGGAACTTGTAGTTTTCTAGGTATTATAAAACTGGGCTAAACCTCTTCCTGGGTGCATTCTGGATGTCCAAGTTCCAGGCCATGAACCTAAGCAGCCAGCTGTGTACTCAGAATCTGCTTCCTTTAGCACACTGTGTGATGATGTTTTGTGTATGCTCTAACAAAGCTTGCCTAAAGATCAGAGGGCAAAGCCAACCACTAGCTAGCCATAGAGGCCATTCAGTGGTGACATACACCTTTGAGGTCAGCTTTTGTGTTCTCACGCCTTTAATCCCAGCACTAGGGAGGTGAAGACAGGAAGTGATATGGTTGGGTGGAGAGAAGAATGTAAGGTAGGAGGAGACAGGAACCCAGTCCCCTTTCAGTCGGATGATTTTGAGGAGGTAAGAACTCTAGTGACTGGCTGCTCTGCTTCTCTTATCTTTCAGCTTTCACCCTGACATCTGACTCTGGATTATTATTATTATTATTATTATTATTATTATTATTATTATTAAGATCAATTAGAATTAATCTACAACACTGGGTTTCTTTGCTAATCCCTGGGCTACTTTCAGAGGCATCATACAGGTAGCCCATGTGATCTTTGGCCCTAGACATGAATTTCTCGCAGGCAACTAGATTAGCTCTCGCCACACTTGCTTTGCTCACCCAGTGAGGATGACCTCTCAGTGGGCACCCAATCCCACAGTGTCTAGGACCTGTTGAGGGTACACGGGACCCTTCAAGGAAGGGCTTTGGTCTGGTGGGCCATATTCAAAGCCTGAAGCCACCGAAGCAGGTCCCCTCAGTCATGTGGCAGGGGGAGGGCCCTTGTCACTTTTATCTAAGGACTGGAGATCTGGAGGGCACCCCAGGGAACAAGCCTAGCCTCTGAAGGAGCACCACTGAAATTTGCTATCTTAGGCTCCCCAGCTACCCAGTGAGGTTCTGAGGTGTCTCTGGAGGAACTTTGCCTATGTTGGCCTCCAGGACCCGGGTATACTACAAGGGGATGTTCAGGGATGATATACTCCTCTTGGAGACATCCACACCTCCTGTCTTAGGTGTTAGAAGTATTCTGGGGGAGTGCTTTTAAGCCCATCTGTATCTGTGGATAGATACTATCAAAATATCAAATGTGCCTTCAAGATAAGAGATCTGGGTACTAGAAAGATGGCTCAGCAGCCAAGTGTGCTTGCTACTCTTACGGAGAACTAAGTAGCTCCACAGGATGGGTTACAACTGTCTATCACAACACCCTGGAGGGGTGACTCCAGTGGGCATGCCCAGAGACATAGAAATAAAAACAAAAAACATTTATATACGATTATAGGCATTATATTTTTATTGGTAGTAGCTTTTCATCCCCCCCCTCCTCCTCCTCCTCCTCCTCCTCTTCTTTCTCCTCCTCTGCCTCTTCCCCTGCTGCCTCCAACTCTACCACCTCCTCCTCCTCTTCTTCCTCTGCCTCCCCTGCTTCCGCCTTAGGCGCCACCTCCTCCTCTGTTTCCGCCTCCTCATCTGTTGCCGCCTCCTCCTCCGTTGTGAACTCCTCCACCGGCTCCTCCACCACCACCTCTTCCTCCTCCTCCTCCTCCTCATTCGTATCTTTATTTGAAGATTTAGGTGGGGCTTGGTATAGTACATTTATCTCTAGGGATAGAGTAGGAATAAGTTCAAAATAGGGAAGGAGTCATGGCACAAAGTGTAGCATGAATCTTAACTGGTCTTATTAATAAAATCAAACCTGTGAGCCAGGTATTGGGGTGAAGCTGGAAGATCAGAGATACATAACAGGCCACAGCTAACCTCACCTGGCCAACTTCTCAGCTGATCTTGTTTCCTCAGACTGGAAGCCTCTGTGTCCTCATATCCCAATGACTCTCAGCTGAACTGTGCTGTTCAAAACCTAAAAGCTTAACCTGCCAAATGCTTAACCAGCCAAACACTGCTAGTTTCTGGTCCTCACGCCTTATATACCTTTCTGCTTTCTACCATCACTCCCTGGGATTAGAGGCTTGCTTTCTGGGATTAAAGGCGTGAGTCACCATGCCTGGCTGTATTCTTGAACACATGGATTTCTGCCTCTGGAATGCTAGGATTAAAGGCGTGTGCTACCACTGCCTATCCTAAGTATCTAGTGGCTTTTCTGTTCTCTGACCCCAGATAAGTTTATTAGGGTACACAATATTTTGGGGAACACAATACCCCACAACAAAGCTCTGGGACACTGCTGGGTATTTCTTGCAGGGACCAGGTTGGCCATCCTAGGTGAGTGACTGCTCCCACATGTGCCACCATCCATGCTACCAACATTGTTGGGGACAATTTTCTATTGGCTGCTGTTCTGTTGTTTGTAACTTTTGGATGTTCCCCTTGGGTCTCCTTTCACATCAGAAACAAAGCTTTGCTTGCTAACTGTGTTGTGCTTAGCATCCCTGTTCCCACTCTGTTCAGCTCCCTGCTTTCCCCAGCTAGGCAAGAACAGCACTTCACCTCTTTTCCGCAAGTAATGGTGTGACCAGATGACCTGGTAAGACTCAATTGTGTCTAGCTGGGCATGTCCCTAAGCAATGTCCCATTGTATACACTTCCTATTGGGATTTTGGCTCTCCCATAAACTCTGTAAAGGACTCAGGTGAGGCCACATTTCAAGGGAAGGGGAAGACAACTGGGTACACTTATGCATAAAACAGGAATGAATCCAGGGATCCATGATGGATTAGGTTAGGTCCGATCAGGTGGGCCAGTCAACTCGGTATGCAGAATCAAGAACAAGGCAGCAGGGACACACTTTCATGGATTACTGGGCATAACGTGCAGAGCCGCCATTCCACTCAGGAAATAGGGAGGAGGGTGGAGAAGGCTCTGGGTAAGGGACAGAAGAGTGGTCAAATGATGTGACCGGTGAAGTGGGCTCCTTCATCGCTGTGGACACATTGATTAGAAAGAGGAGTCCCTGAGTTTACACAAGCAGAATCAATCCATCAGAAGTAGAAGGGTACAGGGCAGGCAGACATACTTTGCAATGAAGAAAGACCCTCACCTTACTGCAGGGGTTTCATAAAAGACCTTTGGGGAATATAATCTCCTTTGATTCATACTCTAGACCCGTGGAGACAGGTGAGAACTATACTAAGCATGAAGCCGTATCAGTTTCAGACAGCTTAGAGGACAGAACACACTGGAAGATATGGCAAGGTGATCTGATGAGATGGCAGGAAACTGAGGTTCAGACACACAGAGGATAAGACAGAGAGGACTCAAGAGATAAAATACAAGTGGTCATGCACTTTAATTCCTGGGATTTTGTACATCCATGATGAACTAGTAATATCTGGAAAGGAGGCCTTATCTGGACCACAGAGTCCCAGATCCATGCTCAAGTACTAGGTCAGAAGCTCCAAGATAGGTGTCAATGTGTCTGTCCTTTGACTCATTTGCCCTACAGGTCAGTCTAGTGTGAGGAGCACAGGCTGGAAATGAGCTCACACACAGGCTTCCTTCTGTCCCTGTCCCCACTGACACCTTGTCCACATGACAGAGTAGACCCAGAATGCAATGTTGTTACCTACCTGGAGCTACAGGACTTGACTCCTTTCCCAACTCCCTGATTTGCAGTTCAGCAGTAGCACCTGGAAGAAATCAACAGAGTGGCTCATTCTGCCTACAGAAGATACAGCCACATCAGCTCACACCAGATCAGCCTCAGCTTCCCACTGGTTCCTTGACATCTTAGGTTATGGAAGGTGCTTCAGGGAGGCCAGTCTACTCACTCTGCCACCCACCCATAAGATTGTCTTTTATATAAAGACTGAATGGGAGCTGGAGAGGTGGCTCAGAGGTTAAGAGCACTGGCTGCTCTTCTAGAGGTCCTGAGTTCAATTCCAAATAACCACATGGTGGCTCGCAATCATCTATAATGAGATCTGGTGCCCTCTTCTAGCACACAGGCATACATGCAGGTAAAACACTGTATATATAATAAACAAACAAACAAACAAACAAACAAATGAATAAATAGAAGTAGGCACTTCAAGATTTTAAGGAAAAAGAAGACTGAATGGAAACATGGAGGTACTGTTATAAGTCCTGCAGGACCAGCCAGAAGAGGATTCACTTCTGCATTATTGGGCCCACACTACAAGACCTTTGTACTAAGGTTCATGTCATTGACTACCGACAGTTGTGAGCCACTGACAGTTTCTTCTATCACAACTCACCAATCAAAAGTGAGCACCAGATATACACATATTTCCAGACTACATCAGAATACACACAATTTCCGAGGAAAGCTACTGATTACAACTGATGGCTAGGAGCGTTGTCGGGGACAGAGGCAGGAAGGATGGGTGTTCCGGTGAAGACCATACTTTTATTTTTAAGTTTGTTTCATCTGCATTGCCTGCATATGAATGCTTGTATATCACATGCATACAATGCCAGGCAAGATCAGAAGAGGGCATGAGATACCCTGGAACTGAGTTACAGATGGTTGTGAGCAGCTCTATGGGTGCTGGAGCTCAAATCTGGTCCTCTGGTAGAACAGATAATGCTCTTAATCAAAGAGCCATCTCTCCAACTCCCATTGACAGTGGGGTTTGGTATGTTTGCTTCTACCTCTCTTTACCATTATGCCTGGATGGAGTAGTATTTAAATCTCCAGGCAAATTTACATCTCACTGATACCTTTCATACTGCCTTAGCCTGCCAAGCAGAAGGTACAACCTTACTGTTTCCTGGATCCTCTCCTATCAACTCCAACAGGGCATGCTGTTACTTACTAGGAAAGCTTTCTTTACTACTGATATTCTGATGCTCTTCAACATCTGTGTCCCCCACTTGGGCTATATCTGCAAGAACATCAGGACATAGTGTACCAGGTAAAGCCACACCAGCTCACACAAAGTTGACCCAGGTTCTTCTTGGGATTTTCCACAGAGCCTCTATGGCAGAACCATTTAATCATTTAACTTTCAACTCCCCTTTCCAACAGGAATCCTGATTCAGGCTTCTTAGGAATGAAACACTAAGGTATTTCCTGAACAAGAGAGAGATTTCAGATACTTACGATTTCCAAACACAACAGATGTGATCTGCAACTATGAAAAAGAAAGCATTGTTAAGATTGGGCTATACTGTATCCTTCACAATGGTCTGGTTTTCTCTGGATGACTTAGAGACCGGTGGAAATAGAGCTCTACTCGTGCTGCATATGACACCAGTAGAGACGGAAAGAGCCTTCCTTCCTGGCACTGTACCTCCCAAGTCCACTAACACTGCAAGCAAATCCTTACTAGAACAGGGAAAGGAGTTTCTGAGGGAACTGCTTCTATGTTTCAATTTTAATGAATATGGTGATGTCAACGATACCAGAGAGCTGGAGACCCTGAACTCCACAAAGCAAACTGTCTTTCAAAAAGTAACACACATGGAACCCAAATAGAGCTGTATTTCTACAGAAGACACACAAAGGTATGCTTACCATTTGTCTGGATTCTGGTGCACTAATAGCACCAGATAAATCTAGGAGAAAACAGAGTAACTGTGAGGATGTTGGCAACTAATGATTATAAAACACTCAGGGAATATTTTCAATGTGCACACGTGTGTATGGAGATAGCTTGGGCTGCTGCTGGGCCATCCTCCAGTGTAGAAGGATGTTCCAGAAAAGAAAAAATAAAACAGATCAATATGAGACCTAGGTTCCTTGTTCCTCAATTAAAGCCACTTTAAACAATATAAAATAAATCTAGCTGGTTCACACTTTGTGGCATATACTTATTGCTTTTTTTTTTTTTTGGAGCTGAGGACCGAACCTGGGGCCTTGTACTTGCTAGGCAAGTGCTCTACCACTGAGCTAAATCCCCAACCCTTATAATCCCAGCATTCAGGAGGTAGTGGAAGGAGGACCAGGCCTCAGCTTCAACCATAGAGTAAGATAGAGGCAGCCTGTGATAAATGTGTCCCTGTCTCAAAATAAAAATAATACACTAAAGCTGCATAATTTCTAACTGTATTATAAATATTTATCCTATACTTGCAGGTCAGTGTAGCTTTTACCATCCAACAGAACAATTTCTCTTTGCAACAGAATGAAATCATAACAGAAAACTACAACAAATAAAAATGCAGAGAACAGGTGACTGTGGGGGGCCTGGCCTGAATCTTCCATCTAGAACATTAGTGCTGCAACCAAAACTGTGGAGAGTGGGAGAAAAAAATCCTCTTCCCCTGGGAACAGCCCAGTTGGTTTTCCAACAACAACTGGTCAGCTCTGAAATCTCATAATACAGATAACATTGTATGGAAAGAGTGGATTATATCTATATATTTAGGAATATATCACACACACACACACACACTCACACACACTCACAAATGCACTCTCTCTCTCTCTCTCTCTCTCTCTCTCTCTCTCTCTCTCACACACACACACACACACACACATATGTAACTACAATCTACAGTTGGAGGGAAGGAGGCCAGAGGTCATAAATTTGAGGAAGAAAGGGGGTGACGCATGGGGATGGTCAGAGGGAGGAAAGAGGAAAATGATATAATTTAATTTCAAAAAACAAAAAGTTTCAAAGCACAGTATGTGTGATTGTTAACACTTGCTATGTGTCACCAACAGGTGTTTCTCAGAACTGCACAGGCTGCTCAACTGATCTGCTTTGGTTACTGACAAGCTGGGTTGGAAAATCTTATTGCTCATAGTGCTATTAGAAAGTGTACTATAATATTTCAGTTGTTTTTTTTTTTTGTGTGTGTGTGTTTGTTTTGTTTTGGGACAGCTTCTAAGACATGAGTCCAAAATCTACAGAAGTAAGTCGCCTTGTCCTACATGATTGCTTTAAACTCCAAAGGTCTGTGTGAAATGACCGGACACAGCAGGGAGTCTTTGGATTTTTCACACAAGTGACTTCAAGCATCTGTGGATGTGGTCTAGTTTAATATGCAGTTAACATGACATGGAGGCAATTTGTCATGGACAGGCAGCATCTCTGAACCACATGGTAAACCCTCAGCCCTGCTGACAATGCTCTCAAAATTTTCTTAAATGAATTTAAGGCTCAACCATGGAAGCAAGAGCAATGGATTGCCCAGATGGATTCATGTTTTAACTTTCTGCTTTTGACTTTGATCAGAGATTCTTCATTTTTGTTCTGAAGCAGGGGTTATAACAATCCCCAAGCACAAATGTCATGAAGACTAGATGAACTAATAAAGTATAAAGTTCATTTAAAGTATGAATGGGAGCATAAACTATGTCCTCCATAGACCATTACCCATGCAGGGAAACAAGACATTGAAGCACCTGAAACCCTAATATTCTTTATGCACACAGCCTCATGGAAATCTATGCAGAAACCTGGCTGTCAAGGGCATCTAGAACACCCTTAAAAAGTCGTGTTGACTGTTTTGCTCTCTCCAGAAACAGCAAGTTGGGTGGCCTTTCAAAGAGAAGACAGTAAGGGACACCCTACCTATCTTAACATTTACATTCTTCCTCACCAAGGAGTTAAACAATACTTACCGCTTTGGTCTTCTTCCCAGGCTCCCTGAAATTATAGAAACAAAGACATTTTGAGGGTAACATCATGGGGCATACAGGCACATGTCTTTTTCTTTTTTTTAATTAAGATTTTTTTCATTCATTTTACACACCAATCAAAGATCCTCTTCTTCCCTCCTTCCATGCCCCCAGCCTCCCCTCCCAATCCACCCCTCACTTCCTCCCACAAGAAGGCAAGTCCTCCCATGTGGAGGCACATTCAGTAGAGGCAAGTCCAAGTCCTTCCCCCTGCCTCAAGGCTGCACGAGGTATCCCATCATAGGTAGTGGGCTCCACAAAGCCTGCTCATGCACCAGAGATGGTAACTTGTTATGTACACACTCATAAGTGGATACTAGATATAAAGCAAAGAGTAATCAGGCAACAACCCACAACCCCAGAGAAGCTAACTAACAGGGAAGACCCAAAGAGGGACACATGAACTGCCCTGGGAAGGGGAAACAAATGAGATCTCCATGAGTAATCTGGGTATGAGGAGTGGGCAATGGAGGTTAGGGGATAGGGGATGAGAACATAAGGGAATGGGATGGTTGAACTGGAACAGGGAGGGGGAAAGCAATGAAAGAGATACCATGATAGAGAGAGACATCATGGGGATAGAGAAAAACCAGGTGCTAGGGAAGTTCCCAGGCATCCCCAAGGATGACACCAGCCTGGACTACTAGCAATAGTAGAGAGGGTGCCTGAACTGAACTGGCTTGCCCCAGAGATCAGACCGGTGAATACCCTGTCATCACAGAACTTTTCTCCAACTAATGGAAGCAGATGCAGAGATCCACAGCCAATCACTAGACCGAGCTCCAGGAGTCCAGTCAAAGAGAGAGAAGAGGATTCTATGAGCAAGTGCATCAGGATCATGATGTGGAAACATGCAGGGACAACCAAACAAACAAGAGGGAATTCATGAAAGTTGGATCAATGGCTGTGGTGCCTACATGGGACTGGACTAGGTCCTCTGCATGGTGAGACAGTTGTGTAGCCTTTATTTCACTGCCAACATTAATGGCTGGCAAAACAAAGATATATCTGTGACAAACCTATGATATTTTTCAGAATGATGTATCTCTAACCCTCCTTCAGTCACCAACCACAAAATAATCTAAAGAAGAAGCATTGTTTTCCAGAGGGACAGGTGATAGCATATATTCTGTACCCTGACTGTGCCATTCACAAATGCTCTTTCTCATAAGGTGTCCATCGGCAAGGAACTGTTCTACTATTCCAGAAAACACAGCATAGTATATATACATACTGTCATATTTTAATAGGCAAACTCAAATAAAATAGGAAAGTCAGACAGCAACATTTCCATTTCAGTCATAGAAAGTCCACCTTACCTCAGTAGAATGGTCGATTTCTTCCTCTTTAGAAAATAACTGTTTAATATCAGGGGCATCTTCAGTATCTAGGAAGAGAGAGTGACTGTTCATCACTGGTGCTGTGGGCCATGGCTTCCTTAGAGAACAGTGCTTAGCTTACACAACAGGCTTATATGTATGGCTATGCTCTCGAGGCTAGACCGAGGGGCTGCTGGAGCATCCTCATTGAAAGCACTGAGTCAACGAGAAGCAGGGAAAAAATGGAAAATGGAACACTAGCAGTGTGCTGATGGGAACAGAAGACAATAAAAGTCTTCCAAGGGTACAAGCTTCCCATTACTCCTATCAATCACTTGAAGACCAGACGGATGGTCTTCTAAAACTAAGAAACAATGTGAGTTTTAATTTATGCTAAGTTGCCATCTAGTACACACTTTCCAGGGTACCAAAAGGAATATGGTTTATGGAGTGGTATTGGTGAACACGAGAAAATAAAGACCATGATAACGTGTCCCCTCTGCAGCACATCTGGGTACCTCAGAATGCTGGAAACAAAACAAGGCTCACAGCAATCCAGAAGCTAATTCAATGAACCACTGAATTAGCATTTTAGCCTCTAGTGGCACCATGCTCCACTCCCTAGTTCAGTGCATGAACCATAAAGGGGCAGTCACATCCCAGGGAAAGGAAAACCTTAAATGCTGTTGTGTTGGAGCAGCACAGCTTTTCTCTGGAATACATACTATTTTTAGAGTAGGCTAATAGAGCAATGTAATTTTTCTCTTTGGAGTAGAAAGCACTTTCCCAAGTCATCTGCTAAAAGCATTGGCAGACCATATTTTTCCAGTGGTTTCCTGTGGTAATAGGTATATTCTGGGGCAAACATTCCATAAAATGAAATCACAATAAAACGAGTATCATGGAGATAATTTACACACTTCCTACATTCTTTTGGTTAATCTAAGATTCACACAAATGGAGGACAATGTACACACACACACACACACACACACACACACACACACACGGTTCTGAACAATCAAGACATGAGGCTTTATTTCTTTTCCCATTGACACTGAAGTTCTGTTCACATAAGAAGGTTAAACTAAGAATTCTGTACCCTCCAGTGTATTGAAGCTCTCCCCCACAGACCAGTAGAATCCCATGACAAAGACAGGATACTTGCTGGTTGTATGCAGTTAAAACTCACTCCAATCACTAATTCACTATTACAGAAAACCCCCAGAAACACACGAGGAAGAGAATAATCATTGTAAACAATTCATTCACAAAGTCACTAAAGAAACTGAAGATTTAAAACACACAGGAGCAATAATCAACTTCAAGGTAGTAAAACCATTTTATAGCAATGTCTGATTAACAACAAAAACCATAAGGTATTTTTGAAAACATGAAATATGTAGAAATGTGCTACTAAAACTCAAAGTTTCTAGTTGGTAGCTTTAAAAGGACATTATCATAATATTCATCTGATTGTAGTGTGAAATTTAAGATTTAGATACTAACTTGGAGAACCTATAGAGTTCAGGAGACTAGAAAGGGAACATTAATTGGCAAGGAGGAAGGAAGATAGTAAGGGGGTCATGGGGGAGCACAGGTGACATGAAGGGAAAAGGGGGAGTAAAGGGAGGGAGGTCTGAGTGGGGAAAGGGATGGCAGAACAGAACAAAGGAGGGACAGCACGGAGGATGTTTGAAAAGGCTAAATGGAAGATCATAAGATTAAATAGACACTCAAATAGTCAAACAAAAATGTATAATTGGAATTGCTCCAAACAGGGAATTATGCCAGATGCCATGGCTTGCCATGTAAACATTTGACAGCCTGGAAAGATGGCTGAGGTAAAGGTCATCTGTCTTTTTCAGAGGACATGGTTGTGATTCTTTGATAGGTTGTATATATTTTATGGAATTATAAAATGGATCATTTGCTTCCGAAAGAGGAAAAGCACAGGAACCTCCCATTTTCCTCGTACTTACAGATCTCTTTCCTGCTCTCTTGCACTCCCAAGCACAGGGTGTGACATGGCCACTACTGGGACCCTTTCCCATTGAACCTGGCCAAGAAGGCTGTTACATATTTCAAATTTCACTTGTACTTTGGGGACTCTTCAGATCTAATCCATCTGTGTCACCCACATGTGGATTAATGTGGGGCGTTTACTCACCACCCCCACAGCTTGCTAGAGTTTTCTTGAGTGCGAGCAGCAGGACATATTAGACAGAAGGATTTATAGCGGAGAATCTTGCGGAGATAAACAGATAGAAAATAAAGGATAGCCTCGAGAGGGCCTGGAACCTATTTCAACGGGCCCCGACTGTCTCTTGCCCAGGGTTTTTATAGAGACGCCAAGGGGTGGAGCAAAAGACCTCCTCCCCCAGCACAGCCAAGTGCAGACCATCTCAGACACCTGCACTCAGGCCCGTGGTCCTGATCATCCTCTATTCGGACCTGCTGGGTAAAGCCACGAGGAACCCCAGAACGGGCTCCCACAGATTAAGTAGCAGATAGGGTTACTCACCTGTTTCTGCCCATATCAGGTGAAGCTACATCAACTTATACATGTGCCCCAGCTTTCCTCTAGTTCATAGTATTCAGCGAGAGCCAAAGTGACTTTTATTTTTATTTAATTTTTTAAATACCTCTTAAAATTCTATGGTTGTATTTCTAGGGATGAGATAGATACACTGATATATTTCAGATAGTGCAAGTTCTGGTAAATCTGTTCAGTTTTACCTATGGCACAGAGGATAACTGACTACTACATATAATGGAAGCAAAGCCTCAATATGTACAGTACCTTCCCCTTGGGTTTGTATTATTTTATCAGATGTGCTACCACTGGCTGGAACAGCAACTGGAGTAGCTGGAGGTTCCTCCATAACTTGAGGGATGATAGTTTTTTTCTTACAAAATCTTCTAAAGAATGAAGTAACTGAAAATGTAGTCACAACAGGGAGAGTTATGTTAGTTTACGGCAGAAAACCAGAAAACTAATCATGGCTGTGTGTTTGTAAATATGGTCTAATTTCCTGTTCCAGCTAGTCATCAGTGTCAAGAGTGTTGCTTGTGGAAGATCACATTTTGTGATTAAGCAGTATACAGACAATATAGGTACTATCTGCATTTACGTGGCTGGTGCAATACAGAAGGAGCAGGACTGAATGTGTTGTATGGGTTTGGTGCCAGATGGGAGCTCTTCCTTCTGATAATCGCATGAATACACTGTTGTTCATACGATTCCTCTTTCTTCCATGCTTTTCTCCAAACACTGGAAGTTTCAGAAGGACTTCTCATGATACTTTCTAGTCTAAAAGAGAACTACAAATGGTAAATCATAAGGAAAGGCACATGTACAGCAGAAATACTCCAATGATGTTTGTTAAATATCAGAGGAATTCAGCTAGAAGCTAGTGACTGAATTTAGAGCGATCCATTGCATCCAGCATGGGAAGTGTGGCTGTTGTTGACTTTCATTCTTTATTCACCTGTGGTCCTTGTAGCTCACAGAGAACATACGGTATTAATAGCCTTACATGACTGAGAAGTAAACAACTGTGTGCACTCCCGACTTTTCACCGTTAGGACCACATTAGTTACACCCCTGTCACTGTGACCAAACCCCTGACAGGAGCAGCCTGAGAGAGAGAGATATTCTTTACCTTCCAATCCCTGACTCAAAACTGGAGTCACTGGAGGGCACTGGCTTAGTACAAATATGTGACTCTTCTCTTGCATCTTCAACCTGTCATATCCCTCCCACTGACTAATTGTGACTGCCAGGGAACCCCACTGAGAGATTATAGATTCGAGCATATTCCTTAGAAATACTCAGAGTCCAAATCATTCTACATCATGTTATTGCATGATGGTTTGACAAAAATGAAACTTCCCTTCAATTGGCCAAGCCTTCCTTGATGTCTTCAACATGACCAGGTAAGGAAAGCAGTCTGGCATTTGGGTGGTAAGTATGCACATGGCTTTCTAGATGACAAATATCCTCAGCCACTGTATGGACAACCCAGATAAATGTAGCTAGAAGGGCAGGGTCTGTATTAGCACCAAGTGTGCACCACACCTGCTCTGCTCGACTCATCAAAGTCCAGTTTCTACACACTCTTCTACCCACAGACTCTACGGGGCAATTGAGTCAAGCTCATCCCCTAACCATTATTTTAAACTTCTAGAAATACCTCTAATGCAAGATCAGGCTGAAAATCCCTATGTATAAAAGGATGAGTTTCAATTTATGGTTCTCCTCACTCTAGCTCTGAAGAATTGGGTTTACAGAAGTGTGCCACAATGGGCACATATTATACAGTCATTGGGATCAAATCCAGGGTTGTGCACATGCTAGAAGCACACTAAACCGAACTGGTCTTTACATTCCTGCCCATTGACCCTCTTTGACAAATCTGACTGTGAGGCTACTCTAACACAGCCAGCATCTTCAGAATGATGATACCCAGCCATGCTCTGCCTGTGTAACTCACTGCTGCTTATATCATTCCACTGAGTGCTCAGACACAGCAGGCAGCAGGGAGACTGACTGCCAGTGATAGAAGTAATTCTGGAACACAAACTCGAGCTCACCTTTAAAGATGTATAGATAGCCAAAAGAATGATCCAGTGCAGCTCAAGAATGAAGGGATGACTGGAGGTCTTAGTGGACATTGCCTATAAATTGTGTGGCTCTTTGGGCTCATGTTAATGTTGTCTAATCTGTTAAGCTTTTACAATAGTTCTTACTGGAATGAGCCATCTCTTCCATAAATCCAGTTATCACACACATCCGACCTATTTTTCAGTGCAGTGTCTCCTATAGTCAAATGCTCTGATCTGACCAAACATATGGACTTTCTATGGTGGTATTTTATTTGTACTGAAATGTGATTTAATTGTATGTTAATAAATAAAGTTGCCTGGGGTCTGAGCTATTAGAGCCATAAAAAGAGCGTGGCGGTGGTGGCACATGCCTTTAATCCCAGCACTTGGTAGGCAGAGCTAGGTAAGTCTCTGTATGTTCAGGGATACAGCCAGCATTGGAGACACACGCCTTTAAGACCTGGAGGGCTGTACTTACAGGCAGTGACGAGGCAGTCACGTGTTTGGGTTTACAACCAATGAGAAGGCAGAACAGAAAGACTATATCAAGACAAACACACAGGAAGTAGGTCTCTTTCAGAGAGGTAGGACCACCACAGGAGGAAGGGTAAGGTTTTAGCTCTGAGCTCTGACCTCTTGGCTTTCTCTTTTACATTGGTTCTGTGTTTCTTATTTAATAAGACGGTTGGTTACATCTACAAATTTCCATCTATCATACTTATGAGTGTCTGCAGGCAGCTAAAGAGTACTGCCTGGCTTTCTGCCCACTTGGTGCTCATCATTGTCTGCTGTTTACCTAGGGCTGGGTTATTGCAGGCAGATGCTGGGAAGATGGGCCTCTCACATAGGTATCCCTGAGCCCTTGACAAAATAAAAAGTACTTCCTGAGCTCTACCACTGGAAAGACTGATGACCTATCCATACACTTTGAGCTATCATTCTCCAGAGAAATGCACAAAAAAAAAACCAAAACAAAACCAAGTCTATCACACATCTGTACGGTGAGCTTTGAACACTTTTTTTTTAAGGTAAAATGTGTATCTTGCTTTTTGAATTGACAAATTTGTCACTGGAAAGTGGACTCTGTCATAGGGATAACTGTATTGGGAAAAAAATCTATTTAGACCCTGCCTGGTACACAAAATGCCAAAATAACTAGAGGCATCAGAACTGAAAGCAGTGACTGTAGACACATTGGTAAGACTCGTTACTTAGGGCATTGCCTTTTCCCTGCTTAAATTCCCAAGTTTCACTCCCAATAGGAGTCTTATATCACATTGGTGTGCCAGAGAAAAGACAGCCAGCATTTAAACAATTCTAAAATGTGTTTGAGAGATTCCGTAATACATACAACAATTAAATTTCCTCTTCTCCACCTGTAATTGAAAGGAAAGAAAACACTTTGAGGTTCAGGTCATACAGAGTCTTTTTGCATAGCTCTTTGGTTCACCCTATGACACAGCATAGTGTAAAGCAGGATAGGAAAAAGACATTAAAAAAAAGACTGTATTCATACATTATGTGATGATGTCACAGAAAACCAGGGCTACGTACTTTGTGACAAAAACTAATACATCACACACTAATGCTGACTCAAAGTGAGAGCAGAGCACCTCTTCTGTTTGGCCTTCACTGAGGGCTCCCTAAGCTACATCCCAGCATGGCAGACCAACTTAACAACCTGCCGTGGGAGATTAATTCCTTCTAAGAGGGGGCCTCCAATTATTTGCACGAGTGCACATGTTTTAAATGTATTATACCCTAAATATTCAAATATTGGATGCATGAAGCTTCCCACCATATTGAGACTTTTGGGGAACAACACAAATTCCATCTAGATGACAGGATGGGAAAACAAATAGGAGAGGCCCCTTAAGGAAAAACACACATCTTAATAGATGATATGCCTGTTAACTTCTGAGTCAATATTACACACATTTATCTAAAGAGGAGCCTTTTTTCTCCAGAAGAAAAGCCCCCCTCATACAGACTGTGACACTTGACACGGGAAGATTTGATTCAGTCTGGACCAAGATGGTACAATTCCACTTTGTCCTCTTCCTAAATTAACTCTCTAATACCCATGATGCCCTGCTCAGTTTCATTGTTCAATGGGATATGCACTGAAACATAAGATCACTAGAATAACCTTTCTATCTTAGAGAAAAGAAAGGCCCCCTTACCTTCTCCACCTTTATTTCTGTCTCTTCAGGTAGCACTAAAGGGGACAGAAAGTGACTGTCAGCTCATGGTCTTGCTTCCTACTTATGCAGCATCCTTACTTGATGTGACTAAAAGTGCATAGACTTAGTACATGTGACTAGACCTACTGAACAGGATTGTTGGGCAGCTGCTGAACTGTCTTCCCTTGAAGGGAAATTAAAACAGAAAAAGGCCTGGAGAGATATGAGTAACAGAATTGTATTTCCAGACAGTGGGGGACCTAAAGCAACATAAAATAATCTATCAGATTGAAGATTAAATACAAATCTTCACAGGTATTCTCTTTGGAGTGACCACTGGTATGCTTCAGTTTGCATGTAGAGGTCAGAAGACAAATTGTGGGATCCCAAATTGTAGATGCATAAGATAACCCCCACACCTAAGGCTCAGGGAACATTTTGGTAGAGGATTGGAAAGACTATAAGAACCAGAGGGACAGGACATATGCTGCTAGATAGTGTCTTCTAGACATGGCAGGGATGATATAGCCCATGAAATCTCAACACAGTTCCCCAAATAGGACCTGCATCATGACAGCCCCTACTGATATGGCACCCTAGACCAGGAGCTACAGAGAGGTTGCAGAGAGATGAATTTTCTCCAGAGGTAAGTCTCCTCATAAGTTATCTAATCCTGAACTAACTGCACTAAACATACAAGAGCACACATAGGTATATATAAGAGCAACATTAAATGAACTCCTGTGTTTATGTAAGTATAGTAGTTATCAGAGAAGAACTCATATATTTGAAGGGGGGACATGGGATGAGATGGATTGAGGAGAAGGTGGGATAGAATGATGTAAACACAGTAGTCACATTAAATTCTCAAAGAATTAAAAATGTAAATTATAACAATCCTGGTCTTTCACTTTTGTCTTCCTTCCTTCAATCAAGGTTTTTCATTGAAGCTAAACTGAGACTAATAGTCATCAGGACCCAGAATCATCCTTCTCTGGCCCTGAATATGCTGGGGTTACGGGTGTGCATAGAATTGTCTGAACTTTTTTATATGTGCACTGGAGATTAAATCATGCTGAGTGAGGTAACCCAGACTCAGAAAGAAAACATGATATGTACTCACTTATAGGAGGATACTAGATGTAAAACAAAGATGACTAGACTGCTACTCACAATTCCAGGGAGGCTACCTAGAAAACAGGACCCCAAGAAAAACATAGGGATCACTCAATGACAGAGAAATGGACGAGATCTACATGAACAACCTGGACGTGAGTGGGGGTAATGAAGGGCAAGGGTGGAGGGAAAGAGAGCTTAGGGGAACAGGAGATCCCAGATAGATCAAGAACAGAGAGAGAGAACAAGGAATAAAGACCATGATAAATGAAGACCACATGAGAATAGGAAGAAGCAAAGTGCTAGAGAGGCCCACAGAAATCCACAAAGATACCCCCACAATAGACTACTGCCAATGGTCGAGAGACAGCCGGAACTGACCTACTCTGGTGATAGAATGGCCAAACACCCTAACTATCATGCTAGAAACCTCATCCAATGACTGAGGGAACCAGATGCAGAGATCTTCGGCCAGGCCCCGGGTGGAGCTCCAGGAGTCCAATTGGCAAGAAAGAGGAGGGTTTGTATGAGCGAGAATTGTTGAGACCAAGGTTGGAAAAAGCACAGGGACAAATAGCCAAATGAAGGGAAACACAAGAACTATGAACCAATACCTGAGGAGACCCCAACTGGATCAGGCCCTCTGGATAAGTGAGACAGTTGATTAGCTTGATCTGTTTGGGAGGCATCCAGGCAGTGGGACCGGGACCTGCCCTCAGTGCATATGCTGGCAGTTTGGAACCTGGGGCTTATACAGGGACACTTGGCTCATCCTGGGAGGAGGTGACTGGACCTGCCTGGACTGAATCTACCAAGTTGAACTCAATTCTCAGGGGAGTCTTTGCCATGGAGGAGATGGGAATGGGGGGGGGCTGGGAGGAAGGCAGGGGGAGGGCAGGAGGGGGGGAGAACAAGGGAATCCATGGGTATATGTAAAATTAAATTAAATTATAAAATAAAAATTTAAAAAATTAAAAACAAAACAGGGTACCAATGTGTGCACAGTCTAATCACCTTCTGAGCATCTGTACACCATGTACTTAACTTTAAACAACTATTTAAAAGTGAATGTTCATGTCCCATTACATTATCTCTCAAAGGTAAAAATGATGCAATCTTGGTAAGTGTGAATAATGAGATAAATTGCAATAATTCATCATATGTGGTGCATATTTTATGAAAGAACAATGCACAATGGCTAATCTACATGTGTTTATGAACATGGTTTTCTGGTCTTTATAACACTTCAGCTTTGTGATATATATATGTATATATATATATATATATATATATATATATATATATATATATATATATATATATATTTATATATATAAACATATACATATATATCTGCAAGCCCTTTAAACTTACCAAAACTCCTAAATAATGATTATAAGTTGTGCATTTTTGGCAAGGTGAAGACCAAAGACATGAGACTTCTCTTAGAGAAGGCACAAAGGCTAGGCATTTCTCAGAGGTGATCCTTTCCATGCAAAATGGGGGCCTGTGAACACGAGGCTGCCATCAGTATATAGATGCAGGTAAATTCAAGACAAGGTCATTGTAGGGAGCAGATATTCTAATAATTGGAGTCACAGCTTCAGGTGTTTGGTCCAAATGACCATAACATGTCAGTGACTTTACTGTTGTCACACTTCCTAAGATTTCAGACAATGTTCTTCTGTTTGTGTTTGTTTTTTTTTTTTTTTTTGTGTGTGTGTGTGTGTGTGTGTGTGTGTGTCTGTGTCTATATCTGTCTGTGTGTATAGTGTCTGTGTGTATATGTGTGTGTGTCCCTGGGTGTGTCTTGGTGTGTCTATGTATGTGTTTTCACTTAGTTGTTTTTTTTTTTTTTTCGAGTCAGGGTTTCTCTGGGTAGCTTTGCGCCTTTCCTGGAACTCACTCTGTAGACCAGACTGGCCTTGAACTCACAGAGATCCACCTGCCTCTGCCTCCTGAGTGCTGAGATTAAAGGCGTGTACCACCACTGCCCGGCTCATGTAGTTGCATGGATCACTTAGTTTTTTTTTTCTTATTGTGCCTTGTGTCACTCTGTTTATGTGACTGCTCCAAGCTGACTCTGGTTAACTTCTCTGTCTTTACATGTTCAAGAACTTCAGTTGCACACAACCAGCCTTCTACCTATGCCCATCAGGTGAAGGGATGAGCCAGATGACCTAGTAAGATTCAAATGTCATTCTGTAAATGTAGTACACTAGAAGTTTTGGGTTCCGGACTCTTTTCTTGTGACTGATAAGTTTAGAGAAGGAGGAAGAGAAAATTATAGAATATAAAAGACACGACACATAGAGACTCATTCTGGGGACACTTCTGAGAAATGTTTTATAGTATGAAACACCATGAAAAAATTCCCGGAATAAGGGAATTGTCACACATGGATGTATTACTAGGTACAGAGTCTAGAGTCCACATGGCATTCCAGAAGTAGGAGAAAGTGGCTAGAGAAGAGAGAGATGGAGGATTATGGGGGTGGAGACTGGTCCTGGATCTCTGTGGGGCAACTTGAAATTCCCAAAAGAAAGCCACGAATACACAGAACACTAAGGACAATCACAGCCTGTGGCAAGATGTGTGTCAAGAAGGTTGCTCCCCAATTGCTCATGTCCTTCAGCCCTAGAAACATGGATATTAACTTATGGGAACTTCCTAAGACACCATATGTATCTTGGAATCAGAATCAAGAATGCATGAAAAAGAGCCAAGGCAGGGGTCAGAGATCAGATCCCTGCTCACTCATAAGGTCAGAGGCTCAAGGATGAAGGACAAGTCTCTGACCTCCTCTACACCTCAGTCATCCTGCATGGCAGTCCAGGATGAAGCGCATAGGCTGGGAATGAGCTACACATTAACACTAGACCCTTCCTTGCCAGTATATTACAGATGTGGTAGTTGTGTCAGACTAAACAGCCATTTTACCCAGCACTCTACCCTGTTGGTGCCACGTGAAGCAGGAGTTAACAGTGAACAGAGGACTATGCATGGACTGCTACAAGTCCTGAAGGAAGAAATGGAAGGGCTCTGTTCTTCCTTTATCATTGGGCTTACTCTGCTAGACTATCACCTACAGGTTCCTTAGAGTACAAAAGAGAATACTGTTCCTAACCAGTCACATTGGCTCTATCACAGATTAGTACACAAAGTGAACACAACACTTCATGGGCACTGTCATGGTGAATCTCAACAGTCAATTGGATGATACCCAGTACTGGGCAGCAAGTGTGAGATTAGAGCAGTTTAGTTTAGGTGAGGTGGAAAGACTACTGAACTCTACATGACATCATGGCTTAGGAAGGGATCAAGGATATATAAAAAGGTAAGCTGAGCATGAGCATTAAATCTTCTGGTCACTGACAGGTTATAATGGGACTCTGCCACAGACTCCTGCCTGTATATATAATTACCCCGTGTTACAGTCTATAAGCTGAGACTATATTCAAAAAAGTACCAATTACCTTTTAGGTTATCTTCACAGGAATTTTTAACAACAACTGAATAAATTATTCAGACAGGCAGAAGTAAAATGCAGAGCTAGTAACTGAATCCCAAACCCTGAAAGTTTGGTAGTATCACGGACTTAAAGAATAAATGTTCTGGGGAAATGTGTACAAAGGAGAGGAGGATATGCAAAGCACATTTAATAGCACACTCTGCTCACTTTCCATCATGTCCCTGTAATTGGAATAGAACAAGAACCTTCTATTTTCCTTGTCCTTAATGAAATCTTTACCACATTCCTAACTCAAAGACAATGCATAACATGACCACTAGTGGACCCTTGCTCATTGATTCAAACCAGGTACACTGATCCAAATTCACTGAGTTGAATTTCACCCTCAGTCATGTGACATTGGAACAATGTGCCTTGAGGAACATCAGCTCTACTCCATCTGCATTACCCACATGTGGGAGAAAGGATTAGAGGGTGGTCCACCCATTCCTGTCTACAGCAGGTGAAGCCACCCTGACTCATACTAATGAGCCTCAGTTTCCACCGGTTCATGCTATTGAATGAGAGCCGAAGGTGACATCAGATGCATTTTAAATTCTTTAGCTGTGTTTACATTGAAGACTTAGATATATTAGTATTAACCTACATAGGAAAAATTGTCTTAAACTTCTCTCTAGATTTACATATGAAAGAAAATGATTATCACCACATTACACAACTGGACAGAATTACAGAATTCACAACATGCCTTTTTTCTTATCAGTTGTTTCTATAGAATAAAATTTAGAGAATTCTGGTATCATCACATCTGTATGGGGTATAGCTTGTCTCTGCTGAATTCTCTCAATAAAGGAGAAACTGGGAATGCATCGAGAATAGAGTTTCATGTCAGCCTCATGGCAGAAAAACAGAGGAAACTAACAACTGTGTGTTTGTACATTTGATCTGATTGCTTGTTTCCGGGTACAGTCATCAGAGTGAGATTGTGCTTCAGGAGGATCACTGAATAGTGTACAACCAGTTAAGCATTACATGAACATGACAAGTAAAATCTAATTTATGTGGAAATACAGAAGGAAGAGCCCCATGACTGAACACACTTTGTGAGTGTGGTGCCAGAGCAGAGTGGTATCACTCTAATCCTTCTTAGAGCCCATGACACCCTTGCAATGGCTCCATTCACCGCTGTTCACTAAGACCCTAAGAATTTCTTAAGGACTACCCACAGGACTCACTAGGCTAAAACAGATCTTTGTAATGTATACTGTAGGAAAAAGCACAGGCATTCAGAAGTGCCCTGTGATGTCTGTGAGATACCAGAAGACTTCAGCTACACAGGAGTAACTGAATTCAGACAAACTGTTTCATTTACTCTAGAACACTGGAGAACTGCTATTCTTCATTCTTTGACTACCCCTTATATAATAGTACATCTCATGGACAATGTATGGCATTGTCCATGGGAGGTAGGAAGGTAAGAAGCTTTGAAAACTTGTGACATTTCACACAATGGAGCAGTAACAGCTGCATTTGTGTGCCAGTGACGACCTCTCCTGACAGAAACAACAGACAGGAGACATGCTCTGCCAGGCAGTCCCTGACTCCAAGTGTGAGCTTCATCCGAAGTGAGCTGTCGGATTCCTGGATCAGTAAACAGCACCTCCTCTATCATCCTCAACCTGCCACTGGCCTCTCAGTGACTGAGTCTGACCCTCTGGAAAAAAAAAATTGGGAGGGTACCAATGCTTCCAGGCTCCAAGTCAATCTAAACCAAGTTTTTACGTGGAGGATGGGAGAAAAGGAAACTCTTTTAATCTCACGAAACCTGGATAAACCCTCATCAGGAAGAGGCTGGAAAAGCAGCCTGGTGCCATTTTAGGTGATAGATGTCCCCTGAAACTGTGTGGACAGTCTGAACTGAGTTCAGCTAACAGAATGGTAGTCTACACAGGCTACATGTGAGTTTGCAAGGTGCTGTTCATCCATTCTTCATGAAAGCTCTGTTTCTCCAGAATCTTCTCCCACACAGACATAGGGGCAATGGACGAAGTCCTACTCCCCTCTGTTGTTTTCTTTTCACTTTTTCAGAGAAAAGGTCTCTGGCCCACAGTGATCTCAATGCTACATTGTAGAAATAGATGACTTTGAACATAAAATTCTCCCATCGGCAACTCTGAAGGAGGTTTATAAAGCTATATAACCACAGCAGATCTTTTGCTTACTGGGATCTCAAACCCAAGGCCTTAGAAATGGTAGGTATGCAATGAACCACATTCTCTCTCAAGAACTAGCTCTTCTTTGCCAAAGGCCTTCATAGCACATGCCTGAGCAAATATACAGAAACCATTTTGCAAATAACGATGCTCTTCTCACTCCTACCTGCTGCCTGTGGTCCCCCTAGTGCTTCCACTCACAGGCAGTATGGCCACTGACTACCAGTGAGCAGAAGACCCTTGGAGCCCAGAGTCTAGGTCACATTTAAAAACCTGTTGCCAGGAGCTAAGGAGACCAGAGGTTAACATCCCCTGCTGTTCCTGCAGAGGACACAGGTCTGGTTGGTTTCTATCACAGAAAAAACAGCTCAAAACAGTCTATAACTCCAGTTGCTAGAAACCATACAGCTAATTTGAGTCTGCATATGTATCATAGATACAAATGGTGCACATACATTCATACAGGTGAATACTCACATACTCAAAATAAAAATAAATATATCTTTAAAAAATGTCTTCCTATTAGGAAAATGTGTCAGCATAGATCCAGAGCCAAGTGGTAACTGGACACCTGCCCCATCTCCCCATGCAGTATCTGTTTCCCATTCTCAGAATCAGTGATCTGACTAGAAGCCTGTGAGCTTTCTAACCTTTCATTCTTCGGAATGTCTGTATGTAGATGAGAAGTAATGCCCTGGGCTCTCTGTGGTAGTCACTACAGGGTCCTGATCTCTGCAGTTTTGACCTATTGAAGGCAGATACTGGGATGTTCCAAGTTAGGGATTACCAAGTGCTGGGGCTATAGAAGGTCTCTTCATCTCCATGGACAGCCTCATCACTTATCTCTGTGCCTTGGTTTATTCTTTCACAGAGTAGCACACAAACAAATAAATGTACTGCATATGATGGGCTTTGAACATATATACTTTATATAGGTCAAGCGTGTATCCTAATATGGTAATTCAACAGCTTGTCCCTGTAGATTGGACTGAGCAATTAGGATACATATCTTGGGGAAAAACAGATTTAGATGTAGCCTGTTGTACACCATTCCAGACTAACTACAGGCATCATAGCTGAATCCAGTGCACATGGACAAATACGTCCACTATTTATTTTAACTTAGAGACCCACTTTTTAAAAAAATACGGTCCAAATGCTTCCCAATAGGTGGCATAGATCACAGTGCCTGGTTAGATATAAGGATACCAAGTATTTACACAGTTCATTCCTAAAACGTGTCTTAGGAAAAAATTCCATAATACATACCTCGTCTTTGGTTTCTGCAATGCACCTGAAATGTAAAGGAAAGAAAATAGTATGTGGCCTAGGTCATGATGATTTCTGTTTGCAAGGGTCCTTGAAATACATATCAGCATGATATAATGGCAATCAAAGTGGGAAAGAGTCTTCAAATAAAAGACTCTGCTTTAGTATATCATATGATGGTGTCACAAAAGAACTGGGGTTCCTCACTTGTACCACTTCCCACTTTTGCTGGTTCACACACCAGATCAAGAGGCACTATCTGTTTGGTCTCTGCTGCGTGTTCCCTAAGCCACACTGCAACATGCTGGAGCATCTTTATGATCCTGCTATGAAATTAACCCTGCCACAGTGTAGCCTCAATTATTTACACTAATGCTCATGTGTTAAAAGGCTAACCACCTGCAACCCCACACTAGACATAGGAAGCTTGCTCCATATGACTGTTGTGGAACATACTGCATGGAAATTGAGGGGATCTGAAGTGCCTGACAACTTCTAAACCAAAACTTTAAGTTTTATCTAAAGAGAACCTTTTTTCTCCAGAAGAAAAGGCCTGCTCACAAGACTGATAATTAACACTGGATGCTTTGATGCTCTATTCAGTTTGGACCAGGCTGGTACAATTCTTCTTCTCCCCTTCCAAACTAACTCTCTAATACCCATGATGCCTGCTCAGTTTTGTTGTTCAGTGGGATATCCTCTGAAACATAAGATCACTAAAGTAACCTTTCTATTTTAGAGAGAAAAAGGCTCTCTTACCTCCGACGACTTTTCTTCTGTCTTTGTGCGGCCATCTCGTCTAAGTGTGTTTTCATCATTTTCCGGTATTACTAGGGGGACAGAAAGTCATGAGCTTGCAGACTGACAGCTCTTGGTCCTGCTTCCTACCTATGTAGCATATTTGCTTGATGTGGGTAAAAGTGCATGGACTTAGGACATGTGACTAGACCTACTGAACAGGATGGTTGGGCAGCTGCTGAACCGTCTTCCCTTGAAGGAAATTAAAGCAGAGAAAGACCAGGAGACATATGAGTAAGAGATTTGTTGCATTTCTAGACAGTGGACACCCAAAGGAACATAAAATAATCTGTCTTTGATTGTGTATTGTTAAATTAACATTTTAACATGTATTCTGTTTGGAGGGCCACTTGTGAGGTTTCATTTTGGGTGTGGAGGTCAGTGGATAGCTTGTGGGATCTGTTTCTCTCCTTTGCCATGTGTGTTCTGAGTTTCAAATCCAGGTCATTGGGCTTAGAGAAGGCATCGATATCCTTGGAAAGAAGAATTTTATCCTTCCCCATGACCAAACTTGTGTTTAAACTTTAGTGTGTGTGTTTACAATTTTTATCATTCAAATTTCAGGAAAGAGTTGACAGATGAGGACGGCAGGAATACAATCTTTTATGTAGTAATAGTCTCACATGAAACTCTCAACTTGAAAAGAAGAGAATCACTATGAAGGAAGCAGCTGTATAGGATGTCAGCATTTTACTCCAAGATCAAAAAACATAAAGAAATTTGCATGGACTAGGAAGAGAATCACAAGCTAAGAGCACTAGAACTAGAAATACAAAAGAAACTCCAGGACTTAGAAGATGTGTAACGATAGAATGTTGGCAGATAAATGCCTAGTGATATATGAGAGTGCTTTCATTAGCCACTCTCAAGAAAAAACCCCATGAACTACTAGGAGAAGCAAAGACCATTTTGAAAGATGAAATAGGCAACTTTGAATCCAGAGTGACATCCATTCAGCAGGTGTTAGCACATCTGAAATTTCAGTTGGATGCAAAATTATCCTTCAACATAACCAGTGAGGTTGATGAAAAGGAATCATATCAGCATACATTTAAAATATTTGTCTATCTTCTATGGAGCTGTGGGTTGTAGTTTGGTTAACTTTGCTTTACTTCTGGTAATGAGTGAGTAAATACAAGAGATGCTAGGTAACAAGGCGGATGCTAAAAGGGACGCGAGGAACGCCCTCAGAAGGGGAAATAGATGAGAACTCCTGAGAAACCTGGGGGTTAGGGTGGGACAATGGAAAGTAGGGATATGGGATCGGGGCATAGGGAAATGGGACAGTTGAGCAGGGGATGGGATGGGCAGCTTGGGAGAGCAATGAAAGAGATGACTTGATAGAGGAAGACATCATGGGGATAGGGAGAAACCTGGTCAGGGAAGTTCCCTGGAATCCACAGGCATGACCCAACTTAGAATACTAGCAGTGGTGGAAAGGTTCCCTGAGCTAGCCTACCCTGGTGATCAGATTGGTGACTACCCTAACTGTCATCATAGAGCCTTCATCAAGTAACTGATGGAAACAGATGCAGAGAGCCATGGCCAAGCATGTTCAGTCGAAGAGAGGGAAGAGTAATTCTATGAGCAAGGGGCATCAAGACCATGATGGGAAGACTTACAGATACAACTAAACTAAGCTGGTGGGCACTCATGAACTTTGGACCCATAGCTGTGGATCATGCATGGGAAAGGACTGGGCCTTTACTTGGGCAAGACCGTTGTGTAGCTTGGTGTGTTTCATGGCACCCTGACCGTGGGAATAGGATCTATCCCTGGAGCATGAACTGGCTTTTGGAGCCCATTGCCCATGGTAGGGACACCTTGCACAGCCTTGATGAAAGGGGAGAGGTGTAGACCTGTCCCAGCTGAATGTTCTGGGCTTGCTGACTCTCCATGGGAGGCCATACATTTTCAAAGGAGGGGATGAGGGGTAGGCTGGTGGAAAAGGCTGGAGTGGGAGCAGAGAGGGAATGAGGTACAAATCTGTGGTTGGTAAGTGAAATGAATAAATTAAAAGATTCCTAAAAAATGTTTGTCTAGCACACTCAAGCATTGTTTTAAATGATAATTTCCATTCTTCAAAGGACATGGATGGGAGTTTTAAACATTTCATTTCATTAATGGAAATCTGTGTATTTAACATATATTGCTTCTTTATTTCATATGTTGAGAAGGAGACAATATTCATGTTCCATTTATATCATAAGTATATCAATTTTAGTAGGTTCATGTGATATTCATAAAATCAGCTAAACCAACAACAACGAGAACTTTAGATTTTCTAAATATTGTGTAGGAAATTGCTGTCTTATGATTGAAATAAACACTCAAATTGAGCAAGTGAAATGTTACATAAATCAGTTCCAATGGAATAGAGCCCCAAGAAAACAATCTCTGCAATGAGCAATGACATGGAAACTCAAGCAAATCATGCAAGTGATTATGTATCTCAATGGTGGCATGATATTTGCCAATAATTAAACTTTTCTACAACTTTCACCACAAATGGTTATGATTTTATTGTAATTGTGCACATGCCATTCAGATTTCTTGTTCATGGGTATGCATGAATGTGCATGTGTGAGTGTAGTTTTGATCATAGGTGTGGATTAGATGCATTTGCTTGTTGCATGTAAGTGTTCGTGTGCATGGATGTGAGAGGAGTGTGTGGACTATCCTACATTAGTCCACACACTCAGTTACCACCTGCCCTCCATTCTGATCCCCTAATGTCAGAACCCACAGTGGTGGTATTGGCAGGGATCATCTTCCATAGTCCTTCCTGCCTAGCTTTATGAAGGACCCTCAAACAAATGCCAACTCAGGGTTGGACACAGGCAAGAGCCCCATATCCAGGCTCTCTGGAGTATTCGAAACCTATTCTAAACCTGTTCTATGATAATGTGCTGCCCACCCATGAAGGCCCTCTATGCCCAGACCCAGGCAGATTTATCAACTCTCTTATGAGTCTGAATCACTTCTCTCCTTCCATTCCACGCATCAGCAGGCCCAGACCCAGAAAGGCAGCACATCTGTCAGCCCTTTTGCTGACTGTGACCCATGATACTCATTCTTCACCCTGTGTGACAATGCCACACCAAACAGATTATGGAGGCCAATACTAGGACCATCTTTTGAAAGCTCACCCAGGACCCTTAACTCATCCCACCACTTAGTCTCAGACACAAGGTAGCCAGATCCATGAATAGAAGTCATACATTTTTGGCAAGTCCTAGGTGAAGGCCATATGTGTTGTCTTCAAAAAAGCATTAACGGTAGATACTTCTCAGAGGCTTCTGCCTTTCCATGCAAAATGAGGGTGTCTGTACATGAGGCTGCCTGCAGCACAGCTACAGACGGGTATAAAGTAGAGACAGTGTCAAGGAAGTTACCAGACATTGCACTAATTGGGGTCAGAGCATTAGGTGTTCGAGAGTTCCAAATTGACCATCAAAAGTCAGTGGTTTGGCTTTGTCACTTTCCATAAATTTTGGGACAATTTCCTTCAGTTTTTTTTTTATATAATTTAGTTATTCTTTTACACTACTCTGATTAGGAGACCTTTCCTAGCTGATTTTAGACTCAACTCTTCCCTCTCTTTTCTCATATTCAAGTGCATTATGTATTCAACAGCAGGCTTTCACCTCTACCCACCAGTATCATAAGAGACTCAGATGGGCATTCTTTTGAGCAATGTTTCAATGTTCCCAGGTAGAAAGAATATCCCACACCTTGATGCAATACCAGGTACAGTGTCTAGAGGACTCAGTATCCCAGAGGTAGGTACCAGAGAAGGGAGGAAGAAGATAAAAGGGGTAGAGACTGCTCCTAGATCTAGGAGGGACACCTTGCTCAGAAGTAATAACTGTTGAGTTTAAGGAGAGGAGACACAATGTATTAAGGCTACTGAGATTGTCTATGAAAAGGAGCCAAGCCCCAAGTAGTTCAATGAGATAATGCGGAAGATCAGACAGACTTGTAAAGATCAAAGTTCTTGAACCTACCAAAGAGGGGAGAGCCTGGAGGAACCACAATCCTCAGATATGAACTCATTTCTGCCCAAAGACCACCATGTCAGATACTCGAGTACAAAGTCATAAATATACAAAACATAGAGGACAGACACAGCCTGTGGCAAGATGTGTGTCAAGAAGGTTGCTCCCCAATTGCTCATGTCCTTCAACACTTGGAACATGGGTATTAGCTTATGGGAACTTCCTAAGACACCATCTGTATCTTGGAATCAGAATCAAGAATGCATGAAAAAGAGCCAAGGCAGGGGTCAGAGATCAGATCCCTGCTCACTCATAAGGTCAGAGGCTCAAGGATGAAGAATAAGTCTCTGACCTCCTTTACACCTCAGTCATCCTGCATGGCAGTCCAGGATGAGGCACATAGGCTGGGAATGAGCTACACATTAACACTAGGCACTTCTTTGCAGTATATTGCAGATGTGGTAGTTCTGTCAGACATTTTACCAACACTGTACCCTGTTGGTGGCACATGAAGAAGGAGTTAACAGTGAACAGAGGACTATGCATGGACTGCTACAAGTCCTGAAGGAAGAAATGGAAGGGCTCTGTTCTTCCTTTATCATTGGGCTTACTCTGCAAGACTATCACCTACAAGACTATCTTGTTCCTTAGAGTAAAAGAGAGAATACTGTTCCTCACCAGCCACATTGTCTCTATCACAGGTAAGTACACAAAGTGAACACAACACTTCATGGGCACTGTCATGGTGAATCTCAACAGTCAATTGGATGATACCCAGTACTGGGCAGCAAGTGTGAGATTAGAGCAGTTTAGGTTAGGTGAGGTGGAAAGACTACTGAACTCTACATGACATCATGGCTTAGGAAGGGATCAAGGATATATAAAAAGGTAAGCTGAGCATGAGCATTAAATCTTCTGGTCACTGACAGGTTATAATGGGACTCTGCCACAGACTCCTGCCTGTATATATAATTACCCTGTGTTACAGTCTATAAGCTGAGACTATATTCAAAAAAAGTACCACTTCCCTTTTAGGTTATCTTCACAGGAATTTTTAACAACAACTGAACAAATTATTCAGACAGGCAGAAGTAAAATGCAGAGCTAGTAACTGAATCCCAAACCCTGAAAGTTTGGTAGTATCACGGACTTAAAGAATAAATGTTCTGGGGAAATGTGTACAAAGGAGAGGAGGATAAGCAAAGCACATTTAATAGCACACTCTGCTCACTTTCCATCATGTCCCTGTAATTGGAATAGAACAAGAACCTTCTATTTTTCTTGTCCTTAATGAAATCTTTACCACATTCCTAACTCAAAGACAATGCATAACATGACCACTAGTGGACCCTTGCTCATTGATTCAAACCAGGTACACTGATCCAAATTCACTGAGTTGAATTTCACCCTCAGTCATGTGACATTGGAACAATGTGCCTTGAGGAACATCAGCTCTACTCCATCTGCATTACCCACATGTGGGAGAAAGGATTAGAGGGTGGTGCACCCATTCCTGTCTACAGCAGGTGAAGCCACCCTGACTCATACTAATGAGCCTCAGTTTCCACCAGTTCATGCTATTGAATGAGAGCCAAAGGTGACATCAGATGCATTTTAAAATCTGTAGTTGTGTTTACATTGAAGACTTAAATATATTGGAATTATCCTACATAGGGAAATAGTCTTAAGCTTCTCTTTAGATTTACATATAAAGAAAATGATTATCACCACATTACACAACTGGACAGAATTACAGAATTCACAACATACCTTTTTCATTAGGAATTTCTATAGAATAAAATTTACAGATTTCTGGTGTCATCACATCTGTATGCGGTATTGCTTGTCTTTGCTGAATTCTCTTCAATAAAGGAGAAACTGGGAATGCATCGAGAATAGAGTTTCATGTCAGCCTCATGGCAGAAAAACAGAGGAAACTAACAACTGTGTGTTTGTACATTTGATCTGATTGCTTGTTTCCGGGTACAGTCATCAGAGTGAGATTGTGCTTCAGGAGGATCACTGAATAGTGTACAACCAGTTAAGCATTACATGAACATGACAAGTAAAATCTAATTTATGTGGAAATACAGAAGGAAGAGCCCCATGACTGAACACACTTTGTGAGTGTGGTGCCAGAGCAGAGTGGTATCACTCTAATCCTTCTTAGAGCCCATGACACCCTTGCAATGGCTCCATTCACCGCTGTTCACTAAGACCCTAAGAATTTCTTAAGGACTACCCACAGGACTCACTAGGCTAAAACAGATCTTTGTAATGTATACTGTAGGAAAAAGCACAGGCATTCAGAAGTGCCCTGTGATGTCTGTGAGATACCAGAAGACTTCAGCTACACAGGAGTAACTGAATTCAGACAAACTGTTTCATTTACTCTAGAACACTGGAGAACTGCTATTCTTCATTCTTTGACTACCCCTTATATAATAGTACATCTCATGGACAATGTATGGCATTGTCCATGGGAGGTAGGAAGGTAAGAAGCTTTGAAAACTTGTGACATTTCACACAATGGAGCAGTAACAGCTGCATTTGTGTGCCAGTGACGACCTCTCCTGACAGAAACAACTGACAGGAGACATGCTCTGCCAGGCAGTCCCTGACTCCAAGTGTGAGCTTAGTCCCAAATGAGCTGTGGGATTCCTGGATCAGTAAACAGCACCTTCCTCTATCATCCTCAACCTGCCACTGGCCTCTCAGTGACTGAGTCTGAACCTCCGGAACAAAATTGGGAGGGTACCAATGCTTCCAGGCTCCAAGTCAATCTAGACCAAGTTGTCACGTGGAAGTTGGGAGGAAAGGAAACTCTTTTAATCACATCAAACCTGCATAAACCCTCATCAGGAAGAGGCTGGAAAAGCAGCCTGGTGCCATTGTAGGTGACAGATGTCCCCTGAAATTGTGTGGACAATCTGAACTGAGTTCAGCTAACAGAATGGTAGTCTACACAGGCTACGTGTGAGTTTGCAAGATGCTGCTCATCTATTCTTCATGAAAGTTCTGTTTCTCCAGAATCTGCTCCCACACACAGACACACGGGCAATGGAAAAAGTCCTACTCCCCTCTGTTGTTTTCTTTTCACTTTTTTTTAGAGAAACGGTCTCTGGCCGACAGTGATCTCAATGTCACTTTGTAGAAATGGATGTCTTTGAACTTAAAATTCTCCCATCAGCACCTCTGAAGGAGGTTTATAAAGCTATACAACCACAGCACATCTTTTGCATACTGGGAGCTCACACCCGAGGCCTTAGAAATGGTAGGTATGCAATGAACCACATTCTCTCTCAAGAACTAGCTCTTCTTTGCCAAAGGCCTTCATAGCACATGCCTGAGCAAATATACAGAAACCATTTTGCAAATAACGATGCTCTTGTTACTCCTACCTGCTGCCTGTGGTCCCCCTAGTGTTCCCACTCACAGGCAGTATGGACACTGACTACCAGTGAGCAGAAGTCCCCTTGGAGCCCAGAGTCTAGCTCACATTTAAAAACCTGTTGCCAGGAGCTAAGGAGACCAGAGGTTATCATCCCCTGCTGTTCCTGCAGAGGACACAGGTCTGGTTGGTTTCTAACACAGAAAAAACAGCTCAAAATAGTCTATAACTCCAGTTGCTAGAAACCATACAGCTAATTTGAGTCTGCATATGTATCATAGATACAAATGGTGCACATACATTCATACAGGTGAACACTCATATACCCAAAATAAAAATAAATATATCTTTAAAAACGTCCTCCTATTAGGAAAATGTGTCAGCTCAGATCCAGAGCCAAGAGGTAACTGGAGTTCCTAGTGGACACTGTTGTTAAGATGAGTGTCTCTTTTGTGCTCATGCTATTGGTTTTTTTTTGCTAAATCATTTATTTCTTTTTGATATATAGTACTTTCATTTTTTCTATTAAAATCTTGATCTTGAATTTGCATGAGAGAATTTTTAAATTTTTCATTTTTTCCCTTTTGTTGGAAATGGATTTTTTTCATACAATATTCCAAATTATAGTTTCTCCTCCCCTTGTTCCTGCCAGTTCCTCCCAATCTCCCATCTCATTTGGATCCATTCTGTCTGTCTCCCACTAGAAAAAAATTTCTGAAAGATAACAACCAAACATGACAAAAGAAATATAAGATATAGAAAAACCATCATATCAAACTATTTCTTTAAAAAATCTTTTTTTTTGATATTATAATAAGGACATCATTTCCCACACCTGTTTCTCAATGAAAACCCTCCTCTAGACCCATAAACCTTTCCTTGCTCTCTTTCAAAACATGGCTCCTTTTCTCACTAACTGGAGTGTGTGTGTGTGTGTGTGTGTGTGTGTGTGTGTTCCAAATCAAATAAATAGAACCTGATCAGTATACATAATATTACTTTTATGCTTTATATGTATATGTGTTCAGGGCTGAGCATTGTATAAACAATTGTTGTGCTCTTTTTCTGAGAAGTGTTTCTTCCATTTTTCATTAGTTCTTACTGGATTAATCCATGTACTATAAAATTCTAAATGAAACACACCTGCCCCATCTCGCCATGCAGTATCTGTTTCCCATTCTCAGAATCAGTGATCTGACTAGAAGCCTGTGTGCTTTCTAACCTTTCATTCTTCGGAATGTCTGTATGTAGATGAGAAGTAATGCCCTGGGCTCTCTGTGGTAGTCACTACAGGGTCCTGATCTCTGCAGTTTTGACCTATTGAAGGCAGATACTGGGATGTTCCAAGTTAGGGATTACCAAGTGCTGGGGCTATAAAAGGTCTCTTCATCTCCATGGACAGCCTCATCACTTATCTCTGTGCCATGGTTTATTCTTTCACAGAGTAGCACACAAACAAATAAATGTACTGCATATGATGGGCTTTGAACATATATACTTTATAAAGGTCAAGTGTGTATCCTAATAGGGTAATTCAACAGCTTGTCCCTGTAGATTGGACTGAGCAATTGGGATACCTATCTTGGGAAAAAACAGATTTAGATGTGGCCTGGTGTACACCATTCCAGACTAACTACAGGCATCATAGCTGAATCCAGTGCACATGGACAAATGCCTCCACTATTTTTTTAACTTAGAGACCCACTTTTTAAAAAATACAGTCCAAATGCTTCCCAGTGTCATAGATCACAGTGGCTGGTTAGATATAAGGATACCAAGTATTTACACAGTTCATTTCTAAAACGTGTCTTAGGAAAAAGATTCCATAATACATACTTCGTCTTCGATTTCTGCAATGCACCTGAAATGTAAAGAAAAGAAAACAGTCTGTGGCCTAGGTCATGATGAGTTCTGTTTGCATGGGACATTGAAACACATATCAACATGGTATAATGCAAATCAAAGTGGGAAAGAGTCTTCAAATAAAAGACTCTGCTTTAGTATATCATATGATGGTGTCACAAAAGAACTGGGGTTCCTCACTTGTACCTCTTCCCACTTTTGCTGGTTCACACACCAGATCAAGAGGCACTATCTGTTTGGTCTCTGCTGCATGTTCCCTAAGCCACACTGCAACATGCTGGAGCATCTTTATGATACTGCTATGAAATTAACCCTGCCACAATGTAGCCTCAAATATTTATACTAATGCTCATGTGTTAAAAGTCTAACCACCTGCAACCCCACACTAGACATAAGAAGCTTGCTCCATATGACTGTTGTGGAACATACTGCATGGAAATTGAGGGGATCTGAACTGCCTGACAACTTCTAAACCAAAACTTTAAGTTTTATCTAAAGAGAACCTTTTTTCTCCAGAAGAAAAGGCCTGCTCACAAGACTGATAATTAACACTGGATGCTTTGATGCTCTATTCAGTTTGGACCAGGCTGGTACAATTCTTCTTCTCCCCTTCCTAAGCTAACTCTCTAATACCCATGATGCCTGCTCAGTTTTGTTGTTCAGTGGGATATCCTCTGAAACTTAAGATCACTAAAGTAACCTTTCTATTTTAGAGAGAAAAAGGCTCTCTTACCTCCGATGAATTTTCTTCTGTCATTGTGCGGCCATCTGGTCTAAGTGTGTCATCATTTTCTGGTATAACTAGGGGGAGAGAAAGTCATGAGCTTGCAGACTGTCAGCTCTTGGTCCTGCTTCCTACCTATGTAGCATCTTTGCTTGATGTGGGTAAAAGTGCATGGACTTAGGACATGTGACTAGACCTACTGAACAGGATTGTTGGGCAGCTGCTGAACCGTCTTCCCTTGAAGGAAATTAAAGCAGAGAAAGACCAGGAGAGATATGAGTAAGAGATTTGTTGCATTTCTAGACAGTGGACACCCAAAGCAACATAAAATAATCTGTCTTTGATTGTGTATTGTTAAATTAACATTTTCACATGTATTCTGTTTGGAGGGCCACTTGTGAGGTCTCATTTTGGGTGTGGAGGTCAGTGGATAGCTTGTGGGATCTGTTCCTCCCCTTTTGCCAGGTGTGTTCTGAGTTTCTAATCCAGGTCATTGGGCTTAGAGAAGGCATCGATATCCTTGGAAAGAAGAATTTTATCCTTCCCTGTGACCAAACTTGTGTTTAAACTTTAGTGTTTGTGTTTACAATTTTCATCATTCCAATTTCAGGTAAGAGTTGACAGATGAAGACGGCAGGAATACAATCTTTTATGTAGTAAAAGTCTCACATGAAACTCTCAACTTGGAAAGAAGAGAATCACTATGAAGGAAGCAGCTGTATAGGATGTCAGCATTTTACTCCAAGATCAAAAAACATAAAGAAATTTGTATGGACTAGGAAGAGAATCGCAAGCTAAGAGCAGAACTAGAAATACAAAAGAAACTCCAGGACTTAGAAGATGTGTAACGATAGAATGTTGGCAGATAAATGCCTAGTGATATATGAGAGTGCTTTCATTAGCCACTCTCAAGAAAAAAACCCATGAACTACTAGGAGAAGCAAAGACCATTTTGAAAGATGAAATAGGCAACTTTGAATCCAGAGTGACATCCATTCAGCAGGTGTTAGCACATCTGAAAGTTCAGTTGGATGCAAAATTATCCTTCAACATAACCAGTGAGGCTGATGAAAAGGAATCATATCAGCATACATTTAAAATATTTGTCTATCTTTTATGGAGCTGTGGGTTGTAGTCTGGTTAACTTTGCTTTACTTCTGGTATCTTCTAATGAGTGAGTAAATACCAGAGATGCTAGATAACAAGGAGGACCCTAAAAGGGACATGAGGAACGCCCTCAGAAGGGGAAATAGATGAGAAACCTGGGGGTTAGGGTGGGACAATGGAAAGTAGGGATATGGGATCGGGGCATGGGGAAATGGGACGGTTGAGCAGGGGATGGGATGGGTAGCATGGGAGAGCAATGAAAGAGATAACTTGATAGAGGAAGACATCATGGGGATAGGGAGAAACCTGGTCAGGGAAGTTCCCTGGAATCCACAGGCATGACCCAACTTAGATTACTAACAGTTGTGGAAAGGTTGCCTGAGCTAGCCTACCCTGGTGATCAGATTGGTGACTACCCTAACTGTCATAAAGAGCCTTCATCTAGTAACTGATGGAAACAGATGCAGAGAGCCATGGCCAAGCATGTTCAGTCGAAGAGAGGGAAGAGTAATTCTATGAGCAAGGGGCATCAAGACCATGATGGGAAGACAGATACAGCTAAACTAAGCTGGTGGGCACTCATGAACTTTGGACCCACAGCTGTGGATCATGCATGGGAATGGACTGGGCCTTTGCCTGGGCAAGACCGTTGTGTAGCTTGGTGTGTTTCATGGCACCCTGACAGTGGGAATAGGATCTATCCCTGGAGCATGAACTGGCTTTTGGAGCCCATTGCCCATGGTAGGGACACCTTGCACAGCCTTGATGAAAGGGGAGAGGTGTGGACCTGCCTCAGCTGAATGTTCTGGGCTTTGCTGACTCTCCATGGGAGGCCATACATTTTTGATGGAGGGGATGAGGGTTAGGCTGGGGGAAAAGACGGAAGAGGGAGGAATGAGGGACAAATTTGTGGTTTGTATGTGAAATGAATAAAGAGATTCCTAAAAAGATGTTTGTCTAGCACACTCAAGCATTGATTTTAATGATAATTTCCATTCTTCAAAGGACTTGGAGGGGAGTTTTAATCATTTCATTTCATTAATGGAAATCTGTGTATTTAACGTATATTGCTTCTTTTTTCATATATTCAGAGGAGACAATATTCATGTATCCATTTATATCATAAGTATATCAATTTTAGTAGGTTCATGTGATATTCATAAAATCAGCTAAACCAACAACAGCGAGAATTTTAGATTTAATAAACATTGTGTAGGTAATTGCTTTCTAATGATTGATGGTCTTATGAGTGAAGTAAACACTCGAATTGAGCAAGTGAAATGTTACATAAATCAGTTCCAATGCAATAGAGACCCAAGAAAACAATCTCTGCAATGAGCAATGACATGGAAACTCAAGCAAATCATGCAAGTGATTAAGTATCTCAATGGTGGCATGATATTTGGCAAAAATTAACTTTACTACAACTTTAACCACAAATTGTTATGATTTTATTGTAATTGTGCACATGCCATTCAGATTTCTTGTTCATGGGTATGCATGAATGTGCATGTGTGAGTGTAGTTTTGATCATAGGTGTGGATTAGATGCATTTGCTTGGTTGTAGGTAAGTGTTCGTGTGCATGGATGTGAGAGGAGTGTGTGGACTATCCTGCATTAGTCCACACACTCAGTTACCACCTGCCCTCCATTCTGATCGCCTAGTGTCAGAACCCACAGTGGTGGTATTGGCAGGGGTCATCCTCCATAGTCCTTCCTGCCTAGCTTTATGAAGGACCCTCAACCTAATGCCAAAACAGGTATGGACACAGGCAAGTGCCCCATACCCAGGCTCTCTGGAGTATTCTAAAACTATTCTAAACCTGTTCTATCATATAGTGCTACTAACCCATGAAGGCCCTCTATGCCCAGACCCAGGCAGATTTATCAACTCTCTTATGAGTCTGAATCACTTCTCTCCTTCCATTCCACCCATCAGCAGGCCCAGACCCAGAAAGGCAGCACATGTGTAAGCCCTTTTCCTAACTGTGACCCATGATACTCACTCTTCACCCTGTGTGACTATGCCACACCAAACAGATTATGGAGGCCAATACTAGGTCCATCTTTTGAAATCTCACCCAGGACCCTTAACTCATCCCACCACTTAGTCTCAGACACAAGTGGTAGCCAGATCCATGCATAGAAGTCGTACATTTTTGGCAAGGCCTAGGTGAAGGCCATATGTGTTGTCTTTAAAAAAAGCACTAAAGGTGGATACTTCTCAGAGGCGTCTGCCTTTCCATGCAAAATGAGGGTGTCTGTACATGAGGCTGCCTGCAGCACAGCTACAGACGGGTATAAAGTAGAGACAGTGTCAAGGAAGTTAGCAGACATTGCACTAATTGGTGTCAGTGCATTAGGTGTTCGAGAGTTCCAAATTGACCATCAAAAGTCAGTGGTTTGGCTTTGTCACTTTCCATAAATTTTAGAAAAATTTCCTTCAGTTTTTTTTATAATATAGTTATTCTTTTACATTAATCTGATTAGGAAATCTTTCCTAGCTGATTTTAGACTCAACTCTTCCCTCTCTTTTCTCATATTCAAGTGCATTAGGTGTTCAACAGCAGGCTTTCACCTCTACCCACCAGTAACATAAGAGACTCAGATGGGCATTCTTTTGAGCAATGTTTCAATGTTCCCAGGTAGAAAGAATATCCCACACCTTGATGTATTACCAGATGCAGTGTCTATAACACTAAGTATCCCAGAGGTAGGTACCAGAGAAGGGAGGAGGAAGATAATGGGGGTAGAGACTGCTCCTAGATCTAGGAGGGACACCTTGTTCAGAAGCAATAGCTGCTGAGTTTAAGGAGAGGAGACACGTTGTATTAAGGCTACTGAGATTGTCTATGAAAAGGAGCCAAGGCCAAAGTAGTTCAATGAGACAATGCAGAAGATCAGACAGACTTGTAAAGATCAAAGTCCATCAACCTACCAAAGACGGGAGAGCCTGGAGGAAACACACTTGTCAGATATGAACTCATTTCTGCCCAAAGACCACCATGTCAGATACTCGAGTACAAAGTCATAAATATACAAAACATAGAGGACAGACAGCCTGTGGCAAGATGTGTGTCAAGAAGGTTGCTCCCCAATTGCTCATGTCCTTCAACCCTTGGAACATGGGTATTAGCTTATGGGAACTTCCTAAGGCACCCTCTGTATCTTGGAATCAGAATCAAGAATGCATGAAAAACAGCCTAGACCGGGGTCAGAGATCAGACCTCTCCTCACTCATAAGGTCAGAGGCTCAAGAATGAAGGACAAGTCTCTGACCTCCTTTACACCTCAGTCATCCTGCATGGAGTCTAAAATGAGGCACACGGGCTGGGAATGAGCTACACATTAACACTAGGCCTTTCTTTGCCAGTATATTGCAGATGTGGTAGTTCTGTCAGACATTTTACCCAGCACTCTACACTGTTGGTGCCACATGAAGCAGGAGTTAAAAGTGAACCGAGGACTATGCATGAACTGCTACAAGTCCTGAAGGAAGAAATGGAAGGGCTCTGTTCTTCCTTTATCATTGGGCTTACTCTGCAAGACTATCACCTACAAGACTATCTTGTTCCTTAGAGTAAAAGAGAGAATACTGTTCCTCACCAGCCACATTGTCTCTATCACAGGTAAGTACACAAAGTGAACACAACACTTCATGGGCACTGTCATGGTGAATCTCAACAGTCAATTGGATGATACCCAGTACTGGGCAGCAAGTGTGAGATTAGAGCAGTTTAGGTTAGGTGAGGTGGAAAGACTACTGAACTCTGCATGACATCATGGCTTAGGAAGGGATCAAGGATATATAAAAAGGTAAGCTGAGCATGAGCATTAAATCTTCTGGTCGCTGACATGTTATAACGGGACTCTGCCACAGACTCCTGCCTGTATATATAATTACCCTGTGTTACAGCCTATAAGCTGAGACTATATTGAAAAATCTACCATTTCCCTTTTAGGTTATCTTCACTGGAATTTTTAACAACAACTGAACAAATTATTCAGACAGGCAGAAGTAAAATGCAGAGCTAGTAACTGAATCCCAAACCCTGAAAGTTTGGTAGTATCACGGACTTAAAGAATAAATGTTCTGGGGAAATGTGTACAAAGGAGAGGAGGATAAGCAAAGCACATTTAATAGCACACTCTGCTCACTTTCCATCATGTCCCTGTAATTGGAATAGAACAAGAACCTTCTATTTTCCTTGTCCTTAATGAAATCTTTACCACATTCCTAACTCAAAGACAATGCATAACATGACCACTAGTGGACCCTTGCTCATTGATTCAAACCAGGTACACTGATCCAAATTCACTGAGTTGAATTTCACCCTCAGTCATGAGACATTGGAACAAGGTGCCTTGAGGAACATCAGCTCTACTCCATCTGCATCACCCACATGTGGGAGAAAGAATTAGAGGGTGGTGCACCCATTCCAGACTAACTACAGGCATTGTAGCTGATTCCAGGGCATATGGAAAAATGCCTCTAGAATTTTGTTTTTAACTTAGAGGCCCACTTTTTAAAATGTACAGTCCAAATGCTTCCCAATAGGTGGCATAGATCACAGTGCCTGGTTAGACATTAGGATACCCAGTATTTATACAATTCATTTCTAAAAGGTGTCTTAAGAAAGAGATTCCATAATACATACCTCGTCTTCGGTTTCTGCAATTTACCTGAAATGTAAAGAAAAGAAAACAGTCTGTGGCCTAGGTCATGATGAGTTCTGTTTACATGGGTCCTTGAAACACATATGAACATGATATAATGCCAATCAAAGTGGGAAAGAGTCTTCAAATAAAAGACTCTGCTTTAGTATATATGATGGTGTCACAAAAGAACTGGGGTTCCTCACTTGTACCTCTTCCCACTTTTGCTGGTTCCCACACCAGATCAAGAGGCACTATCTGTTTGGTCTCTGCTGCATGTTCCCTAAGCCACACTGCAACATGCTGGAGCATCTTTATGATCCTGCTATGAAATTAACCCTGCCACAATGTAGCTTCAATTATTTACACTAATGCTCATGTATTAAAAGTCTAACCACCTACAACCCCACACTAGACATAAGAAGCTTGCTCCATATGACTGTTGTGGAACATACTGCATGGAAATTGAGAGGATCTGAAGTGCCTGACAACTTCTAAACCAAAACTTTAGGTTTTATCTAAAGAGAACCTTTTTTCTCCAGAAGAAAAGGCCTGCTCACAAGACTGATAATTAACACTGGATGCTTTGATGCTCTATTCAGTTTGGACCAGGCTGGTACAATTCTTCTTCTCCCCTTCCAAACTAACTCTCTAATACCCATGATGCCTGCTCAGTTTTGTTGTTCAGTGGGATATCCTCTGAAACTTAAGATCACTAAAGTAACCTTTCTATTTTAGAGAGAAAAAGGCTCTCTTACCTCCGACGAATTTTCTTCTGTCACTGTGCGGCCATCTGGTCTAAGTGTGTCATCATTTTCCGTTAAACCTAGGGGGAGAGAAAGTCATGAGCTTGCAGACTGTCAGCTCTTGGTCCTGCTTCCTACCTATGTAGTATCCTTACTTGATGTGGGTAAAAGTGCATGGACTTAGGACATGTGACTAGACCTACTGAACAGGATTGTTGGGCAGCTGCTGAACCGTCTTCCCTTGAAGGAAATTAAAGCAGAGAAAGACCAGGAGACATATGAGTAAGAGATTTGTTGCATTTCCAGACAGTGGACACCCAAAGCAACATAAAATAATCTGTCTTTGATTGTGTATTGTTAAATTAACATTTTCACATGTATTCTGTTTGGAGGGCCACTTGTGAGGTCTCGTTTTACGTGTGGAGATCAGTGGATAGCTTGTGGAATCTGTTCCTCCCCTTTTGCCAGGTGTGTCCTGAGTTTCAAATCCAGGTCATCGGGCTTGGAGAAGGCATTGATATCCTTGGAAAGAAGAATTTTTTCCTTCCTTATGGCCAAACTTGTGTTTAATTTGTGTGTGTGTTTACAATTTTTTTTTTTGGTTTTTCGAGACAGGGTTTCTCTGTGCAGCTTTGCGCCTTTCCTGGAGCTCACTTGGTAGCCCAGGCTGGCCTCCAACTCACAGAGATCTACCCACCTCTGCCTCCCGAGTGCTGGGATTAAAGGCGTGCACCACCACCGCCCGGCTGTGTTTACAATTTTTATCATTCCAATTTCAGGTAAGAGTTGACAGATGAGGACGGCAGGAATACAATCTTTTATGTACTAAATGTCTCACATGAAACTCTCAACTTGGAAAGAAGGGAATCACTGTGAAGGAAGCAGCTGTATAGGATGTGAGCATTTTACTCCAAGATCAAAAAACATAAAGAAATTTGCACGGACTAGGAAGAGAATCACAAGCTAAGAGCAGAACTAGAAATACAAAAGACTCCAGGACTTAGAAGATGTGTAACGATGGAATGTTGGCAGATAAATGCCTAGTGATATATGAGAGTGCTTTCATTAGCCACTCTCAAGAAAAAAACCCATGAACTACTAGGAGAAGCAAAGACCATTTTGAAAGATGAAATAGGCAACTTTGAATCCAGAGTGACATCCATTCAGCAGGTGTTAGCACATCTGAAAGTTCAGTTGGATGCAAAAATTGTCCATCAACATAACCAGTGAGGCTGGTGAAAAGGATACATATCAGCATGCATTTAAAATATTTGTCTATCTTCTATGGAGCTGTGGGTTGTAGTTTGGTTAACTTTGCTTTACTTCTGATATATACTAATGAGTGAGTAAATACCAGAGATGCTAGATAACAAGGAGGACCCTAAAAGGGACATGAGGAACGCCCTCAGAAGGGGAAATAGATGAGAAACCTGGGGGTTAGGGTGGGACAATGGAAAGTAGGGATATGGGATCGGGGCATGGGGAAATGGGACGGTTGAGCAGGGAATGGGATGGGTAGCATGGGAGAGCAATGAAAGAGATAACTTGATAGAAGGAGACATCATGGGGATAGGGAGAAACCTGGTCAGGGAAGTTCCCTGGAATCCACAGGCATGACCCAACTTAGATTACTAACAGTTGTGGAAAGGTTGCCTGAGCTAGCCTACCCTGGTGATCAGATTGGTGACTACCCTAACTGTCATAAAGAGCCTTCATCTAGTAACTGATGGAAACAGATGCAGAGAGCCATGGCCAAGCATGTTCAGTCGAAGAGAGGGAAGAGTAATTCTATGAGCAAGGGGCATCAAGACCATGATGGGAAGACTTACAGATACAACTAAACTAAGCTGGTGGGCACTCATGAACTTTGGACCCACAGCTGTGGATCATGCATGGGAATGGACTGGGCCTTTGCCTGGGCAAGACCGTTGTGTAGCTTGGTGTGTTTCATGGCACCCTGACAGTGGGAATAGGATCTATCCCTGGAGCATGAACTGGCTTTTGGAGCCCATTGCCCATGGTAGGGACACCTTGCACAGCCTTGATGAAAGGGGAGAGGTGTGGACCTGCCTCAGCTGAATGTTCTGGGCTTTGCTGACTCTCCATGGGAGGCCATACATTTTTGATGGAGGGGATGAGGGTTAGGCTGGGGGAAAAGACGGGAGAGGGAGGAATGAGGGACAAATTTGTGGTTGGTATGTGAAATGAATAAATAGTTTCCTAAAAAGATGTTTGTCTAGCACACTCAAGCATTGATTTAAATGATAATTTCCATTCTTCAAAGGACTTGGAGGGGAGTTTTAATCATTTCATTTCATTAATGGAAATCTGTGTATTTAACATATATTGCTTCTTTATTTCATATGTTGAGAAGGAGACAATATTCATGTTCCATTTATATCATAAGTATATCAATTATAGTAGGTTCATGTGATATTCATAAAATCAGCTAAACCATAACAATGAGAACTTTAGATTTACTAAACATTGTGTAGGTAATTGCTTTCTAATGATTGACGGTCTTATGAGTGAAATAAACACTCGAATTGAGCAAGTGAAATGTTACATAAATCAGTTCCAATGCAATAGAGACCCAAGAAAACAATCTCTGCAATGAGCAATGACATGGAAACTCAAGCAAATCATGCAAGTGATTAAGTATCTCAATGGTGGCATGATATTTGCCAATAATTAAACTTTACTACAACTTTAACCACAAATTGTTATGATTTTATTGTAATTGTGCCACATGCTATTCAGATTTCTTGTTCATGGGTATGCATGAATGTGCATGTGTGAGTGTAGTTTTGATCATAGGTGTGGATTAGATGCATTTGCTTGGTTGCAGGTAAGTGTTCCTGTGCATGGATGTGAGAGGAGGGTGTGGACTATCCTGCATTAGTCCACACACTCAGTTACCACCTGCCCTCCATTCTGATCCCCTAGTGTCAGAACCCTCACTGGTGGTATTGGCAGGGGTCATCCTCCATAGTCCTTCTTGCCTAGCTTTATGAAGGACCCTCAACCTAATGCCAATTCAGGTATGGACACAAGCAAGTGCCCCATACCCAGGCTCTCTGGAGTATTCGAAACCTATTCTAAACCTGTTCTATCATAATGTGCTGCCCACCCATGAAGGCCCTCTATTCCCAGACCCAGGCAGATTTATCAACTCTCTTATGAGTCTGAATCACTTCTCTCCTTCCATTCCACCCATCAGCAGGCCCAGACCCAGAAAGGCAGCACATCTGTCAGCCCTTTTGCTGACTGTGACCCATGATACTCACTCTTCACCCTGTGTGACTATGCCACACCAAACAGATTATGGAGGCCAATACTAGGACCATCTTTTGAAATCTCACCCAGGACCCTTAACTCATCCCACCACTTAGTCTCAGACATAAAGTGGTAGCCAGATCCATGAATAGAAGTCATACATTTTTGGCAAGGCCTAGGTGAAGGCCATGTGTTTTGTCTTCAAAAAAGCACTAAAGGTGGATATTTCTCAGTGGCATCTGCCTTTCCATGTAAAAAGAGGGTGTCTGTACATGAGGCTGCCTGCAGCACAGCTACAGACGGGTATAAAGTAGACACAGTGTCAAGGAAATTAGCAGACATTGCACTAATTGGGGTCAGAGCATTAGGTGTTTGAGAGTTCCAAATGGACCATCAAAAGTCAGTGGTTTGTCTTTGTCACTTTCCATAAATTTTGGGACAACTTTTTCAGGGTTTTTTTTAATGTTATTTAGTTGTTCTTTTACACTAATCTGATTAGGAGACCTTTCCTAGCTGATTTTAGACTCAACTCTTCCCTCTCTTTTTTCATATTCAAGTGTATCAGCTGTTCAACAGCAAGGTTTCTCCTCTACCCACAAGGCAAGGGCATGAGTCAGATAACCTATTAAGATTCAACCGTCTTTCTGGGCATGCAGTCTCCAGAGAAGGTTTCTGTTTTGTCTTCTTCTCTCCAAGTTGTCTTGTGACTCTGATGAGCTTAGTGAGGGAGAGAAAATTATGGAATAAAAGAGACATGGGACATAAGAGACTCAGTTGGGCATTCTTTTGAGCAATGTTTCAATGTTCCCAGGTAGAAAGGATATCACACACCTTGATGCATTACCAGGTGCAGTGTCTACAGGACCCATGATCCCAGAGGAAGGTACCAGAGAAGGGAGGAGGAAGATAATGGGGGTAGAGACTGCTCCTAGATCTAGGAGGGACACCTTGCTCAGAAGCAATAACTGTTGAGTTTAAGGAGAGGAGACACAATGTATTAAGGCTACTGAGATTGTCTGTGAGAAGGAGCCGAGCCCAGAGTTGTTCAATGAGACAATGCAGAAGATCAGACAGACTTGTAAAGATCAAAGTCCATCAACCTACCAAAGAGATGAGAGCCTGGAGGAAACACACTCCTCAGATATGAACTCATTGCCGCCCAAAGACCACCATGTCAGAAACTCCAGGAGAAATTCATAAATATACAAACATAGAGGACAGACACAGCCTGTAGCAAGATGTGTGTCAAGAAGGTGGATCCCCAATTGCTCATGTCCTTCAGCTCTTGGCACATGGATATTAGCTTATGGGAACTTCCTAAGACACCATATGTATCTTGGAATCAGAATCAAGAATGCATGAAAAAGAGCCAAGGCAGGGGTCAGAGATCAGATCCCTGCTCACTCATAAGGTCAGAGGCTCAAGGATGAAGGACAAGTCTCTGACCTCCTTTACACTTCAGTCATCCTGCATGGCAGTCCAGGATGAGGCACATAGGCTGGAAATGAGCTACACATTAACACTAGGCCCTTCCTTGCCAGTATATTGCAGATGTGGTGGTTGTGTCAGACTAAACAGCCATTTTACCCAGCAGTCTACCCTGTTGGTGCCACGTGAAGCAGGAGTTAAAAGTGAACAGAGGACTATGCATGGACTGCTACAAGTCCTGAAGGAAGAAATGGAAGGGCTCTGTTCTTCCTTTATCATTGGGCTTACTCTGCTAGACTATCACCTACAGGTTCCTTAGAGTACAAGAGAGAATACTGTTCCTCCCCAGACACAGTGGATCTATCACAGGTAAGGACACAAAGTGAACACAACACTTCATGGGCACTGTCATGGTGAATCTCAACAGTCAATTGGATGATACCCAGTACTGGGCAGCAAGTGTGAGATTAGAGCAGTTTAGGTTAGGTGAGGTGGAAAGACTACTGAACTCTGCATGACATCATGGCTTAGGAAGGGATCAAGGTTATATAAAAAGGTAAGCTGAGCATGAGCATTAAATCTTCTGGTCGCTGACATGTTATAACGGGACTCTGCCACAGATTCCTGCCTGTATATATAATTACCCTGTGTTACAGTCTATAAGCTGAGACTATATTGAAAATGTACCATTTCCCTTTTAGGTTATCTTCACAAGATTTTGTGACAACAACTGAATAAATTATCCAGGCAGGCATAGTTACAATGCAGAGCTAGTAAGTCCATCCCAAACCGTGAATTATTGGTAGTATCACAGACTTAAAACAGTAAATGTTCTGAGGAAATGTGTACCAATGAGAGGATAAGCAAAGCACATTTAATAGCACACTCTGCTCACTTTCCATTATGTCCTTGTAACAGGAACAGAACAGATACCTCCTATTTTTGTTGTCCTTAATGAAATCTTTACCCCATTGCTAACTGAAAAAACAATGCATAACATGACCACTAGTGGACTCTTGCTCATTGGATCATACCTGGAACATTGTTATCTAAGGTGAATCTCACCCTCTGTCATGAGATGCTAGAACTTTGCCAGGTTCCTTTTAGGAACATCAGCTCTACTCCATCTGCATTACCCACATGTGGGAGAAAGGATTAAGGGTGATTCACCTATTCCTGTCTACAGCAGCTGAAGCCACCCTGACTCATACTAATGAGCCTCAGTTTCCACCAGTTCATGCTATTGAATGAGAGCCAAAGGTGACATCAGATGCATTTTAAAATCTGTAGTTGTGTTTACAATGAAGACTTAGATATATTGGAAATATCCTACATAGGGAAATAGTCTTAAGCTTCTCTTTAGATTTACATATAAAGAAAATGATTATCACCACATTACACAACTGGACAGAATTACAGAATTCACAACATACCTTTTTCATTAGGAATTTCTATAGAATAAAATTTACAGATTTCTGGTGTCATCACATCTGTATGCGGTATTGCTTGTCTTTGCTGAATTCTCTTCAATAAAGGAGAAACTGGGAATGCATCGAGAATAGAGTTTCATGTCAGCCTCATGGCAGAAAAACAGAGGAAACTAACAACTGTGTGTTTGTACATTTGATCTGATTGCTTGTTTCCGGGTACAGTCATCAGAGTGAGATTGTGCTTCAGGAGGATCACTGAATAGTGTACAACCAGTTAAGCATTACATGAACATGACAAGTAAAAGCTAATTTATGTGGAAATGCAGAAGGAAGTGCCCCATGACTGAACACACTTTGTGAGTGTGGTGTCAGAGCAGAGTGGTATCACTCTAATCCTTCTTAGAGCCCATGAAACCTTTGCAATGGCTCCATTCACCAGCTGCTCACTAAGACCCTAAGAATTTCTTAAGGACTACCCACAGGACTCACTAAGCTAATACAGATCTTTGTAATATATACTATAGGAAAAAGCACAGGCATTCAGAAGTGCCCTGTGATGTCTGTGAGATACCAGAAGACTTCAGCTACACAGGAGTAACTGAATTCAGACAAACTGTTGCATTTACTCTAGAACACTGGAGAACTGTTATTCTTCATTCTTTGACTGCCCCTTATATAGTAGTATATCTCATGGACAATGTATGGCATTGTGCATGGGAGGTAGGAAGTTAAGAAGCTTTGAAAACTTGTGACATTTCACACAATGGAGCAGTAACAGCTGCATTTGTGTGCCAGTGACGACCTCTCCTGACAGAAACAACAGACAGGAGACATGCTCTGCAGGCAGTCCCTGACTCCAAGTGTGAGCTACCTCCCAAATTAGCTGTGGGATTCCTGGATCAATAAACAGCACCTTCCTCTATCATCCTCAACCTGTCACCGGCCTCTCAGTGACTGAGTCTGAACCTCCAGAACAAAATTGGGAGGATACCAATGCTTCCAGGCTCCAAGTCAATCTAAACCAAGCTGTCACGTGGAGGATGGGAGGAAAGGAAACTCTTTTAATCTCACCAAACCTGGATAAACCCTCTACAGGAAGAGGCTGGAAAAGCAGCCTGGTGCCATTGTGGGTGACAGATGTCCCCTGAAACTGTGTGGACAGTCTGAACTGAGTTCAGCTAAAAGAATGGTAGTCTACACAGGCTACATGTGAGTTTGCAAGGTGCTGTTCATCTATTCTTCATGAAAGTTCTGTTTCTCCAGAATCTTTTCCCACACAGAAACACACCGGCAATGGACGAAGTCCTACTCCCCTCTGTTGTTTTCTTTTCACTTTTTTTTAGAGAAAAGGTCTCTGGCCCACAGTGATCTCAATGCCACTTTGTAGAAATAGATGACTTTGAACTTAAAATTCTCCCATCGGCACCTCTGAAGGAGGTTTATAAAGCTATACAACCACAGCACATCTTTTGCTTACTGGGAGCTCAAACCCAAGGCCTTAGAAATGGTAGGTATGCAATGAACCACATTCTCTCTCAAGAACTAGCTCTTCTTTGCCAAAGGCCTTCATAGCACATGCCTGAGCAAATATACAGAAACCATTTTGCAAATAACGATGCTCTTCTTACTCCTACCTGCTGCCTGTGGTCCCCCTAGTGCTCCCACTCACAGGCAATATGGACACTGACTACCAGTGAGCAGAAGTCCCCTTGGAGCCCAGAGTCTAGCTCACATTTAAAAACCTGTTGCCAGGAGCTAAGGAGACCAGAGGTTAACATCCCCTGCTGTTCCTGTAGAGGACACAGGTCTGGTTGGTTTCTATCACAGAAAAAACAGCTCAAAACAGTCTATAACTCCAGTTGCTAGAAACCATACAGCTAATTTGAGTCTGCATATGTATCATAGATACAAATGGTGCACATACATTTATGCAGGTGAACACTTGTATACCCAAAATGAAAATAAATATATCTTTAAAAAACGTCCTTCTATTAAGAAAATGCTTCAGCACAGATCCAGAGACACGTGGTAACTGGAGTTCCTAGTGGATATTATTGTTTAGATGAGTGTCTCTTTTGTGCTCATGCTAATGTTGTCTATTTACTAAATCTTGTAATTATTTTTTATATATATTACATTTATTTTTGTTCTATTAAAATCGTGATCTTAAATTTGCATGAGAGAATTTTTTAATTTTTCATTTTTTCCCTTTTGTTGGAAACAGATTTTTTCATACAATATTCCTAAATTATAGTTTCATCTCCCCCTGATCCTGCCAGTTCCTCCCAACCCCCCCCCCTCATCTGGATGCACTCCCTATCTGTCTCCCACTTGAAATAAAAATTTCTGAAAGAAACAACCAAACATGACAAAAGAAATATAAGAGAAAGCAAAAACAATCATATCTAACTATTTCTTTAAAAAATCTTTCTTTCCTATTTGATACTATAATAAGGACATCATTTCCCACGCCTGTTTCTCAATGAAAACCCTCCTCTATAACCATAAACCTTTCCTTGCCCTCTTTCAAAGCATGGCTACTCTTCTAACTAACTGTTTGTGTGTGTGTGTGTGTGTGTGTGTGTGTGTGTGTGTGTGTGTGTGTGTGTGTGTTCCAAATCAGTACTGTACTGTACTGTAAAACTCTAAGGGAAAAACCTCTGCCGCATCACCCCATGCATTGTCTGTCTCCCATTCTCAGATCACTGATCTGACTAGAAGCCTGTGGGCATTCTAACCTTTCATTTTTCTGAATGTCTGTAGGTAGATGAGAAACAATACCCTGGGCATTTGCCTTCTGTGGTAGTAACTACAGGGTCCTGATCTCTGCAGTTTTGACCTATTGAAGGCAGATACTGGGATGTTGCAAGTTAGGGATTACCAAGACCTCGGGCTATAGAAGGTCTCTTGATCTGCATGGACAGCCTCATCATTTACCTCTGTGCCATGGTTTATTCTTCCATAGAGTAGCACACAAACAAATAAATGTACTACATGTGATGGGCTTTGACATATATACTTTAGGTCAAGCTTGTATCCTAATATGGTAATTCAACAGCTTGTCCCTGTAGATTGGACTGAGCAATTGGGATACCTATCTTGGGGAAAACAGATTTAGATATAGCCTGGTATACACCATTCCAGACTAACTACAGGCATCATAGCTGAATCCAGTGCATATGGACAAATGCCTCCACTATTTTTTTTTTAACTTAGGGGTCCACTTTAAAAAAAATACAGTCCAAATGCTCCCAATAGGTGGCATAAATCACAGTGGCTGCTTAGATATAAGGATACCCAGTATTTATAAAATTCATTTGTAAAGGGTGTCTTAAGGAAGAGATTCCATAATACATACTCCTTCTTTGGCTGCGGCAACGCACCTGAAACATAAAAGAAAGAAAACAGTCTGTGGCCTAGGTCATGATGAGTTCTGTTTGCATGGGTCATTGAAACACATATGAACATGATATAATGCCAATCAAAGTGGGAAAGAGTCTTCAAATAAAAGACTCTGCTTTAGTATATATGATGGTGTCACAAAAGAACTGGTGTTCCTCACTTGTACCCCTTCCCACTTTTGCTGGTTCCCACACCAGATCAAGAGGCACTATCTGTTTGGTCTCTGCTGCGTGTTCCCTAAGCCACACTGCAACATGCTGGAGCATCTTTATGATCCTGCTATGAAATTAACCCTGCCACAATGTAGCCTCAATTATTTACACTAATGCTCACGTGTTAAAAGTCTAACCTTCAGCATCCCTACACTGGACATAGGAAGATTGCTCCATATGACTGTTGTAGAACGTACTGCATGGAAATTGAGGGGATCTGAAGTGCCTGACAACTTCTAAACCAAAACTTTAAGTTTTATCTAAGAGGATCTTTTTTCTCCAGAAGAAAAAGCCTGCTCACAAGACTGATAATTAACACTGGATGCTTTGATGCTCTATTCAGTTTGGACCAGGCTGGTACAATTCTTCTTCTCCCCTTCCAAACTAACTCTCTAATACCCATGATGCCTGCTCAGTTTTGTTGTTCAGTGGGATATCCTCTGAAACATAAGATCACTAAAGTAACCTTTCTACTTTAGAGAGAAAAAGGCCCTCTTACCTCCAAGGGATTTTCTTCTGTCATTGTGCGGCCATCTGGTCTAAGTGTGTCATCATTTTCCGTTAAACCTAGGGGGAGAGAAAGTCATGAGCTTGCAGACTGTCAGCTCTTGGTCCTGCTTCCTACCTATGTAGTATCCTTACTTGATGTGGGTAAAAGTGCATGGACTTAGGACATGTGACTAGACCTACTGAACAGGATTGTTGGGCAGCTGCTGAACCGTCTTCCCTTGAAGGAAATTAAAGCAGAGAAAGACCAGGAGAGATATGAGTAAGAGATTTGTTGCATTTCCAGACAGTGGACACCCAAAGCAACATAAAATAATCTGTCTTTGATTGTGTATTGTTAAATTAACATTTTCACATGTATTCTATTTAGGGCCACTTGTGAAGTCTCATTTTGGGTGTGGAGGTCAGTGGATAGCTTGTGGAATCTGTTCCTCCCCTTTTGCCAGGTGTGTTCTGAGTTTCAAATCCAGGTCATTGGGCTTAGAGAAGGCATCGATTTCCTTGGAAAGAAGAATTTTATCCTTCCCTGTGGCCAAACTTGTGTTTAAACTTTAGTGTTTGTGTTTACAATTTTTATCATTCCAATTTCAGGTAAGAGTTGACAGATGAGGACGGCAGGAATACAATCTTTTATGTAGTAAAAGTCTCACATGAAACTCTCAACTTGGAAAGAAGAGAATCACTATGAAGGAAGCAGCTGTATAGGATGTCAGCATTTTACTCCAAGATCAAAAAACATAAAGAAATTTGCACGGACTAGGAAGAGAAACACAAGCTAAGAGCAGAACTAGAAATACAAAAGAAACTCCAGGACTTAGAAGATGTGTAACGATAGAATGTTGGCAGATAAATGCCTAGTGATATATGAGAGTGCTTTCATTAGCCACTCTCAAGAAAAAACCCCATGAACTACTAGGAGAAGCAAAGACCATTTTGAAAGATGAAATAGGCAACTTTGAATCCAGAGTGACATCCATTCAGCAGGTGTTAGCACATCTGAAAGTTCAGTTGGATGCAAAAATTGTCCATCAACATAACCAGTGAGGCTGGTGAAAAGGAATAACATCAATATGCAAATATTAAAATATTTGTATATCTTATCTGGAGCTGTGGGTTGTAGTTTGGTTACCCTTTTCTTTACTTCTGGTATCCATTTATGAGTGAGTACATACCAGAGAAGCTAGGTAACAAGGAGGACCTAAGAGGGATGCAAGGAATTCCTGGGAGAGGGAAATAGATGAGACTTCCTGAGTGAACTGGGGGTTATGGGGGACAATGGAGGGTAGTTGTATGGGATGTGAGCATAGGGGAATGGGATGGTGGAACTGGAACAGGGGCAGAGTGGGAGAGCAATGAAAGAGATATCTTGATAGAGGGAGACATTATGGTATGGATAGGGAGAAACCTGGTCAGGGAAGTTCCCAGGAATCCACAGGCATGACCCCAGCTAAGATTACTAGCAATAGTGGAAAGGGTGCCTGAGTTGTCCTACCCTGGTGATCAGATTGGTGAAAAGCCCTAACTGTCATCATAGAGCCTTCAGTGAATAACTGATAGAAACCCATGCAGAGAGCTAAGCACCAGGCTGAGTTCTAGAAGTCCAGTCGATGAGAGGGAAGATTGATTCTATGATCAAGGGGCATCAAGACCATGATGGGAAGACTTACAGAAACAACTGAACCAAGCTAGTGGGAACTCATTAACTCTGGACCCACAGCTGTGGAGCCTTACATGGGACTGTACTGGGCCCTCGGTGGGGGTGAGATATTTGTGTAGCTTGGTGTGTTTCACTGCACCCTGACTGTAGGAATAGGATCTATCCCTGGAGCATGAGCTAGCTTTTTGGAGCCCATTGCCTAATGTGGGACATCTTGCACAGCCTTGATGAAAGGGTGTGGGGCTTGGACCTTCCTCAGCTGAATGTTCTGGGTTTTGCTGACTCTCCATGGGAGGCCATACATTTTTGAAGGAGGAGATGAGTGGTAGGCTGTGGGGAAAGGCTAGAGGCAGAGCAGAAGGGATGAAGGAGGTATCTGTGGTCAATATGTGGAATGAATAAAAAATTTCTTAAAAAGATTTGTCTAGCAAACTCAAGCATTGTTGAAATGATAATTTCCATTCTTCAAAGGACATGGAGAGGAGTTTTAAACATTTCATTTCATTAATGGAAATCTATATATTTAATGTATTTTGCTTCTTTATTTCATATTTTCAGAAGGAGACAATATTTATGTATCCATTTCATATCATAAGTATATCAATTTTAGTGGGTTCATGTGATGTTCATAAAATCAGCTAAACCAACAACGAGAACTTTAGATTTTCTAAATATTGTGTAGGTAATTGCTTTCTAATGATTGACGGTCTTATGAGTGAAATAAACACTCGAATTGAGCAAGTGAAATGTTACATAAATCAGTTCCAATGCAATAGAGACCCAAGGAATCAACAGTCTCTGCAATGTGCAATGATCTGGGAATACAAGCAAATCATGCAAGTGATTAAGTTTCCCGATGGTGGCATGATATTTGGCAATAATTGACTTTACTACATCTTTAACCAGAAATGGTTATGAATTTATTGCAATTGTGCCACATGCCATTCAGATTTCTTGTTCATGGGTATGCATGAATGTGCATGTGTGAGTGTAGGTTTGATCATAGGTGTGGATTAGATTCATTTGCTTGGCTGCAGGTAAGTGTTCATGCACATGGATGCGAGAGGAGGGTATGCACTATCCTGCATTAGTCCACACACTCAGTTACCACTTGCCCTCCATTCTGATCCCCTAGTGTCAGATCCCTCAGTGGTGGTATTGGCAGGGGTCATCCTCCATTGTCCTTCCTGCCTAGCTTTATGAGGGACCCTCAACCTAATGCCAATTCAGGTATGGACACAGGTAAGTGCCCCATACCCAGCTCTCTGGAGTATTCTAAACCTATTCTAAACCTGTTCTATCATAATGTGCTGCCCACCCATGAAGCCTCTCTATGCCCAGACCCAGGCAGATTTATCAACTCTCTTATGAGTCTGAATCACTTCTCTCCTTCCATTCTACCCACCGGCAGGCCCAGACCCAGAAAGGCAGCACATCTGTCAGCCCTTTTGCTGACTGTGACCCATGATACTCACTCTTCACCCTGTGTGACTATGCCACACCAAACAGGTTATGGAGGCCAATACTAGGTCCATCTTTTGAAATCTCACCCAGGACCCTTAACTCATCCCACCACTTAGTCTCAGACATAAAGTGGTAGCCAGATCCATGCACAGAAGTCGTACATTTTTGGCAAGGCCTAGGTGAAGGCCATGTGTTTTGTCTTCAAAAAAGCACTAAAGGTGGACACTTCTCAGAGGCTTCTGCCTTTCCATGCAAAATGAGGGTGTCTGTACATGAGGCTGCCTGCAGCACAGCTACAGACGGGTATAAAGTAGAGACAGTGTCAAGGAAGTTACCAGACATTGCACTAATTGGGGTCAGAGCATTAGGTGTTCGAGAGTTCCAAATGGACCATCAAAAGTCAGTGGTTTGGCTTTGTCACTTTCCATAAATTTTGGGACAAACTTTTTCAGGTTTTTTTTAATGTAATTTAGTTGTTCTTTTACACTAATCTGATTAGGAGACCTTTCCTAGCTGATTTTAGACTCAACTCTTCCCTCTCTTTTTTCATATTCAAGTGTATCAGCTGTTCAACAGCAAGGTTTCACCTCTACCCACAAGGCAAGGGCATGAGTCAGATAACCTATTAAGATTCAACCGTCTTTCTGGGCATGCAGTCTCCAGAGAAGGTTTCTGTTTTGTCTTCTTCTCTCCAAGTTGTCTTGTGACTCTGATGAGCTTAGTGAGGGAGAGAAAATTATGGAATAAAAGAGACATGGGACATAAGAGACTCAGTTGGGCATTCTTTTGAGCAATGTTTCAATGTTCCCAGGTAGAAAGGATATCACACACCTTGATGCATTACCAGGTGCAGTGTCTACAGGACCCATGATCCCAGAGGAATGCACCAGAGAAGGGAGGAAGAAGATAATGGGGGTAGAGACTGCTCCTAGGTCTAGGAGGGACACCTTGCTCAGAAGCAATAACTGTTGAGTTTAAGGAGAGGAGACACAATGTATTAAGGCTACTGAGATTGTCTGTGAGAAGGAGCCAAGCCCAGAGTTGTTCAATGAGACAATGCAGAAGATCAGACAGACTTGTAAAGATCAAAGTCCATCAACCTACCAAAGAGATGAGAGCCTGGAGGAAACACAATCCTCAGATATGAACTCATTTCCACCCAAAGACCACCATGTCAGATACTCGAGTACAAAGTCATAAATATACAAAACATAGAGGACAGACACAGCCTGTGGCAAGATGTGTGTCAAGAAGGTGGATCCCCAATTGCTCATGTCCTTTAGCCCTTGGAACATGGGTATTAGCTTATGGGAACTTCCTAAGGCACCATCTGTATCTTGGAATCAGAATCAAGAATGCATGAAAAAGAGCCAAGGTAGGGGTCAGAGATCAGATCCCTGCTCACTCATAAGGTCAGAGGCTCAAGGATGAAGGACACGTCTCTGACCTCCTTTACACCTCAGTCATCCTGCATGGCAGTCCAGGATGAGGCGCATAGGCTGGAAATGAGCTACCCATTAACACTAGTCCCTTCCTTGCCAGTATATAGGAGACGTGGCAGTTCTGTCAGAGTAAACATCCATTTTACCCAGCACTCTACCCTGTTGGTGCCACGTGAAGCAGGAGTTAACAGTGAACAGAGGACTATGCATGGACTGCTACAAGTCCTGAAGGAAGAAAGGGAAGGGCTCTGTTCTGCCTGCTTCATTGGACCCTAACTGCTAGACTGCTCTTGAATAATCCTTTTGTACACTGTGAATATATGTTGGTGTGATTGGTTTAATAAACAAGCTAAATGGCCAATAGCTGAACAGGTAAAAGTTAGGTGGGAAAGCCAAATTGAGAATGATGGGATATGGAAGGGTGGTGTCAGAGGAGTTGCCAGCCAGATGCAGAACGAGTCTGACATACCTAATTGGATAGACGTAAAAGCGCTAAGCCTCATGGGAGAATATACATTAATAGGAATGAGTTGTAAGAGCTAGTTAGTAATAAGCCTGAGCTATTGGGTAAACATTTATAATTTATGTTAAAGCTCAATGTGGTTTTTATGAAGCTGCTGCTAGCACCCAGAGAAACTCTGCCTACAATAGACTATCATCTACAGGTTTCTGTGAGTATAAGAGAGAATGTTGTCCTTCACCAGACAGAATGGCTCTATCGTGTTAGTACACAAAGTGAACTCAATACTTCATGGGCACAATCATGGTGAATCTCAACAGTCAAACAGTCAATTGGATGATACCCAATACTGGGCATGGAAGTGTGAGATTATATCTATTAGGTTAGCTGAGGTGGGATGACTAATGAACTCTTCTTGGCATTATTGCTTAAGAAGGTGTGATGGTTATTGCTTGCCAACTTGTTTGCATCTGGAATGAACTAACCCCCCAAAATGGAGGGCATATCTGTGAGGAATTTTTTTCTTAAGTTGAAGTAGGAAGACCCACTTCTAATTTGGATCTTTGGAAGAAATAGGCTGTAATGCCAGTGAAGGAATGCACTTGTTAACAAGACCAGAACAATCAGGCAAAGAGCAAAAGCTTCCTTCTTCCATGTTCTTATATAGGCTTCCAGCAGGAGGTGTGGGCTGGATTAAAGTGTGGCTTCCTGCCTCAAGTTCTCAGTTAAAGGCATGTGTCTTCATGCCTCAATTGCTTGTCTTTTCCCAGCTCAAAAGATCTAGATTAAAGATGTGTCTTCCTACATCAAAGGGGGAAGTGAACAGGAGCTCCCATTCCTAACCAAGAAGCTATCTTCATTGGCAAACTCAAGGGAAAAATCAGTTTTCTCCAATAGAGTCTCATTAGGTATATTAACCATGCTTAAGGGTAGACCCAATGCAAGCATGCAAGCTGTAGATGGCCAACACACAACATACTTAATGGTTTTGTAGACTTTTTGGGTCTCATATTGCTTTTGGGGGAGCATTTTTAAAATCTTACTGGTCTTTTACATGTATATTATAGTTTCTGATTTGGTGTTTTTATGTTGCTTTTTTGAGTGTGTGTGTGTGTGTGTGTGTGTGTGTATTTGTTGTGCTTTTACACTGATTATATATTGGTTTTCTTTTTTAATTTGCTTGTTTCTTTTCTACAGTGAGAGATAAAGATAGTGGATGGGTGGTAAGGTGGGGAGAATCTGGGAAGAGATGGAGAAGGGGAAACCAAGATCAGAATATATTGTATAAGTTTTCAAGAAAGAAAAGGAAAACATTAAATTTTAAAAAGCAACCCTTGAAAAAGGAGTAATGTCCTGGGAAATACTGTCTTCAAATGGCAAAGTACACTTTCCCCAGACTCTGCTTACCACTGTGCCATTGAAAGAGGAAAAGGACACCCCCCTCTCATTTTCCTTGTCCTTATTGATATCTTTCCCACTCCCTGATCCTCTAACACAATGTGTAACATGACCACCCCTGGATCCTTGCTCATTGGATCAAACCAGGAACACTGTTATCTAAGGTGAATTTCACCCTCAGTCATGAGACGCTGGAACTTTACCAGGTCACTTTGAGGAACATCAGACCTACTCCATCTGCATCACCCACATGTGAGAGAAAGTATGAGAGAAGGTGGTTCACCCATTCCTGTCTACACCCGGTGAAACCACCCTGATGCATACAAGATGAGCCTCAGTTTCCACCGGTTCATGCTACTGAATAAGGTGACATCAGATGCATTTTAAATTCTGTGGTTGCATATACATTGAAGACGTAGATATATTAGTATTATTCTACATAGGAAAAAGTCTTAAGCTTCTCTATAGATTTATATATGAAAGAAAATAATTTGCAACAGTATACACAATTGGACAGAATTATGGAATTCCCACAGCACCTTCCATTTTTATTGGTGTTGTTTGTGTGCTACTTCAGGAACGGGAGATCCTTCCACATCCTGAGGGGCAACAGCTTGCTCCTGACAAATTTCCCTTAAGAATTCAGGAACTGGGAATGCATTATAACAGGGAGTCATGTCAGCCTCATGACAGAAAAACAGAGGAACCTAACAACTGTGTGTTTGTCCATTTGATCTGACGGCTTGTTTCCGGGTACAGTCAACAGAGTGAGAATGGAGCTTCAGGAGGATCACTGAATCAGTTAAGCAATACATGGACTGTGTAGGTAAAGTCTAAATTCATGGCAACGTGACAATAGAGAATACTGGAAAAAGCCATGTATAGCAAAAGCCTAAGTGAAAAACCCCTGCCCCATCTCCCCATGCAGTGTCTGTCTCCCATTCTCAGAAGCGCTGATCTGACTAGAAGCTTGTGGGCTTTCTAACCTTTCATTCTTTGGAATGTCTGTATGTAGATGAGAAGTAATGCCCTGGGCATTTCCCCTCTGTGGTAGTCACTACAGGGTCCTGATCTCTGCAGTTTTGACCTATTGAAGGCAGATGCTGGGATGCTGGAAGTTAGGGATTACTAAGTGCTTGGGCTACGAAATGTTTCTTGATCAATTCTTGAACAGCCTCATCACTTACCTCTGTGCCATGGTTTATTCTTCCATAGAGTAGCACACAAACAAATAAATGTACCACATGTAATGGGCTTTGAACATATATACTGTAGGTAAAGTTTTCATCCTAATTTGTTAATTCATTAGTTTGTCACAGGAGATTTGACTGGGTAATCAGGATACCTATCTTGGGGAAAAACAGATTTAGACACAGCCTGGTACAGAACATCTCAAACAATCTAACGAGATCAGATCTGAATCCAGTGACAGTAGACAACCCCAGTTTTTTTTTTAACTTCAGGTACTACTTTTTTTTAAAAACCAAAATCCAAGTTCTTCCCTATAGGTGGCTTAGATCACAGTGGTGCATTAGACATGAGGATACCCAGTAATTATACTTTTCTAAAATGTGTCTTAACAAGGAGATTTTATAATACATACTGGTATGTTTTCTAGACTCCACCTGAAATTTAAAGGAAAGAAAACAGTTTGAGGCACAGGTCATACTAAATTCTGTTTACATGGGTCTTTAGAACACATGTTGACATAGTATGATGCCAATCAAAATGGGCAAGAGTCCTATGTGTTAGTATATTATGTGACAATGTCCCAGAAGAACTGGGACTCTATAGTTTGTGCCATTCCCACTTTTGCTGGTTCAAAGGCCAAATTAATTTGTTTGGTCTCTGCTGAATGTTCCCTAAGCCAAGCTGCATCTTTATAACCTGACTGTGAGATAATTCCTCCTCCAGCTGGGCCTCAATTATTTACACTAATCCTCATGCAGTAGAAGTCTTACCACTCAACATCTCCATGCTGAAACCCAGAAACTTTGGAACATAAGTAGAACATAAACTGCATCAAGATTTTAGAAACCAGAAGTGGCTGTCAACTTCTGAGTGAAAATTATACACGCATCTAAAGAGGAACCCTTTTCTTCAGGAGAAACTATCCTCTCACACAAACTGTGATAAATGGCACTGCATACTTTTATGTTCAGTTCAGTCAGGAGCAGGCTGGCACAATTCCAGTTCCTTTTCTCCCTGAGCTAACCCATGATGCACCTGGCTTTTGTTAACTGAATTTCATATCCACTACAATGTAAGGGACAAAGTAACTTTTTATATTACTTTGAGAGGAAAGGCAGTCTTACCTCCACCATCATCACGGGTAGCTCTCCCTGTTTTCTAGAAGAAAATGTAGTGGAGTTTTTGTGTATCTCTAAAAAGACAGAAAGTAATTTGTCAACACATGGTATTGTTTTTAATTACTCCAGGGATGTATAGAAGTCTATGTGGCTAGCATATGTGACTTGATCTAATTGTTCCCCCCAATCCACTCCTCCTCTGCTTCTCTGTTCAGAAAGGGGTAGGCCTCCCGTGGGTGTCAACAAATCATGGCACGACAAGTTGCCATGGGACTAAGCACCCCCCTTGCAATAAGGCTGGGCAAGGCAATCCAGTATAAGGAACAGAATCTTAAGAGCCAGCCAAAGTGTTAGGAATGGTTTGCTTTCTGCTTATTCCAGAACTGTGGATTATATTACTGTCACACAAATTAAGGCAAAGAGAAGAACTGAAGAGAAATGAGGAACAGAACTTTTGGCTTCCTAGACAATGGGAATCTAAATCAATGTGGAAGAATCTTTCACTGCAGGAAAGTAAATAAGTCTTTCAAAATACACACTGCATTTATTCTGGTTGGAGGAAACCATGCATGTGTGTCTGTGTGCAGGTGGAGTTAGGAGGAGCTCTTCAGGGGTCTGGTTTTCTCCTTTCACCATGTGAGTTGTGGGATTCAACTGCAGTTAGGTCAGCAGGCTGGGCTGAAAAAGTCATTATGCACTGATCCAACCTATCTTTTCTAATAAAAGAAGCTTTATGATTAAGCAACAAAATACTGTCACTTCCTGTTTTAAAGCAGGGAACAATTGATACTTCCTGAGGCACATGTCTCAAATCTATTTCAACCTCCACCAATCCATATATGTTGACTCAGAATTTATCACTAGTTATGATCCATGCTAATGTATCCATTTTACTTGGGAAATTTTACTAGGATGAACATATCTGAAAATATTCTTGCCTATGTTGTGTGTACATTATTCCCTAAAGTATAGCATATCGTGTATTATATTTTGTTATACTGTGCTGAGTATTGTCAGTATTCTACAGGGTTCTAAGGAGCATGGAGAACATGTATGTGTTATAGCCCTATAAGACACAGTGTAATATAAGGGCTTGATTAGTTTCAGATATTGGTGCTAAGGAGTCTGGAAAAAATTCTAAGGAAATACTGAGACAACTGTACATAGTAACACAACTCTGCAAGTCATGACGAAAGAAGGAAAGGAAGCATGGAACCACCTTCCAAATTCACATTATCTAAGAATTCATCCAAAGTACAATGTGAAAGAATCAATCAAAAATTCCAGAAATTTAAGTTCAATGTTGAGTTAGTAGAGCAATTGGGAAACAGTCAATTTGGGTATAGCTGACAACAATGATATTATCAACTATCAAGTACCAACATTTATGGAATTACCACACAAAAAAGAGCAAAATTAACATATGTCTCAAATTTAAAGGTAACACTGGACAGAAGTCAGAATAAGAAATATATCCTTTTCAATTGGCACAGTATAGTCACAGTGTACCATCACATAGTGTACCACTCTCAGAAGAGCACTTGCATGTAAGACTGCACCCACACCACCGCCTTCTCCTCCCATCTCGTTAGTTCCCTTTACTTTGTTCACATCATATACACATATGTAATTTTATTTTTACATAAAAACCTAGTCCTTCAAATGAAAGAAATTACCTGGGACTTGCCTTTTTCAATGAACATAAGACATTTAACATGGCAAGTATATTCACTTACATCTATGTTCTGCAAATGACATAATCCCATGCTCCTTAATAGTTTACACAGTGTCTTACTTAGGGTTTCTATTGCTGTGACCAAACACTATGATCATAAACAACTTGTAGAGGAAAGAGTTTATTTCAGCATACAATTCTCTCTTCACACTCACTTTCTCGGGGAACTCTGGACAGGAACTGAACAGGGTAAGAACAGAGTCAGGAGAGGATGCAAAGGCCATGAAGGAGTGATGCTTACTCACCAAGGCTCGCTCAGCCTACTTTCTTACAGCACTCAGTGACACCACCATAGGGGTGGCACTGCCTACAGTGAGGTGGGCCCTCACATATCAATCATCAATGAAGAAAATGCACCACAGGCTTGCCTATGGGTGAATCTGGTGGCAGCATTTTCTGAATGGAAGTTTCCTCTTCCCAAATGACTCTGGTTTGTGACAAGTTAAAAAAACAAACAAACAAACAAAACAAAAAACAAAGACAGCACACCTGGATTTCAGGGAGAAGGGGATTCTGACCCCCGTTTTAATTTTTGAAACTATAATTCAGTTACAACATTTCTCCCTTCCCTTTTGGGGAAGGGAATTTAAATTAAGCAAAGTATAAGTAACCTGAAAATTCAAGATGCTAGGAATATGACCTTTCATGAAGTAAAAATCACATATAGACTACTCTACTTCCTAAAATCTTTTCTGTTAATATTAAGCTCCTTGTGGTCTGGCAGCTTTATTGGTGAAATTAAGGGTTAAGGCCAACAACTGAAATGCTATGTATATTAGAAGCAAGGAACTATATGAGAAAGCCACAGACGATCACAACTTTTGTGATTAGAATCTCAAGGATTTTACGATATGTTTGAAATACTTGACCTTATTGCAATAGTAATAGAAGTTGGTTATGAGACTGTTGCAGTAACGTAAAATGTATTTCAGGTAATTGTATCGTGTGTGTGTGTGTGTGTGTGTGTGTGTGTGTGTGTGTGTGTGTGTGTAAGTGCCTGACAATTAAAATATGAGAGCTAAAAGAGGGCATGGCATACCATGATGTATCACCCTTTCTCCTTTCTTTCAGACAGGGTCTCTCACAGATGCCGTAGATAGGATGACAGCTAGCAAGCACTAGAAATACTACGGTCTATTCACTCAACAGCATGGGATTACAAATATGAACAGTTCTGTCCAATTTTTTTGTATGTGTGTGAGCAGATTCAAGCTCAGATCTACTGCTTTTTCAGTAAGTATTCTTCTCATTGAGCCATTAATTACCTCAATGATAAATCTTATAAAGCTATTTGAAATGGTATGTTGATCTTGGTTGCAAATCTCTCAAACAGAACTCACCATATGGCCTGTAAGTGTGTAAATAATGATCAAATTTAAGATTTTATCATACTTCATACATATTTTGTGGAAATAAACCAAAACAGATAATGGCCTGTAAATTATGCATGTATGTTTTAATCTTAACTTCATAATATTTCTAGGCCATGTAGTATACATGTAAGCTTTGTACAGCTGGCACAAGTCTTTAAGGAAATTGCAAATACAACAAAAATAAGTAGGGACTTTTTTTCACAAGGTCAATGTCAAGGATACGCACCTTCATTTTACTTCATTTAGGGAAAGCTATAAGGAGAGAGATAACTCAGTGGGGTTTCTGTCCTCCCATGCAAAAGAGGCATTCTGTACAGGACAGGCTGCCTCCAGCCCAGTTACTAGTGGAGAGAGAGTGGAGTGTTGGGTCAAATTTCAGACAAGATACCTTCCTAATTTGTGTCATAGCACTGAGAGTTTCATGAGGGCCAATGTGATGACCACATGCCAGTCACTCCTTCACCTTCTTCCTTACAATCCCAAAGGTTTGGGACAACCTTTTCTGGGTTTATTGTTCTTCTAATATACAGTCTTGCCCTGTTTATGGGACTTCCTCTGGCTGACTGAGTCCAGCCTTTTCTTCTCTCTTCACATATCCATGCCATACAGCTAGGCATCAGGAGCCCTTTAGCTGTGCCTACCAGATCCAGGACTGAACCAGATAAACTACTAAGATTTGATATCTTTGCTCTCAATGGCCTTTCCTGTACGGTGAGTTTGGTGAGGAAGAGATAATTAGAGATAATACAAAAGGCAAAGAACTATCTGGACTGAGTATGGGAGCATGCCAGAGGGTTAGGCTATATTCTGTGGACAGTGTGTTCTACTATACAGTGTCAGGCACTAAATAATTAGTGGAAAAGAACCTCCAAGACTCTAAGGATAGCCAGGCACAGAACGCAGAATGAACATGGCACCCAGGAAATAGGGAAATTTCTGGAGAAGGATAAAGGGCAAGAAACTGTAACGAGGGATATGAAGTGTGTGCGGCTAGAGGTGGGGTCATGGGGCTCTGTAGGACATGCTACTCACAAGCAGGAGACCCAGAGTATACAGTGAGTAACACAATGCATTAATTCTACAAACACTGCCTGTTATGGTGGAGCCAAACACAGCTAAAGAATTAGAGAATGCAGGAGAAGCCAACACACTTGTGGGGATCAAGGGCCTCGAGCCTAATGAAGAGGCTCCAAGGAAGACACAGGAAACTCATTTCTGAGATTATGAACTCCTTCCCCTAAAGAAGACAAGTCAGGAAAGCCTATAACAAGTGAAAGATACAAATGGTGACAGCACAGAGGACAGACACAGCCCTGTGACCAGATAGGTGCCAAGATAGCCGATACCCAAGTGCCTATAGTCCTTTAGTCCTAGGAACTGAATGTTGAATGTTCTCAATATTGAAGGCTAAACCAAGAATTTCTGAAATGGGGCCAAGTGTGTGCTAGAGTTCAGGATCTAAGATGGATGTCAGACCTCTAATCTCCCTTGTCTCGGCCATCCTGTATGTCAGTCTGAGGTGAGGAACACTGCCTACAAAAGAGTTCAAGTCACCAGGTGGTAGGTGCACACCTATAATCCCAGCTCTCAGGAGGCAGAGGCAGGCAGATCTCCATGAATTCAAGGCCATTCTGGTCTACAAAGAAGTTCCAGGATAGTCATGGCAAATACACAGAGATCTTGAGAAACTAAAAAAAGAAAAAGAAATAAAAGAGCTAAAGTCATACACTGAGCCCTTACTCCCAGGACATTGTAGCCTTGGGGTTTTGACAGAACAAAAAGCCATTCTTGGGTCTCTTTAGCCACTCCACCCTGTGGGGTCCATGAAGTGCTGCTACAAGACCTGGGAGAAAAAGAGAGAGAACCTGTTTCTCGGGCATCATTGGGATCACACTATAAGACATTTACCTATGGGTCCTGGTAAGGAGAGAAAGTTGTTCCCTATAGATAAATTGGCCCTGATACAGGTTATACTCAAAAGTGAAAAACAACACTTCATAGGCTCCATGATGCTGAAACCCAGCTGTCAAACTGATGAGGTCTGTGTCCTCTGGGCATGCCCTTGGGGTTTATCTTGATTAGATTAAGTTAGATGAGAAGAGCTGTTCCCTATGGGTACGAGCATTCCCTTCGATGGGATTCTGGGCAGTATAAAAGTAAGAAAAGTCAGGAGAGTACATTCATTCATTTTTCTTTGCTTCTGGGCTCTGGTTGCAAGGTCAGTCTCCCTCAAGTTTCTGCCTCTACTGCTTCCCAATTATGGACTCCAAACTCAAACTATATGGCAAACTAAACCTTTCTTTGCCCACTGCCTCTGGGAAAGTAATCCTAACAAAATTTCCAAGGAGAGGTATAACAACATTCCAATGCTTGTGCATTGGGAGTGGCAGAGGAAGAACAGTCTATGTGTTCTTGGAAATACAGTCTTTAAATAACAGAACCAGGAGCAAAGCACCCTTAACCCTGCCAGTGTTAACTATTATGCATTGGAAAGAGGAAAAGCACACAGGTTTCTGTGTCCTTGCTGATCTTTCCCACTCCCTTGGCCTCCCAAGTACAAAGTCTAAGATGACCATGCCTAGGGCTCTCTCCCAATGGACCTGACTAGAAATGCCTTTATCTAATTCAAATTTCATCCTCATTCTTGAGATTCTGGACATTAAACAGATCACTCTTGAGACTTTCCACATCTGCATCATCCATGTCTGGGACAAAGTGACTGAGAGGGTGGCTCAGTCGTTCATGCCTACCCCAGGTGAAGCCATACTCATTCATAGGAAAGTCTCAGGTTTCCTATGGTTTACCACTACTTAATGAAAGGCAAAGGTTACCTTTAACCTTTAAACCTATTTATCCTATTTAAATTCTGTGGTTGTATTTCTACAGATAAGCTAGATAAATTAACAGTATCTACACACTAAAAACTACAGCAAAACGTCTCTATAGATTTATAAATAGTGCATAGTATAAAGGGCATCTATTATACATAACTGAACATAATTCCCTCAGTACCTTCTGTTTTAATGTATGTTTCTTTGGAGGTACCGGAGATGATTTGTGGTCCATCCGTATCAAGTGGGATCACGGTTGTTTTGATGGTCCTTTTCTTTAGTACTGCAGAAACAGGGAATGCAGTCACAACAGGGAAAGTTATGTCAGCTTCACAGCAGACAAACAGAGGAAACTTAGAATAGTTGAGTGTTTGTCACTTGATCTCTTTATTTATTTTCAGGTAAGTCACTGTAATTAGAATGGTGCTTCAGGAAGATCACTGTGTCAGTGTCCAATTAATTATGCATCACATGATGATGTAGATAAAGACTATTATGGTCACATGATGTAGGTAAAGTCTAAATTAGTACAGATGTGACAATAGAGAAGGAAGAGCAATGTGACTATGTTACGTTGGTGTGGTGACTGATACGCAGCGTTCAAATCCCAGTTAGAGCATCATGACACAGTGAAATCTATGCAATCCCGCTGTGATCACATCTTTGCACCAGTGAACTAAAAATTCATAAGGACCCCCAGGAGTCTTATCGGTGTAAAAGATATGTTAAACCCTAAGGAAAAGCACATGGATTGTACAAGTGTTCTATGATGTTTGTGAAATGTAAAAACAATTCAATTAGACAAGAATGACTGAATCCTGAGCAAGTGTTTAGTGTGCTACACAACAGTGACCAGTGGTTGTTTAATTTCATTCTTTTCTTATCCGGGATATTTCACAGCTCATGCAGGACATATGGTATCACTTTAAGTAGGTTCAGAAGGTAAGCAGCTGTGTATTCCTCTAACTTTTTAACCTTGGGTACCATGTTAGGCATATCCATGATGCTCTGATCAAAGTCCCTGCCAGATATAAGCAAAGAGATAGATGCTGTGCCTTTGATCCCTGACTCCAATTATGTATTTCTTCAAAAATAAGTTGTAGAAGGTCTCTGAATTAGTAAACACAGCCTTTCTCCAACATCTTCATCCTACCAGGTACCTCTCAGCAAGTGACTCTGATCATCAAGGACCCACACTGAGAGGTGACTTATGCTTGTGCCTTCTGTGATGACTCAGAGTCTAAGTTATTCTAAATGAAATTGTCACATGAACGTTAGACCAAAAAAAAAAAAAAACAGTTCCTTTAAATTGGCCAACCCTGTATAAACCCTCAACATGAACCGACAAGAAAAGGGGTCTAGTGCTTCATGGTGTAACTACTCTCGAGGTGCCAAGAGATAAGAGGAAGGCAGTGGCTGCACAAGGCATGGCAGTGCGTCTTATCTGCTCACTGTTCCCTCATCGTTTTTAATAAAATATGTGATTCTTTGAGAATTCCATAAAATGTATTTTGATCATATTCATCTCCACTCATCACCCTAACTCTCTTGATTCCATTCATATCTCTCCACTCCTTACCAGCTCTGTGCTCTTTTAGTCTCCCTAAGTAATTCACCAAGTTCAATTTGTGCTAATCACATACATATATATGGGCATGTGGCCAACCTCTGCAATTCAGTCAACCTGTTACTGGCAGAGTCAGCTTCTATACACTCTCCTTCCATCAACAGATCTTCTATTTCAGTTTATTATTTTTGTTTTTTCATTGCTTATTTGTTATGTTTTGTTGATGAAAAAGGCCTCTAACCCAGGCTGGCCTAAAATTCACTATTTAGAAAAGGCTGGTCTTGAACTTATGACTTTCTTGAATCTACCACTCTAAATCAAAGATTACAGACTGTGTAATGCTGGGTACATTACATTGAGTACTTGGGATGAAACTCGGGTTTTTAGACACGATAGGCATGTACTAAGCCAATCACCATAAGAGCGCCACTTAACACATCAGCTCACTGGTGAGAGCCCGAGCATGTAGACACCACCAATGTGGATAGAATGATGCCCAGTGGCACTCTTCCCTGCTGCCTGTGTAAATGCACCAAGAGCAAAAATGGAATAGGCAACATGGAGTCTAACTACCCATGACAGGAAGTAGCCTTACTGCTCACTGTCCAGCTCTCCTTTACAAGTATATTGTTGGTTGCTCGCATAGGACCCATATAAGATCAAAGAGGTCAACAGTGTGGTTTGTAGGGAAGAGAGGTTCAAAAACCTTTCTCACCCCTAACTAAGAAGCTATTGGTAATTTATGGCTTCTGTGTGAGGGAGGGAGAGATTAATTAAAGGTGTTGTCCCTGTAGCATTATCCCAGGTTCAGTGGATGCCCCTACATGTTTGCATATATGTTTAACATAAAATGGACTAGCAAGTTATTTTTTAAGGATAAAATTTGGAAAAATGTAAAAAGGGAGAGGATCTATGAACAGTAAGAGTTATAAGGGATGAATAAGATGAAATACGGTGCATAAATATATCAAAATTAATAAAATTATAATAATTAAAAAAATAAAATTTAAATGAATTGCTGGATTGATGATGCAGCACAGATCATTAAATGAATGATGACTGGAAATCTTAGAGCACACTGTCCTTAAATTTTGTGGCTCTTTGTGCCCATGCCAATATTGTCTAATCTGTTAATGCTTTTCTCCAAAACTTACAGGAATACATCAGATCTAAGATAAATCGACTTTGAACTATTCATCCCACTCTCCCCTGTACTTTAATTGTGGGCTTTGTCATCTTAAAAGAAGCACTGTGCTCCTCTACCATTCAAAGCAGTGACTGTCTGCTGCATGCCGAGTGACACTTCCTAGGACTTCCAACCACCACAGCCATCACTGCAGTGTTTGGGATCCCGATCGATCTGCCTTACTGCAGGCAGATGTAAGAAGACAGAGCTCTCCACAGGAATTACTGTGCCCTTGATGAGGTAAGAAGTGGCTCTTAAGATGCACAGCTAAGGAGCCTCATCACTACCTCTTGAGTTCTAGTTAACTCATTTATGAAGGAACACAAGCATGTAACTGACCCTGCATATCTGAGATGAAGTTTGAATACATTTTTGTAGTTACCTTGTATTCTGATTTTCAATGTACACATCTGTAACTGGAAATTGGGTTGTGAAAAAGGCATCCTACTTTTGGGGGAAAAACAGATTTAAACAAGAATCGAAGTACAATACCCTCAAATAACAAAGGATTACTATTGAACACAAGAACCATAGAAATATCCATGATTACTTACTTGTTGTCGCCCTTGCCTTTAAAAGAAACTAAGAAAAAAAATTTAACACAACAATTCTCAAATCACTAATATGTTACATCACAGTGGTGTATCACACAAAATACAACCAGTGTTTTCACAATTCCTACCTCAGGTGTGTCTTAGGAAAATGATCCCACAATACATACCACATCTATGTTTTTTGGTCTTCGCCTGCAATCAATAGGAAAGAAAATATTTAATGTCATGATCATGCTGAGTAATGTCTACAAAGCTGTTTTGCCCACTAACATTGTGTGACTGAAATCAGGACATAGAAGAGTAGTAACAAAGAGACTATATTAATGGGTACATTATTCGATGATGTCACAGAGATCTGGGACTCTGTCCTTTGTGATACAAACTAGTACTGGGCATACTTTTTCTTATTCAGTGGCAGATCAGGTAAACCTATCTGGCCTATAGAGGGTTGCAAAACTTACATCACATACCATCTATAAAAACTTTTATATTACACTAAGGTATTTTTTGTTTCTAGACTATGGTTTACAAATAACTTGAGTATATGGTTGGAAGCTTAGTGTATCCAGCTTGAGGATGTTCAGAGGATCTTTCAACCATGAGGACTGGTGTAAACTAGAGGCACCCACCTTGGTGGGATCACTCATACAGCAGGACACAAAGTTGTGCCACATTGTGATGTATGCTGTCTTGATCAGGACCAAGTTGGTACAGTTCCATTCCCTCCTCTTCCTAAATAAGCTCTCTAATATCCATGATGACTCAGATCAGTTTAATGAATGAAATGTGATACCCACTGAAGCACAAGGGGACCACCGAAGTAACCTTTCTAAGTCAGAGAAAGGAAAGGCCCTCTTACCCTCACAGTCTTCACTGGTCGGTGTTGCTTGTAGCGGGGTGAGGCCGCACTGGTGGTAGGTTCAGGGGACACTAGGGGAAAGGAAGCGACTCTCAGCTCACGGGACTTAGTATTATTACAGGGCATCTTTGCTTGATGTGAGTAAAAGCAACTGGACTTGGAACATCTTATTAAACCTAATGAACAATATGGTTGGGTTGTTGCAGGACTGTCTTCCAGGAAGAGAAATAAAGGCAGAGAGTAGCTCTGGAGAGAAATGAGCAGATTTTTTTTGTTTGTAGGGAATGGTAATCTCAATCAGTGAAAAAGCATCTATTATGTGGTGTAATGATGAAATGAATCATTCAAAAATTTCTTTTTATACGTATTCTGTTTGAGAGGCTCAACAGCTGGCAGTGAATCCAACAGAAGTGACCCTTCTGTACCTGGTTCTCTCAGTCAACCATGTAGGTTCCAGGCTCAAAGTATTGATCTCAGTCTTTACAGCAAGTGCCTTTACTGCTAAGATCTCACTGGTCCCCTATAACAAATCTTATGATAAAAACCACAGAGTACAATCAGTCCCTGAGATGACTTTCAGGGTAGGGCAATGGCTACTCTCTTCAGCTTCAGGTGAAGTTTTTACCTATGTACCTGTAGTACAGGTCTGATCCACACTTTTATTAGAGACTCAACTGCCTTTCCAGGCATGTTTTTCTGAAAAGGGTCTTTTCTGCTCTCTACCAGTGATCTTTTCAGTCTCATGAGCTTTGTGAGAAACTGACATTTAGTGATTACAGAAAGACCTAGAACACCCGGGACTGAGAATAAGGACATGTCTGGGACTTAGGACCCATTGCATGGACAATGTGTTGCAGTAGGGAGAACCCACAATAAGGTAACACAAAGAAGGAACCACATAAGCTTCTGTGGCAATTATGAAAGAGAAGTGGCTGGGGAAGGAGAGGGGCAGGAAATCATAAGAAGAGAGACAGAAAGGGAGTGACTAGAAGAGGAATCCTGTTTCTCTGTCACACACAGCTCAGAAGCAGGCACTACACACTGAATCCACAGTTATAGACTATGATAGAGAGCAAAAAAAAAAATCTGTAGAATGAGAGAATCCTAGAGGAGCAGACATAGTTCTGATTAGCCTGGGCTGTGAGTCTACTGAAGAAGTGACAGGGAAGCCACTTAGAGAAGAGAGACTCCTTAGAGCATAATCTCATGTCCCCAGGAAAGAAGAGACAGGTCAGACCACGCCAAAGTGGGAGACTCAAGTACTGACAGCGTAAGAAACAGACACACATTATGGTGCATAGAGAACTGATCCTCTCCTGTCCATACAATTTATTCTGAGAAACATGGGCAGTATTTTAGGGAAGCTCACAAACTCAGTCTCTGCATATTGGAGGCTGAGGCAAGGATGCCTCTAAGAGCACCAAAGATCATCCAGAGGGCAGATCCTTTCTCCCTATGTCATCCATTAATTTAAAGGATCAAAGAAGGATATCACCCTATAACCCTCCTTGACTCAAATTACACAGAATGCCAGTTAAAGTTAAGGAACATAGACTGCTTAGAGCTAATGACACACATGAGGCTTCTATTTATCAGGACATCGCTAAGGTAAGAATGAGGCTAGTGTTGCTAGAGAAGCCTGCTAACTACTTAGCAGTCTGCGATGTCCTACAAGGAGGGACTAAATGGTCCACAGTGGACCTAGTAGGCACTACTACCAATGTCCCCAGGGAGCCGGGAAAAGGATCTGCTCATTCTTTACCCCCAGGACCATTTTGTAAGTACTTCAAATGTATATTTGAATGCCCAGGAGTAGGTTGTCCCTCACCAGAGACTGGCTTTATCATAGATTGAAACCCCAAACTGATCACCACCGTTTATGGGCATGGTGATGGCAAATCTCAGGAGTCAACTGATAGGTCAGGGCTCTGGTGATGCCTCTATGGCATTATCTTGACAAGGTTAACTGAGGTAGCAAATGGTTCAGCTGTTAGTACATTACTCCTGGACTGAGATCCATGACTGTAGAAGGAGAAGGTGAGCTGAGCATAAAGAAACACTCCTTTTCTCTATTTCTGTTGCACTGGACCTCTGCCTCAGGCTCCTGTATCTATGGTTGCTCAGCAAATATGCACACCATACTCATGGTATCATGGGAAAACAAGCACTCCTTCTTTGGCATGTTTGGGTCATAGTATTTTATCACACAAACTGGGAAAGAACCTTATGCGCAAATTCCATGGAGAGCTACTAAGTACAATGACGGGCTTGGAGCTAAGCGCTAAGTGTTGAAAGACTGCCTTCAAATGACAGAGATGAACCCAAGAATATTACCCCTGACAAGGCTACCATGATGCCTTTGAAAAGGAAGAACACAGAAACCTCCTTCCATGACCTTGCCTCTGTTCTTTCCCATAAGCATAGGGTGTGACACACTACTCCAGAGACCCACTCCCCTTTGGTCAGACTAGAAATGCTGTTATCTGTTTCAAATTTTGTGCTCACTCTTGACAATTTTGACAATGACCATGCCAATCTTGAGCTTGTTTACATTCAGTTCATCTACATCACCGGTATGTGGGAGAACGTAACAGAGAGGTTGCCTCACCTGTTCCTGCCTACACCAGGTGAAGGGACAGTGACAGAGACAAGATTGAGTTCACCTTTCCTCTGTTTCTTGTTACTCAATGTTTGCAAAAGGTGAATTTACATTACATTCTTAAATCGTGTGGTTGAAATTCAGCTGAGGAACTATGCAAGTCAACATTATCTACACAGGAAACTATGGTAATATCATCACCTTTCCCTCCTATCATACAATGATGATCCACAACTACCATATGTCACCCAATGAGATTAGTGCATTTCAACAGTACCTTCTCTTTCAGTAGATGGTACATGGCCAGAAGTGTCTGCCTGGACTTCCGGTACTTCAGCATCCTTGGGGGATATCTTCCCTTTCCCATAGAGTCTTCTTTTAATTCTGGAAACTGGCATGCATTAACAGTAGAGACAGTTATGTCAGTTTCATGGCAGAAAATAGAGGAAACCAGTCTGTTTTAGTACACTCCATGGCATGCCCATTCTCCAGGCACCATCATCAGAGTCACAGTGGTGTTTCAGGAGCATCACTGAGTGCACTGCACACTCCAGCATGCACCGCATTGGTGGTGTAGGCAAGTCCTAAATTCATGGCAGTGTGACAGTGTGTGTGTTTCCTTGCTGAATACATGTACCTAATGAGTGCTCACCTTCAAATCACAGGCACTGACCAACCCTGAGAGGAAAAACACATGGAGCAGAGTGTACCCAACCTTTAAAGATGTATTCCCACTGGATATGGAGTGCACTGCTTTCATAACAGTTCTCTGTAGGCAGAGGAGGTGAAGCTCTGTGATTTCTAGGCCAGTATGGTACATAAGTAGGTAGTTCCAGTATAGATAAAGACAAACTGTGAGTCCCTGAAACCCACCCCCAAAAGCAATATATTCTCAGAGAATGAGGTAGCACACATCAACCTCCAGGTGGTGACTGCAGTTCTCAGTGCACATGTCCTTAAATTGTGTTCCTCTTTGGGCCCATGCTTCTGTTGTCTACTCTGTTCATGCTATTCTCCAGATCCCAGAGAAACCCATTTTAGAAATATCCATCCTACTCCTCTGTATATTTTATTTAATTGTGAGACTCTGTCATCTTAAAAGGAGCACTGTGCTCCTCTACCATTCAAAGCAGTGACTGTCTGTTGCATGCTGAGTGACATTTCCTAGGACTTCCAACCACCACAGCCGTCACTGCAGTGTTTGGGATCCCTATCGATCTGCCTTACTGCAGACAGATGTAAGAGGACAGAGCTCTCCACGGGGATTACTGTGCCCTTGATGAGGTAAGAAGTGGCTCTTAAGATGCACAGCTAAGGAGCCTCATCACTACCTCTTGAGTTCTAGTTAACTCATTTATGAAGGAACACAAGCATGTAACTGACCCTGCATATCTGAGATGAGGTTTGAACACATTTTTGTAGTTACCTTGTATTCTGATTTTCAATGTACACATCTGTAACTGGAAATTGGGTTGTGAAAAAGGCATCCTACTTTTGGGGGGAAAACAGATTTAAACAAGAATCGAAGTACAATACCCTCAAATAACAAAGGATTACTATTGAACACAAGAACCATAGAAATATCCATGATTACTTACTTGTTGTCGCCCTTGCCTTTAAAAGAAACTAAGAAAAAAAATTTAACACAACAATTCTCATATCATTAATATGTTACATCACAGTGGTGTATCACACAAAATACAACCAGTGTTTTCACAATTCCTACCTCAGTTGTGTCTTAGGAAAATGATCCCACAATACATACCACATCTATGTTTTTTGGTCTTCGCCTGCAATCAATAGGAAAGAAAATATTTAATGTCATGATCATGCTGAGTAATGTCTACAAAGCTGTTTTGCCCACTAACATTGTGTGACTGAAATCAGGACACAGAAGAGTAGTAACAAAGAGACTATATTAATGGGTACATTATTCGATGATGTCACAGAGATCTGGGACTCTGTCCTTTGTGATACAAACTAGTACTGGGCATACTTTTTCTTATTCAATGGCAGATCAGGTAAACCTATCTGGCCTATAGAGGGTTGCAAAACTTACATCACATACCATCTATAAAAACTTTTATGTTTCACTAAGGTATTTTTTGTTTCTAGACTATGGTTTACAAATAACTTGAGTATATGGTTGGAAGCTTAGTGTGTCCAGCTTGAGGATGTTCAGAGGATCTTTCAACCATGAGGACTGGTGTAAACTAGAGGCCCCCACCTTGGTGGGATCACTCATACAGCAGGACACAAAGTTGTGCCACATTGTGATGTATGCTGTCTTGATCAGGACCAAGTTGGTACAGTTCCATTCCCTCCTCTTCCTAAATAAGCTCTCTAATATCCGTGATGACTCAGATCAGTTTAATGAATGAAATGTGATACCCACTGAAGCACAAGGGGACTACTGAGGTAACCTTTCTACCTCGGAGAAAGGAAAGGCCCTCTTACCCTCACAGTCTTCACTGGTCGGTGTTGCTTGTAGCGGGGTGAGGCCGCACTGGTGGTAGGTTCAGGGGACACTAGGGGAAAGGAAGCGACTCTCAGCTCACGGGACTTAGTATTATTACAGGGCATCTTTGCTTGATGTGAGTAAAAGCAACTGGACTTGGAACATCTTATTAAACCTAATGAACAATATGGTTGGGTTGTTGCAGGACTGTCTTCCAGGAAGAGAAATAAAGGCAGAGAGTAGCTCTGGAGAGAAATGAGGAGCAGATTTTTTTTTGTTTGTAGGAAATGGTAATCTCAAGCAGTGTAAAAGAATCCATTATGTGGTGTAATGATGAAATGAATCATTCAAAAATTTCTTTTTATACGTATTCTGTTTGAGAGGCTCAACAGCTGGCAGTGCATCCAGCAGAAGTGACCCTTCTGTACCTGGTTCTCTCAGTCAACCATGTAGGTTCCAGGCTCAAAGTATTGATCTCAGTCTTTACAGCAAGTGCCTTTACTGCTAAGATCTCACTGGTCCCCTAAAACAAATCTTATGATAAAAACCACAGAGTACAATCAGTCCCTGAGATGACTTTCAGGGTAGGGCAATGGCTACTCTCTTCAGCTTCAGGTGAAGTTTTTACCTATGTACCTGTAGTACAGGTCTGATCCACACTTTTATTAGAGACTCAACTGCCATTCCAGGCATGTTTTTCTGAAAAGGGTCTTTTCTGCTCTCTACCAGTGATCTTTTCAGTCTCATGAGCTTTGTGAGAAACTAACATTTAGTGATTACAGAAAGACCTAGAACACCCGGGACTGAGAATAAGGACATGTCTGGGACTTAGGACCCATTGCATGGACAATGTGTTGCAGTAGGGAGAACCCACAATAAGGTAACACAAAGAAGGAACCACATAAGCTTCTGAGACGATTAAAAAAGAGAAGTGGCTGGGGAAGGAGAGGAGCAGGAAATCATAAGAAGAGAGACAGAAAGGGAGTGACTAGAAGAGGAATCCTGCTTCTCTGTCACACACAGCTCAGAAGCAGGCACTACACACTGAATCCACAGTTATAGTCTATGATAGAGAGCAAAAAAAAAAAATCTGCAGAATGAGAGAATCCTAGAGGAGCAGACATAGTTCTGATTAGCCTGGGCTGTGAGTCTACTGAAAAAGTGACAGGGAAGCCACTTAGAGAAGAGAGACTCCTTAGAGCATAATCTCATGTCCCCAGGAAAGAAGAGACAGGTCAGACCACGCCAAAGTGGGAGACTCAAGTACTGACAGCGTAAGAAACAGACACACATTATGGTGCATAGAGAACTGATCCTCTCCTGTCCATACAATTTATTCTGAGAAACATGGGCTGTATTTTAGGGAAGCTCACAAACTCAGTCTCTGCATATTGGAGGCTGAGGCAAGGATGCCTCTAAGAGCACCAAAGATCATCCAGAGGGCAGATCCTTTCTCCCTATGTCATCCATTAATTTAAAGGATCAAAGAAGGATATCACCCTATAACCCTCCTTGACTCAAATTACACAGAATGCCAGTTAAAGTTAAGGAACATAGACTGCTTAGAGCTAATGACACACATGAGGCTTCTATTTACCAGGACATCCCTAAGGTAAGAATGAGGCTAGTGTTGCTAGAGAAGCCTGCTAACTACTTAGCAGTCTGCGATGTCCTACAAGGAGGGACTAAATGGTCCACAGAGGACCTAGTAGGTACTACTACCAATGTCCCCAGGGAGCCGGGAACAGGATCTGCTCATTCTTTACCCCCAGGACCATTTTGTAAGTACTTCAAATGTATATTTGAATGCCCAGGAGTAGGTTGTCCCTCACCAGAGACTGGCTTTATCATAGATTGAAACCCCAAACTGATCACCACTGCTTATGGGCATGGTGATGGCAAATATCAGGAGTCAACTGATAGGTCAGGGCTCTGGTGATGCCTCTATGGCATTATCTTGACAAGGTTAACTGAGGTAGCAAATGGTTCAGCTGTTAGTACATTACTTCTGGACTGAGATCCATGACTGTAGAAGGAGAAGGTGAGCTGAGCATAAAGAAACACTCCTTTTCTCTATTTCTGTTGCACTGGACCTCTGCCTCAGGCTCCTGTATCTATGATTTCTCAGCAAATATGCACATCATACTCATGGTATCATGGGAAAACAAGCACTCCTTCTTTGGCATGTTTGGGTCATAGTATTTTATCACACAAACTGGGAAAGAACCTTATGCACAGATTCCATGGAGAGCTACTAATTACAATGACGGGCTTGGACACTTGGTAGTGGTAAATGGGGATAAGCACTAAGTGTTGAAAGACTGCCTTCAAATGACAGAGATGAACCCAAGAATATTACCCCTGACAAGGCTACCATGATGCCTTTGAAAAGGAAGAACACAGAAACCTCCTTCCATGACCTTGTCTCTGTTCTTTCCCATAAGCATAGGGTTTGACACACTACTCCAGAGACCCACTCCCCTTTGGTCAGACTAGAAATGCTGTTATCTGTTTCAAATTTCGTGCTCACTCTTGACAATTTTGACAATGACCATGTCAATCTTGAGCTTGTTTACATTCAGTTCATCTACATCACCGGTATGTGGGAGAAAGTAACAGAGAGGTTGCCTCACCTGTTCCTGCCTACACCAGGTGAAGGGACAGTGACAGAGACAAGATTGAGTTCACTTTTCCTCTGTTTCTTGTTACTCAATGTTTGCAAAAGGTGAATTTACATTACATTCTTAAATCGTGTGGTTGAATTTCAGCTGAGGAACTATGCAAGTCAACATTATCTACACAGGAAACTATGGTTATATCATCCTTTCCCTCCTATCATACAATGATGATCCACAACTACCATATGTCACCCAATGAGATTAGTGCATTTCAACAGTACCTTCTCTTTCAGTAGATGGTACATGGCCAGAAGTGTCTGCCTGGACTTCCGGTACTTCAGCATCCTTGCGGGATATCTTCCCTTTCACAAAGAGTCTTCTTTTAATTCTGGAAACTAGCATGCATTAACAGTAGAGACAGTTATGTCAGTTTCATGGCAGAAAATAGAGGAAACCAGTCTGTTTTAGTACACTCCATGGCATGCCCATTCTCCAGGCACCATCATCAGAGTCACAGTGGTGTTTCAGGAGCATCACTGAGTGCACTGCACACTCCAGCATGCACCGCATTGGTGGTGTAGGCAAGTCCTAAATTCATGGCAGTGTGACAGTGTGTGTGTTTCCTTGCTGAATACATGTACCTAATGAGTGCTCACCTTCAAATCACAGGCACTGACCAACCCTGAGAGGAAAATCACATGGAGCAGAGTGTACCCAACCTTTAAAGATGTATTCCCACTGGATATGGAGTGCACTGCTTTCATAACAGTTCTCTGTAGGCAGAGGAGGTGAAGCTCTGTGATTTCTAGGCCAGTATGGTACATAAGTAGGTAGTTCCAGTATAGATAAGGACAAGCTGTGAGTCCCTGAAACCCACCCCCAAAAGCAATATATTCTCAGAGAATGAGGTAGCACACATCAACCTCCAGGTGGTGACTGCAGTTCTCAGTGCACATGTCCTTAAATTGTGTTCCTCTTTGGGCCCATGCTTCTGTTGTCTACTCTGTTCATGCTATTCTCCAGATCCCAGAGAAACCCATTTTAGAAATATCCATCCTACTCCTCTGTATATTTTATTTAATTGTGAGACTCTGTCATCTTAAAAGGAGCACTGTGCTCCTCTACCATTCAAAGCAGTGACTGTCTGTTGCATGCTGAGTGACATTTCCTAGGACTTCCAACCACCACAGCCGTCACTGCAGTGTTTGGGATCCCTATCGATCTGCCTTACTGCAGACAGATGTAAGAGGACAGAGCTCTCCACGGGGATTACTGTGCCCTTGATGAGGTAAGAAGTGGCTCTTAAGATGCACAGCTAAGGAGCCTCATCACTACCTCTTGAGTTCTAGTTAACTCATTTATGAAGGAACACAAGCATGTAACTGACCCTGCATATCTGAGATGAGGTTTGAATACATTTTTGTAGTTACCTTGTATTCTGATTTTCAATTTACACATCAGTAACTGGAAATTAGGTTGTGAAAAAGGCATCCTACTTTTGGGGGGAAAACAGATTTAAACAAGAATTGAAGTACAATACCCTCAAATAACAAAAGATTTCTTTTGAACACAAGAACCATAGAAATATCTATGATTACTTACTTGCTGTGGCCCTTGCCTTCAAAAGAAACTAAGAGAAAAATTAACACAATAATTCTCATATCATTAATATGTTACATCACAGTGGTGTATCACACAAAATACAACCAGTGTTTTCACAATTCCTACCTCAGTTGTGTCTTAGGAAAATGATCCCACAATACATACCACATCTATGTTTTTTGGTCTTCGCCTGCAATCAATAGGAAAGAAAATATTTAATGTCATGATCATGCTGAGCAATGTCTACAAAGCTGTTTTGCCCACTAACATTGTGTGACTGAAATCAGGACATAGAAGAGTAGTAACAAAGAGACTATATTAATGGGTACATTATTTGATGATGTCACAGAGATCTGGGACTCTGTCCTTTGTGATACAAACTAGTACTGGGCATACTTTTTCTTATTCAATGGCAGATCAGGTAAACCTATCTGACCTATAGAGGGTTGCAAAACTTACATCACATACCATCTATAAAAACTTTTATGTTTCACTAAGGTATTTTTTGTTTCTAGACTATGGTTTACAAATAACTTGAGTATATGGTTGGAAGCTTAGTGTGTCCAGCTTGAGGATCTTTCAACCATGAGGACTGGTGTAAACTAGAGGCCCCCACCTTGGTGGGATCACTCATACAGCAGGACACAAAGTTGTGCCACATTGTGATGTATGCTGTCTTGATCAGGACCAAGTTGGTACAATTCCATTCCCTCCTCTTCCTAAATAAGCTATCTAATATCCGTGATGACTCAGATCAGTTTAATGAATGAAATGTGATACCCACTGAAGCACAAGGGGACCACCGAGGTAACCTTTCTACCTCAGAGAAAGGAAAGGCCCTCTTACCCTCACAGTCTTCACTGGTCGATGTTTCTTGTAGCGGGGTGAGGCCGCACTGGTGGTAGGTTCAGGCGACACTAGGGGAAAGGAAGCGACTCTCAGCTCACAGGACTTAGTATTAGTACAGGGCATCTTTGCTTGATGTGGATAAAACTGCATGGATTTAGTACATGGGTCTAAATATCATCAGACTTTTCTGTCCCCTCAGCAACACCTAAACATTCAGCAGTTGTTTTTGAAATAATTGCGTCCGAGGCTTTATAGTATTTACAAATGCTTGGCCGGTAGCTTAGGCTTATTAATAATTTGATCTTTCACTTATATTAACCCATATCTTATCTATAGTTAGCCACGTGGTGTGGTACCTTTTATCCCTACAGTATTCTCATCTTGCTTCCTCTGGGTCTCGCTGGGGACTCCTGACTCTGCCCTTCCTCTTCCCTGCATTCTCAGTTTGGTCGCCCTGCCTGGCTACTGGCCAATTAGCCTTTTATTAAATCAATTCAAGTGACAAATCTTTACAGTGTACAAGAGGATTCTTCCATGGCAACTAAATCTAATGGAAAATATGGTTGGGTTGTCGCTGGACTGTCTTCCAGGAAGACAAATTAAGGCCCCGTACAGGTCTGGAGAGAAATGAGGAACAGATATATTTTCCTTTCTAGGAAATCTGAATCTTAAGCAGTGTGAAAGAATAGTTGTATCATGTAAGGATTAAATAAATCTTTCAAAAAATTTCTTTTTACATTTATTATATTTGGGATGCTCAACAGCTGGCAGTGCATCCAGCAGAAGTGACCTTTCTGCACCTGGTTCTCTCAGTCAACCATGAAGGTTCCAGGCTCAAATTATTGATCTCAGTCTTTACCACATGTGCTTTTACTGCTACACACTCAAGAACCACAGAAAAGTAACCTTATGATAAAAATCACAGAGTTCAATCAGTCTCTGAGATGATTTGAACGCAGGATAGCTGCTACTCTCATCAACCTCAGCTGGCCATCAGGAGACTTTTATCTATATACATGTAATAAAGGTCTGATCCACACCCTTTCTAGAGAGTCAACTGACTTTCCAGACATATTTTTCTGAAAAAGGTTCTTTTCTGTTCTCTCCACTGATCTTTTCAATCTCATGAGCTTTGTGAGACAATAAATGATTACAGAAAGACCTGGAACACCCAGGACAAGATGAAAACATGTGTGGGAATTAGTCCACATTGCCTGGACAACGTGTTCCAGTACACAAAATAACCAATAAAGTAACTGGAAAAATGGACCACATAGGCCTCCAAGGTTTTCCAGACCAAGAAACATGGCAATAATGAAAGGGAAGTGGCTGGAGCGAGGGAGAGGGTGGTAAGAGGTAACAAGAACGGAGATGAAAGTTGGGGGGGGCGGCTAGAGGAGAATCTTGTCTCTCTGTCACACACAGGTCAGAAGAGGACAGTATGCATTGAACCTACAGATATAGTGCACAATAGGAAGTTAAAAAAAACTGCAGACTGAGAGAATCCAAGGGACGCAGACGTAGTTCTGATGGGCCTGGGCTGTGAGCCTACTGAAGTAGAAAAAGTAAAGCCACGTAGAGAAGAGAGACTCCTTAGAGCATAAACTCATGTCCCCAGGAAAGAAGAGACAGGTCAGACCACGCCAAGAGTGAGAGACTCGAGTAGTGACAGCACAGGGGACAGGCACCTCCTGCAGGTGTCTAGAGAGCTGACCCCCTCGGGTGTATAACCTGTATTATGAGGAACATGGGCAATATTTTAGGAAAACTCACAAACACAGTCTCTGCATATTGGAGGCTGAAGCAAGGATGTCTCTAAAAGCACCAAAGATCACCCAAAGGGCAGACCCTTTCTCATCCATTAAGTCAAAGGTTCCATGATAGATATCAGCCTGAAATCTCCCTTGACTGAAATCACCTAGCATGGCACTTAAAGTCAAGGAACATAGACTGGTAAAAGCTAAAGACATATATGAGGTCTTTACTTGTCAGGACATTGCCAGTGTTGCAATGAGGCCATACAACAGAAGCCTGCTAGCTATTTAGCTGTCTAATCTTTGGTTGTCCTTTGAAGATGGACTAAATGATCAACAGAAGACCAAGAAAGCACTACTACAAATGTCCCAGGGGACCCAGGGACAGGATCTGCTCATTCAGTATCACCAGGACCACTTGGTAAGAAATTTATACACACATTTGAATGCACAGGGGCAAGTTGTCTCTCACCAGAGAGACTGGCTTTATCATAGACTGGAACCCCAAACTGTTTATGGGCATGGTGATGGCAAATATCAGGAGTCAACTGATAGGTCAGGGCTCTGGTGATGCCTCTATGGCATTATCTTGACAAGGTTAACTGAGGTAGCAAATGGTTCAGCTGTTAGTACATTACTCCTGGACTGAGATCCATGACTGTAGAAGGAGAAGGTGAGCTGAGCATAAAGAAACACTCCTTTTCTCTATTTCTGTTGCACTGGACCTCTGCCTCAGGCTCCTGTATCTATGGTTGCTCAGCAAATATGCACACCATACTCATAGTATCATGGGAAAACAAGCACTCCTTCTTTGGCATGTTTGGGTCATAGTATTTTATCACACAAACTGGGAAAGAACCTTATGCACAAATTCCATGGAGAGCTACTAAGTACAATGACGGGCTTGGACACTTGGTAGTGGTAAATGGGGATAAGTGCTAAGTGTTGAAAGACTGCCTTCAAATGACAGAGATGAACCCAAGAATATTACCCCTGACAAGGCTACCATGATGCCTTTGAAAAGGAAGAACACAGAAACCTCCTTTCATGACCTTGCCTCTGTTCTTTCCCATAAGCATAGGGTGTGACACACTACTCCAGAGACCCACTCCCCTTTGGTCAGACTAGAAATGCTGTTATCTGTTTCAAATTTTGTGCTCACTCTTGACAATTTTGACAATGAGCATGTCAATCTTGAGCTTGTTTACATTCAGTTCATCTACATCACCGGTATGTGGGAGAAAGTAACAGAGAGGTTGCCTCACCTGTTCCTGCCTACACCAGGTGAAGGGACAGTGACAGAGACAAGATTGAGTTCACCTTTCTTCTGTTTCTTGTTACTCAATGTTTGCAAAAGGTGAATTTACATTACATTCTTAAATCGTGTGGTTGAATTTCAGCTGAGGAACTATGCAAGTCAACATTATCTACACAGGAAACTATGGTAATATCATCACCTTTCCCTCCTATCATACAATGATGATCCACAACTACCATATGTCACCCAATGAGATTAATGCATTTCAACAGTACCTTCTCTTTCAGTAGATGGTACATGGCCAGAAGTGTCTGCCTGGACTTGCGGTATTTCAGCCTTCTCAGAAGCAACCATGTGCTGCTGTTGATGGTTCTTTTCCAATAGATTGTATTCTGGGACTGCATTAACAGTAGAGACAGTTATGTCAGTTTCATGGCAGAAAATAGAGGAAACCAGTCTGTTTTAGTACACTCCATGGCATGCCCATTCTCCAGGCACCATCATCAGCGTCACAGTGGTGTTTCAGGAGGATCAGTGAGTGCACTGCACACTCCAGCATGCACTGCATTGGTGGTGTAGGCAAGTCTAAATTCATGTCAATGTGGTGTTGTTAAAAGAAGAGCAACATGACTGTATTAAGTTTGCTTTTACCTGATAAACAGTGTCCATGTCTCTCTTGGAGTCCCATAAATATGGTAAACTTTATAAACTCCCTCCTTTCTGAGTAGTGTTTACTATACTGTGAAACTTCTCAGTGCAAAACATATGAATAAACATACATACATACATATATATATATATATATATATATCCATCCACATACACACATATGCATGCATACATGCATGTACACACACACACACACACACACACACACACACAGCTTGACCTCAAATAAATGTACATATACTACCAAATTACTCTGTGGTATTTGTTATTGTCAGAACAGTCAGCTACATTTGAGTGAATCCAGGTAGCATGAGGTTGTGTTGGTTACTCATGCAACCAACGGTAGAGAATGTATTTATTTTCACTGTTTACCTTCACTGTTTACATGAGAAACTATAGAAGGGCCCTAGCTTAGCAGAAATATATGATCTTCCTCCAATATTTTCAACCTGCCTAGTGCCTATCAGTTAGTGATTCTCTAGATAGTGGACCACATTGAGAGGTAAGCAAAGCTTCCATATTTTCTAGAGATGCTCAGATTCAAAGTCACTCAGAGCCAAGTTGTCACATGATGGTTGGGATGAGTAGGAACTTCCCTTCCACTAGCCAGGCCTGGATATGTCCTCATCACGAACTGACAAGAACAGTAGCCAGGTGCATTGGTAATATAATAAACAGTGCCTGTACACGTCATTTTCTAGGTGACATCCTCATTGACCATCTGTACAGTCTTTATTAATTCTGGCTAAGATAGGGGTAATGACTACAGGAGCATCGAGAACGCACTATACCTGTTCATGCCTTTCTCACCAAAGTCCTATCTTCTCTATATTGCCGTTTAATTTTTCCAGAACAGATCTGTGTTCTAGTCTAGCCTGAAATTTCTACAGCAAAAAATGAACTTATGTCTCTCTTTCTTCCACTTCTCAAGGACAAGGACTAATAAGATTGAGACATCCTGGGCACATTTTGAGCAGAATTAGGAGTCAAACTCTGGGTTTAATTAGCAAACTGCGCGTGGTTATGCTAATCATGCACTGAGGCAACTGGGCCACGAGCTCCAGCCCATATTAGCATACTAGCTTTTCTTAATACAAACTACCATATAACAAAGTACTGAAAATGTAAACACACTGTGCATAAAATACTTTTGAAATGATGTTACTGAGCCATATACTCTTCATTGCTGAATATATATATATGTGTGTGTGTGTGTGTGTGTGTGTGTGTGTGTGTGTGTGTGTGTACACACATATATGAGTGGTCACACTGAAAACATGAGGACCAATCACCACTGAGAAGAAAACTCCTGGAGCATAATAGAGTGCACCCCATTTTTAAATATATAATCTCACTGAGTGTGGTAGTGAACTCCTTGTGTAACAGTTCTCTGTAGTCACAGGCAGGCAGAACTGTGTGATATCCAAGTCAGAAGGGTATATATGTAGCTAGTTCCAGGAGAGCCATGGATACATAGTGAGATCCTGTCTCAAAAACAAAACACTATGTTGTCCAAAAAGTCCGACATCACAGATCAACATCCAGGTGGAGACTAGAGTTCTTAGTGGACACCGTGCCTAAATTGTGTTGCTTTTTGTGTCCATACTAATATTGTTAAACACCTTAAAGTTTTTCAGGTTTTACTGGAAGGAGCCCACGAAGTCTAGCACACATCCATCCTATCTCAATGTAGTGGTAAGCAAAGAATCTGTGAACTACACCACAACATGGGCTGTTTTCTTCCACACTTGCTAAATGTGTGCAGGCAGGGTATTAAATGCAGTCGTTGCACTGCATATGTGAAGATCCTCGTCACTTATTCTGGGCATTGGTGTATTCATCTGCTTAGGAAAACACATATCAACTCACTACATATGGCTGTGGTGAGCTTTAGACACATTGTTATAGGTAAATCATGAATACTATTTTTTTCTCAAGGAATTTACAATTTTAATATAAACCAGCTGGCTCATTTCCAGTTACATTTTTTTTAATTTTATTTTTCTTTATTAAGAAATTTTCTACTCACTCCACATGCTATCCACAGACCCCCCTCCTCCCTCCTCCCATCCCCAACCCTCTTTCCCAAGCCACCCCGCATCCCCCAAATCAAGGTCTCCCATGGGGAGTCAGCAGAGCCCAGCTCACTGAGCCTAGGCAGGTCCAAGCCCCTTCCCACTGCACCAAGGCTGTGCAAGGTGTCACACCACAGGCACCGGATTCCCAGAAGCCTGCCCATGTACCAGGGACAGATCCCGATCCCACTGCCTGGGTGCCCCCCAAACAGTTTGAGCCAAACAACTGTCTTCCATGTCCAGAGGGCCTAGTCCAGTCCCATGGGAGCTCCACAGCCACCAATCCACAGTTCATGTGTTCCCACTACTGTGGTCCATTATCTCTGCACGTCCTCTCATCATGATCACAATGTCCCTCGCCTGCAGTATCTCTCCTCTCTCTCATCAATTGGATTCCCGGAGCTCAGCCTGGTGCCTGGCCGTGGATCTCTGTATCTGCCTCCATCAGCCACTGGACAGAGGCTCTATGATGACAGCTAGGTTATTTGCTAGGCTGGTCACTAGAGTAGACCGGTCCAGGCACCCTCTGGACCACTGCCAGCAGAACAAGGTGGGGTCAACCTTGTGGACTCCTGAGAGTCTCCCCAGCACCCTGCCTCTTCCTGTTTCCATGATGTCCTCATCTATCATGGTATCTTCCTCCCTGCCCTCCCACTCTGTCCCTGTTCCAGCTTGACCCTCCCATTTCCCTATGTTCTCATCCCCCACTCCTAAAAAAATTGTATTTTGTTTACTCAATCAACATAGATGGAGTAAACAAAATACAGTTTTTAAAAAAAAGTCTCCCAGAATAAGAATGGAGCCTGTGCTAGACCCTCCACAGTTGTCTTATGGCCAGCTGGCATGGGGGCTCAGGTCCTTAATTTCTTTTTCACAACAGTTTTCCTGAAAATTGGGTTCAATGACATGGACATCTGTCTAGATAAAATAAGTTTAAACATAGCCTGGTGCACAAAATCCCAAACTAAGGAGGTCACAGCTAGACGTAGCAACTGTAGACACATGACTATGATTTCTTACTTGAGGTATCACTTTTTTTTCTAAATCAAACTCCCAACTGTCAATTGATGAATGTGTTTTGCTTACTGTGGTACACTAGACAAAAGACAACCAGTATTCATACAATTCACATCTAAAACATGTCTTCAGTGACTCTGGAATACATACCACATCTGTCTTTTCCTGGGTCCACCTGCAAAACACAGTAAAGAAAACACTTTGAGACTCAGATTATGGTGAGTTCTGTTTGTACAACACTTTGGCTCACGTGTTTGCTGGGCATTATTACACCAAGGATTGCCAAACCCTTGGGTGGAAGATTCTGGATTAGTATGTCGTATGATACTGACAGAATATCTCAGGACGTCTTCTTTGTGACAAACACTAGTCTGTTTTTCACTTTTGCTGACTAGAGGCCACATCAGGTATCCCTATGTGTTTCGCCTCCACTGATGGTCAGCTAAGGTATATCACGACATGACAGAGCAACTCTATATCTGGTTACTATGATTTGTTTGTTTGTTTGTTTGTTTGAAACAAGAATTAACCTTTATTGAGCACTTATTATGTGCCAGGACAGATTAATATCTTTTAATATTTTAAGGCAATTAAGTAAATATTGTTATTGCTACTTTATTGAGGAAGGCAATGTAGACACAGAAAGGATACGTTTGCCAAAAGTCACAGAGCCAAGAACTCCCAGTTTTTCCAGACAGGAGGCTTGAAGCTCAGAGCTCAGGTTGTCATACCACCGGCTTCCTTTGTAGAGTCCCTCTGTGGCCCATGGGTTGGAATTCCTGGTCAGTGGCCACTCCCCCCCCCCACATGACCGAGCATGTACTGCCAAAATGATTAGTCATTCCAAGGCTTTATGGCCTATGTAATCCATGCGCTGCATTAGGCAATCTATGCGCATACGTGGCATAGCTACATATGCCCTCGGGCAGGGGAATCCATAAAAAGCTAGTCACAGGGGCCGGGTGGTGGTGGTGGTGGTGGTGGTGGTGGTGGTGGTGGTGCACACCTTTAATCCCAGCACTCGGGAGGCAGAGGCAGGCGGATCTCTGTGAGTTCAAGGCCAGCATGGACTACCAAGTGAGTTCCAGGAAAGGTACAAAGCTACACAGAGAAACCCTGTCTCGAAAAACCAAAAAAAAAAAAACGAAAGCTAGTCACAGCGTCCTGTCCCCTTCTTCTCCTCCCCCCGTCCCCACAGATCTTCCATAGGTCCAAGCACATTCTCTTCTGTCCCTCCTTCCCTAATAAACTCTGAGAGTGGGTTTCGTGGTGCCTCGAACCTTTTCTCGCTCGGTAACAGTGCCGCTTAATGAATAACATCGTGCCGCCACATAAAAGCCAACACCACGTGCTCTTTTGCTCTCCCCAAAAACTGCCGCCGCCGCCGCCACCGCCGCCTGGTTCTCCCGCGCCCGCCGCCGGGGTTTGCTTTCGAGGGCGCTAGTTCAAAGGCGGCCTCAGCTTCCCACGGGTCTCCCGGAGACTGCATATTCCCTGCCTGGTCCAGGGCGTCCGATTCGCAAGGCCACGCCTTGTTCTGATGCCTCGGGAGTCCCTCTCTCTTCCGGGCCCACAGTCCAGGATGCCAGCGGCGGCATCTTAGAAAAAAGACCTTTGCGTCCAGGAACCGGGCAGGGCGTGAGGAGAGCGAGGCCGGGGTTTTCTGACACAGCAGGGGCTGACGTGGCAGGGCTGGGGTCTCCCCATCGCCACAACAGGTTTCTCTCCGCTGCCCGCGTCCGGCTGCGCGCCTCGCGAGCAAACGCCCCGGGCTCCGCCTGCCTTTGACTTTCCCGGGCAGAGACACCCCTGCGGCCCGGTGACTCTCCGGCGCCTCCCTGCACGGCCGCCCTCTGCGCTTGCGCAGACCGTAGCTCGGGTGCCCCGGGAGGGCCGCGCCCGCCTGCCCGCCCGCCCGCGCCCAGGCTTCCCGCGGTTTTTCACAAGCTGGAAGCGTGGCTGGCTGCGTGGTGCCTCTCCTCTCCTGGCGGCAGCTGAGCGGGGGCGAGGTTAACTTGAGGACTCTGGTCTGCACATGGTGTTGGCAGGGGCTTCCAGAAGGGGAAATACCGTTTTGTTGACCCCAGATGGCCCCGGGGCTGGCCGGGGGCGGGGGTGTTGGAAGAGGACGTGAATTCTGACTGGAAAATGTCCCCCTCTCTTCAAGGAGGGCCCCAAACAGGCCCTGTCCGGCCTCCTCTCGAGGCCAGGATCTTAGGGAAGGGTGTGTCCATGAGTTGGGTAGGACCCCCTTACACACGCGAGCGCGCGCGTACACACACACACACACACACACACACACGCACGCACGCACGCACCCCAATCGAGGCCGAGGGTTTCGTGGTCCCCGAGGATAACGTGCACGCCCATGTGTTTGAGTCAGGCATACTGGTCTACACCTGTAGCTCCCGCACTTGGGTGGTAGAAACGCAGGAGACCAGCAGTGTGAGGCAAGTCTGGGTTGTATGAGACCCAGTCCTACATGCCATAGTTTTAGGATATTTAAGGTATTCAGAATTGTAATCGCCCTTATTTAAGACCTCATAGGCTTAGGATGAGTTGGTGTTTCTGTGTTGAGAAAAAAATAGCCCCATCTCTGTTGTGATTTCTAGAGTGGTACAAAAATATCTAAGTTTCCTGTATTCTACTGATTATTATGATGACTATATTACTACTATGCCCTTTTATGAGGTACTCTAATAATGTACGTGCATCCCATGACTTAGAGTTCTGAGCAACTGGACACCCTATACTGGGGCATATGAAGCTTCCACTACATTGATCTTTGGGGAACAATCAAATTTAACCTAAACCAGAGGCTCTAGAAGTCATAAAAGCAGGGGACCCTTACGTGAACATTCAAGTCTACATGGATGATATGCCTATCAACTTCCAAGTGAAATTTATATACTTTTGTCAAAAGCGGAACACCATGCTCCCAAAGACATCCTGTCCCCTTGACTCAAAATCAATACCTGACATAAGCATGTGTGGATGTTCTATGCAATCACTAATCTGGTCTAATTCTGTTTCCCCTTCTTCCTAAATATACTATTTAACACCCATGATAACCTAACCAACTTTATTTTTCAAGTGTGAGAGCCACCAAAACCTAAGGGAAGAATCATTAAAGCAGCTTTTCACACTTTCATAAAGAAACTGTTTACCTTTGTCAAAGAATTGGGGGACTTCTGTACATCAGTTGAAGATGGTGTTGCAACTTGATGTTCAGGTGTAACTAGAGGGACAGAAAAATAACCGTCAGTTCATGGTACCATTTACCCACCCAAGCACCTTTACTTGACATGGATAAAAGTGCATGGCATCAGTACATGTGATTAGACTTAGTTAAGCGACTACTGGACTGTTTTTCCTAATGGCAAATGTAGGCAAAGATTAAAAAAATAATAATAAACAGGGTTTTTTTTTCCTGCTTTCTAGAGAATAGGAATCTAAAGCAATGTGAGAGTCTGTGTTTCAATATGTAACTACTGAATGCATGTTTTAAAAAGCTTTTATACATTTATTCAGTGTGGGAGGGAGCACATCAGAAGACAACCTTTGGTGGCCAAGTCTCTCCTTCCATTAGGTGCATTCTGGGGACAGAATCAAAACATCAGGTCTGGTGACAAGCACTGATACTTACTGAGCCATCTCACTCTCTCCATTAAAATAAATCTCACAATTAAACAACATATCACCATCAATTCCTGAGATCATTTTGAAGCCCAGAAGAACTAACAATCCCTTCAGCATATCTCACAAACATATTTCAACCTCCATCAATTGATACATTCTGATTCTGCATTCACCACAAAGAACATAGAATTTTAGCCTTGATAACATATACATTTTACTGGGGAAGTGAATTTAGTATGAGGCATATGGTGTAACTGTATTGATCCTTCATCCTTTGACATACAACAATAATTTACTGAAGAGTGGAAAGCAATAATAAGCATATTGTGTCTTGTTTCTCCTTCTAGTCTTTTCTTACTATTCTATGAACCTTTGTATTCATGTGTTTTGTGGCATCCAATTTAAAACCAGCAGTGATGGGGAAGAATGATTGTCTGGATCCTGTTGATCATTCAAGTCCTTTAACACAGTTCTACATGAGAGTTGCTTCAAGGGTGATGCATACTCTAAAAACTGGGTAGATATTCTGGGTACTTATGTGTCACTCTTTCAGGGTGTATAGCTCACAAGGTCTCTGTACTTCTAAGGGCCACATTTGTATTGCCATTAGACACCAATCAAAGATCTCCCCATTTGTAATTGTCTTTAGGCCAGGGGTGAAGGTGAGTGTCCCAACCCTAAGTATCTGTGAACTGATGAGAAGTACTGGTACTTCCTTATAATGACTAGGATGAAATGTGACACTGATGTAACAATACCTGTCCTGGGCTATGTCATAAAGTAGATAGTACCTAGGACTTCTACAGACTTGCAGATATCCTGACATGTGTTTAGAGACTCAGGATAGTGGGCAATATGTCTGGGTTCACATCTTGGCTCTTCTACTTAAGCATATTCTCTCTCTCTCTCTCCCTCCCTCTCCCTCTCCCTCCCTCTCTCTCTCTCCTCTCTCTCTCTCCCTCCCTCCCTTCCCCTCCCTCCCCTCCCCTCCCTTCCCCTCCCCTCCCCTTCTCTCTCTCTCTCTCTCTCTCTCTCTCTCTCTCTCTCTCTCTCTTTCTCTCTCTCTCTCTGTTGTGTTATTCCACCCTGGGAATTCACATAGTCAATAAAGAAGAACATGTGTCTATGCTGTTGCTGAGTCATTTAATGAATATAACCCAAGCAGTGTCAACACTTGGGAAGGTTAGATATTGTAAAATATCCTGCTATCCAAAGTCCTGAATTTTAAATTCCCAGGTCACTGTTCTTCAATGGCATATGACTGATAGTCCTAAAGACCTACATTTCAAATTTACCAATCTCTATTGAAAAGAGGTATAGATTTTTAAATGATTCCTATGTTGACCTAAGTATACAATCAATCAAATGTCCATGCCTAAAAATAGCCAGCATTGTTCTCTAGAATATTCTAGCTACTTTACCATGGTCAGTGTATACCTGTTTAATGAAATGAACCCCAGAATTCTTGATGGATTAACATTACATATTAAAATGTCTAGTATTATAAGATCATTGAAAACATACAATCTTAATTAACAGCTCTTCACAAATATGAACATCTCTATATTTAGGTTTTGAACAATTCATGAAGACAGCTATAGCTCTGAAAGAGGTCTTCTATTCACAACCCTGGAGCAGTTCTGGAGAGCTAGCCTCTTCTGGACTGTATTTCAAAGTATTTCATAGAGAATAGAATATACATAATATATAATAAAACATAATTCTAACAACACAGAAGTTATAAATATTTAAAGATATTTTGAGAAACATTAACCAGTCTAATTGAAGTATTCAATGGCTAGTAATGTCATACCTCGATAACAGCAGTTCCCCATTATACTCTAATTCCAAAACAATATCACTGTATCTATAAGCGTGTATATTGGAGGCAAGTCGCAATATATACTGGCACTCTGCACTGCGGTGCGAACATATCTAAGTACATGTCAGCAGCATGTCATAGAACGTTCATTGTGAACTCATCATACTGTGACACCCAACAGCTGCTATCTAGGCAAGTCAGCTCATATAAGTCCAAGACTACAGCCTGGGTTATTTTAAATGCCACTGTACTTTACTTCATGATGGCCAACTACAAAGTAAATGTTTTCCCTACACACACACACACACACACACACACAGACACACACACACACACACAAACACACACACAACTTGCCCTCAAGGAAATGGATGCACTACAGAATTTCTCTGTGGTGTCTATTAAATGGCAGAAGAGTGAGCAACATGAGTGAACTCAGGTAGCATGAGGTTTGTGTTGGTTACTCATGTAACTAACAGTAGAGAATGTATTTATTTTCACTGTTTACCTTCACTGTTTACATGAGAAACTATAGAAGGGCCCTAGCTTAGCAGAAATATATGATCTTCCTCCAATATTTTCAACTTGCCTAGTGCCTATCAGTTAGTGATTCTCTGGTTAGAGGACCACACTGAGAGGTGAACAAGGCTTCCATATTTTCTAGAGATGCTCAGATTCAAAGTCACTCAGAGCCAAGTTGTCACATGATGGTTGGGATGAGTAGGAACTTCCCTTCCACTAGCCAGGCCTGGATATGTCCTCATCACGAATTGACAAGAACAGTAGCCAGGTGCATTGGTAATATAATAAACAGTGCCTGTACACGTCATTTTCTAGGTGACATCCTCATTGACCATGTGTACAGCCTTTATTAATTCTGGCTAAGATAGGGGTAATGACTACAGGAGCTATGGTGATATTTTATTTGTACTGAAGTGTGATTTTATTTTATGTTTAAATAAAGTTGCCTGGGGGTCAGAGCTAATAGCAAGCCATAGCAGAAGCTGGGTGGTGGTGGCACACACCTTTAATCCTGATCACATGACAGGCAGATCTCTGTGTGTTCAGGAATACAACAAGCATGGAGACACACGCCTTTAATCTCAATACCAACCATAGAGACCTAGAGGTCTGTATAGACTGGCAGTGACGAGGGGGTCATGTGGTTGGGTTTACAACCAATAAGAAGGCAGAACAGAAAGTCAATAAAAAGACAGACACACAGGAAGTAGGCCTCTTTCTGAGGGGAAGGATGGCAGCGGCAAGAAGGTTAAGAAGGTGGTTTTAAGTCTCAGCTCTTAGCTACTGCTCTGACCTCTTGGGCTTTTGACTCTGCATTTGGCTCTGTGTTTCTTATTTAATAAGACTGTTACATCTACAACAGTGCCTATACACATCGTTTTCTAGGTGGCATCCTCATTGATCATCTGTACAGCCTTTATTAACTCTGGCTAAGATAGGGGTAATGACTACAGGAGCATCGAGAACGCACTATACCTGTTCATGCCTTTCTCACCAAAGTCCTATCTTCTCTATATTGCTATGCTTTCTTTTTTATTTTTTCAGAAAAGATCTCTGTAGTTTCTTTTGTTTTTTACTCTTGCTTTTTGGGGGCCCACCATCCAGCTCCTAAATAAATCACATAGAGGCATATTCTTTCTTATGAATGCGCGGCCTTAGTTTGGCTTGTTTCTAACCAGCTTTTTTAACTTAAATTATGCCATCTACCTTTGCCACTGAGCTTTTATCTTTCTCTGTTTCTATATACCTTTCTTTACTTCTTACTCCACAGCTTACTGTGTAGCTGAGTGGCTGGCCCCTGGAGTTCTCCTCTCCTTTTCTTGCTCCTTGATTTCTTCTCAAATTCATTCTCTCTGCCTTCCAGCCCTGCCTATCCTTTCTCCTGCCTAGCTGTTGGACATTCAGCTCTTTATTATACCAATAAGGTGTTTTAGGGAGACAAAGTAACATAGCTTCACAGAGTTAAACAAATACAGCATAAAAGAATGCAACACATCTTTGCATCATTAAATAAATATTGCACAGCATAAACAAATGTAACACATCCCAAGCTAATAATCCATAACACATCAGGTCTTTGGTATTTCCTTCAGTCTGCAGAGATAGTCCTGCTGTCGAGTAACCATTCTGTACACTATGAAGATTTGTCACTGTGATTGGTTTAATAAAGAAGATGACTGGCCAATAGCTGAACAGGATAAGCTTAGGTAGGAGAGCCAAACTGAGAATGCTGGGAAGAGAAAGGGTGGAGTCAGAGGAGTTGCCAGCCCAATGCAGAGGGAGCAGGAGATGTAGGTAACATGCTAATAAAAGTACCGCCACATGCAGAGCATAATTGAGGTACATGGGTTAACTTAAAATGTAAGAGCTAGTTAGTAATAAGCCTGAGCTATTGGCTGACATTTATAAGTAATCTTAAGTCTCCATGTTGATTATCTGGGATCGGGGGTCAGGAGAGGAAAACTCTGCCTATAAATGGCACCCAACTTCCAGGGCCATGTTCCTCCACATAAAGCCTGAGCGAGCTTTAAAAAAGGTTCTAAACACACAGAAATGGAGCCAGACATGACTTCCTAGTCTTGTGTCTCTCATACCTGCTGCAGTACAGTGACAAAGCTCCTGGCAATGGCCACCACACCATGAGCTAAGCCACACGGTGGGTTCCCATCACACGGGGCACAGTAGAGAGAAGTATCTCCCAGCAGCATACTGCATGGCAGGTTTAGGGTTTTTGCAGACAGAAAAGGTTACAGATACACAGTAAAGACAGATTCAGATGAAGACTTCTAAATGGATAACAGCATGTTTTAAAATATGCATACCCTTGGGATAGAAAAGATAAAGTGTAGAGAAAGTCCTTTAAAAAGGAATAGAGTAATTTAAAAAATATAACAAGTCACATAAAGATAGGAAATATCGGGCTGGAGAGGTGGCTCAGAGGTTAAGAGCACTGCTTGCTCTTCCAAAGGTCCTGAGTTCAATTCCCAGCAACCACATGGTGGCTCACAACCATCTGTAATGAGATCTGGTGTCCTCTTTTGGTTGACTTGTGTACAATGCACAATCTATATTTATATTGATACAGATATGGATGTTACCATTAAAAGTCTATATATTTTCAGAACAAGGGGAACAGACACCAATAAAAATGGATGGACCAAGGTGATCTAGCATGCAAAACAGCTTCAAAGCTGCTGACTAAGATGATCCAGCCTCACAGACTACTCTAGCCAAGACTTAACAATTATCCTGATTTTCTCAAAGTTCCCTCAAAGATTAATAGTGCCCCAAGAAAACAGGAAGCAGTCTACAGAAAACAACATCCACATTCCCAAAATATTGGCTATGGGTGTTTGTTATAATTTTAGGGGGGTTGATTACAAGTTGTTATTGGTAATGATCAGAAAAAAAAGCTGACCAAAAGAGATTAGATTCAAGATTCCATTCTGAAAAGAAAAAGGGAGGATATAAAAATAATAGAATAAAATGATAGATTATTGAATCTATTTTTTTTTTTTTTGGTTTTTCGAGACAGGGTTTCTCTGTGTAGCTTTGCGCCTTTCCTGGAGCTCACTTGGTAGCCCAGGCTGGCCTCGAACTCACAGAGATCCGCCTGGCTCTGCCTCCCGAGTGCTGGGATTAAAGGCGTGCGCCACCAACGCCCGGCTATTGAATCTATTTTTAAAGCAAATACAACTACCAGTCTTAAATATTTTATATTGGTATGAGTGTTTATATATTGATACAAATTTGAAGTTAATTTTGTAATACTGCATGTATGTTTCTACTCTTGTTTTGGTTATTATGCTTATGCGTCTCATTTTAAAATGTAATGTATAATTAAAAATACAGATTAAGCCAGGTGATGGTGTTACACACCTTTAATCCCAGCTAGAATTACATAGTGACCCTCACACAGCAATAGTGGGTGACTTCAATACACTTTCTTCAATATACAGGTCATCTAGATAAAAACTAAACAGAGACATGCTAGTGTTAAATAATGCCATAAACCATATGTACCTAGTAGATATCTGGGAAATATTTCATCCAAACACAAAAGAATATACTTTCTTCTCAGCAGCTCATGGAACTTTCTCCAAAATTGACCATACAACTGGACATGAAGTAAGTCTCAATAGATATTAAAAAAAAAAATGGAAATAACATTCTGTATCTTATCTGAACACCATGGATTAAACCTAGATATAAACAACAGCAGAAATGCCAATAAGTGAATGGAGACATGGAAACTAAATAACTAACTACTGATGAAAATTGAGTCAAAACAGAAATCAAGAAAGAAATTTTTCAAATTGAATGAAAATGAAAACACAGCATGCTCAAAGCTATGAGACACAAAGAAGGCATTCTAAGATGCAAGTGTCCACATATAAATCAAACAAACAAAAAAAACAAAGAGATCTAATGTTGGCAACTCAATAGTAAAACTGGAAGCTCTAAAAAAGAAGGAAAAAGATAATATTGTGAGATACTTGATTACACTGTATGAAAATATGTCACTGTGATTAGTTTAATAAAAAGCTAAATGGCCAATAGCTATGCAGGATTTTGGGGGCACAGAGTATGTTGGAAAGAAAGACAAAGATGCTGAGAGATGGGAATAAACAAAACATGCAGTAGGAGAAGTAACAGACATGACTCATAGCATGACATAGATTAATACAAATAGGTACATTTAAGTTATAAGAACTAGTTAGAAACAAGCCTAAGCTACAGGCCAAGCTTTAATAATTAATAAGAAATCCCTGTGTCATTATTGGGGAGCTGTTGGTCCCAACAAAAAAAATCTGTCTATAAATGGCATCTAATGTGGGGGGTATGAATACCCAAACATAGGGCCTGAGAAAACAAAAAATAAAATTATGGGCAAAGAACTAGTCCTGTAGTCTCTCCGGCAGGCTAGTTCTTGGCAGTGTACAAAGACATGGCTTCAGGCTGCTGCCTGTGGGATGGAACCAGTTGCCAGCCACTAGTACCATGTGCCAGTGCCATGGGCTAAGCTGAGCTGTATGTCATGTGATCAGAGAATGACGTGGATGCTTAGTAAAGACAGGTCCAAACACAAGCTATTTGTTATAGCCTCTAGACAGGTTACAGTGCGTTTAACAATGTGTGAAGGCTTAAGGGGGAAAAAAGGATATAGACAGTTGTAAAAAGCAATAATTTAAAAATAAAGTTGTTGCTGGAGGGCTTCTCTCCAGGTTCCCCAAGCCCGGCAGTCTCACAATCCAATTATAAAATAATCACTCAGACGCTTATATTATTTACAAACTGTATGGCCGTGGCAGGCTTCTTGTTAACTGTTCTTATATCTTAAATTAACCCATTTTTATAAATCTATACCTTGCCACGTGGCTGGTGGCTTATCGGCGTCTTCACATGCTGCTTGTCCTGGCGGTGGCTGCAGTGTCTCTCTCTTCAGCCTTCTGTTTCCCAGAATTCTCCTCTCTCCTTGTCCCACCTACTTCCTGCCTGGCCACCTACTTCCTGCCTGGTCACTGGCCATCAGTGTTTTATTTATATAGAACAATATCCACAGCATAAAGTCTTTAAAGAGAGAAATAAAGTTAAAAAATAAAAAAAAAAGAATAATCCATGTAGAGATGGGAAATATACAGAAAGCCTGGATCCTGTATAGTGTTGTATTGTCTTTAAACGTTTTGATTCCTGATGAGCAAAATGTTTTGATAGCTGCTGAGAGACACTGGATTATAAAAACTACCAAATTAAACTAGTCTATATATATATTTTTTTAATGTCTTAAATTGAATTAAAAAAATATGTTACTTTGGGGAAGAAATTATGCTTTTGTTTCCAAAGGAAATGAAAGGCTATGGATTCATTAAAGGTAATTGGGATCATATTTGATCAGGGGAAACCCCATAAAAATCCTGGATACAGACATAAAGAAATAATCCTACAAAAACTACAAGACAAGTGATGTATATTTTACCTGCTCAATCAGAAAACTGTTGTTGGCTGTTTTTGTTCTTTTGGGGGTTCCGCTATGCAGCTCTCAAATAAATACACACAGAGGGTTAGTCTTAATTATAAATTCCTGGCCTTAGCTTGGCTTGTTTGAGTCAGCTTTCCTTAACTGAAATTATCCTGTCTACCTTTTGCCTCTGGGCTTTCACATTTCTCTTACTTTTGTATATCTTAATTTTACTCTTCCACCATGGCTGGCTGTGTGGCTGGGTGGCTGGCCCCTGAAGTCCTCTTAGCCTTCTCTGGCTCCTTCTTTCTTTTCCTCCCAGATTTATTCTTCTATTTATTCTGCCAGCCCTTTCCTTCCTTTCTCCTGGCCTGCCACTGGCCATCAGCCCTTCATCAGAATATCAAGTACTCTAGACTGGCAAAGCCTGTCTAGAGTACTTCACAAAGCCAAAAAAACACAACATAAAAGAATGCAACACATCCTTTTATCATTAAGCCAATGTTCTACAGAACAAACAAATGTAATACATCTTAAAATAATATTCTACAACATAAAACAAAAAAATCATCTTTAACTGACTTGTGCACACCACAGAGGCCATACTTGTGATAATTTAGATATGTATGTTACCTTTGAAAGTTTGTGTTTTCAGAGCAAGGGGACCAGACACCAAGGAAAACAGATGGTCCAGGTGATCCAGCCTCTCAGAATGCCCCTGTTGCAGTTTCCTCAGAATTCTGCAGTTTCCAGAACAGCTTCAAGGCTGCTGGCTGAGATGGTCTTACCTTGTAGGCTATTCTAGCCAGAACTTGACCATTATTCTAATTTTCTTAAGGTCCCCCAAAGATGTCAGTGTCCCCAGACAACAGGAAGAAGTTAAGAGAGCATAACATCCACATTCCCAAGAGGTGGAGTGAGTAGTTTATGGTAATCCAGTGGGTTATGGATGTTTGTTATAATTTAGTGGGGATATTGTAATATAGGGGGAAAAGATAACTATTAACCTCAAATATTTTACATTGGTATGGATTTTGGTATATAGATATAAATTTAAAGTTATTTTTGTTACACTGAAGGTATGTTTCTACTCTTATTTAAGATATTGTACCTATGTAGCTCATTTAAAAATGTAATGTAAAGTTCTTGTCCTTGAAAGCTATTTAGGATAATAAAGAAATACAGGGTAGTAGTTAGTCTTCTATTACAATCAAAATTACAGTCAAGTTAGGTATATTTTCAGGGTCAATCAGAGACATATCTTAAATAGATAGGATGGTCTTCCAACACTTCAGAGACCTACAGAATACAGAATTTTAATGTTTTAATAACATAGGGCTTCTCATGACAGTGAGACACGTCTGCTCCTGGCAGCACCAATTTACTTCAGAGAAGATGATGACCACTGAAGAAACTCCATATGGAGTTTGCTTTCTTTGTGCCAAAAACTGGCTATTTGGGCAAGAAACTGCCTCTGCCTCTACTGTTGTCACTACACTGCCCAAACTGGACAAGCAGGGCATACAAAAAAGCAACCAAGACAGGATAGGACAGTCCTTCAAAAATTCCTGATTCATAGAAAAGTCTGACAGATAGACTGTAGGCAGAAAATGGATGACCCAATATTGTAGAGGCATGTTGGGTGACTGTCCAGGCAGCCAGATGTCTGTTATTTCTACAGGTTTGGAAGTGGCTTATACTGCACTTCCTGTTTACTCAGGTAATATTATATCCTTCTGAGGTCTTTGATGAAGTTGAAGACTACATAGTTTTAGTTATATTTTTCCTTAGCTATGAAAGAAAATAAGTTAGGTACAAAAACTTTGGAGTCACCAAGATAGGACAAATAATGGAGTATTTTCTTTGAATCTGCCAAATACAAATGGACTGGGTATTGTAAATGTAATCCTTACTTGATAATTGTTCTTACTGTATATAGTTTTATTATGTTAGAGTTAAAAACCCTTTCTTTTTTATTTCCCAAGAAGAGGGAAATGTTGCAAGATATTTGGTTACACTGTGTGAAGATATGTCACTGTGAATGGTTTAATAATAAGCTAAAATGGCCAATAGCTAGGCAGAATTTGGGGAGCACAGAGGACAATGGGAGGAAGAGCAGAGGTGCTGAGAGACAGGAAACAAACAAGACATGCAGATGGAGAAGTAAGAGATATGAGCCACATGGCAGGATGTAGACTAATAGAAACTGGTTAATTTAAATTATAAGAACTAGTTTGAAAAAAGCCTAAGCTATAAGCTGAGATTTCATAATTAAATAAGTTTCTGTGTCATTATTGGGGAGCTAACAGTCCTGATGAAAAAGACCAACAGAAGAAGGAGAAGGACAAAGAGAAAGAGAAAGAGAAGAAGGGGGGAGGAAGAGGAGGCGGAGGAGGAAGAGAAGATAATACCCAAAAGGAATAGACAGCAAAAAAATAGTCAACTCATGGCTGAAATGAAGAGATAGAAGCACATGCCACATGCACACGCGCACATGCACGCACACACACACACACACACACCAAAAAAAAAAAAAAATCAGTGAAATGAAGTTGTTCTTTGAGAATATAAATTAACAAACCCTTAGCAGAATGAACTAAAATATGGAGAAGGGGATCAAAATTTATAAAATTAGAGAAAAAAGGGGGAACATTACAACAGACACCAAGGAAATATAGAGAATCATAAGGACGTACTTTAAAAATTCTGTACTCTACCAAACTGGAAAACCTAAGAAACAGATGAATTTCTTGATATATATAACCTACTAAAGTAAAATCAAGATCAAATAAGCAATTTAAATAGATCTCCTAGTGAAATAACACCTAGTGAAATAAAAGCATTAAAAGTCTCCTACTCCAAAAAGAGTTTATGGACTGATGAATTTAGCACAGAATTCTATCAGGCCTTAAAGAAGAATTAACTCCATTACTCCTCAAATTATTACAAAAAATAGAAACTGAAGGAACACTGTATAATTCTTTTTATTAAGCCAATATTATCCTAAAAACTAAACCACAATAAAGGAAATTAAAGACCAGTATGCCTTATGAAGATAGCTGGAATAATTCTCAACAAATACTTAAAAAACCAAATTTAAACGCATAAAAAAGATTATCCATCATGATCAAGTTAGCGTTATTCTAGAGACATGGGGATGGTTCAACATGGGTAAATCAATCAATGTAATGAACCATATATACAAACTGAAAGACCAAAATGATATGGTCACCTCATTAGATGCAGAAAAGACCCTTTGCAAAATCCAACACTCCTTCCTGAAGAGTTGGGATACCAAGGACATACATTGACATAATAAAGGTGACTTACAGAAATCCCACAGCCAACAGCAACCTAAATGTAGAGAAACCCAAAGCATTTCCACCAAAATCAAGAACAGGACAAAAATGTCCACTCTCTCCATACCTATTCAATATACTACTTGAAGTCTTAGCAAGAACAATAAGACAACTGAAGGAGACCAAGGGGATATGAACAGGAAAGGAGTCAAAGTATCTCTACTTGCAGATGATATGATTATATACATAAATTACCCTAAAAATTCCTCCAGGAAACTTCTACAGTCGATAAACATGTTCAGAAAAGTAGCAGGATTAAAAATTAACACACAAAAAATGGTAGCCTTCCAATATACAAATCATAAACAGGCTGAGAAAGAAATCAGGAAAACAACACCTCTCAGAGACCTTGCCTTGGAGAAGGTGGGTTGGAGGAAGGCTGAGGGGCAGGAGAAGAGAAGACAGAAGAATCTGTGGTTGGTATATAAAATGAATAGAAAAATCTCTTTAATAATAATAACAACAACAATAATAATAAATGAAAAAAAAACTTGGGATAACCCTAACCAAGTGAAAGGCATATAATAAAAACATTAAGACACTGAATAGACAAATTGAAGAAGACATTGGACAATGGAAAGATCTCCCATGCTCATGGATAGGTAGGATTAATGTTGTAAAAAAAAGCCATTCTACCAAAAGCAATCTACAGATTCAGTGCAAGTCTTACAAAAATTTCAATGTGATTCTTCACAGAAATTGAAAAGATAATTTTCAGCTTCATGTGGAAACAGAGAGAGAGAAAGGGAGGGGGAGGGAGGGAGAGAGAGAGAAATCTCAGGATAGCTAACACTTTCCTGAATAATAAAAGAACTGCTGGAGATCACCATCCCCAACCTCAAATTGTACTACAGAGTATGTACAGTATTGGCATAAAAACTGACACATTGATCGATGGAATTGTATTGAAGATCCAGAAATAAGTACACATACCTATGGGCACCTGGTTTTGATTAAAAAAAAAAAGGCCAGAAATACACAATTGAAAAAAGAAAGCATCTCCAACAAATACTGCTGGTCAAACTGGATAGCTACATGTAAAAGAATTCAAAGAGGTCCATACTTATTGTAGGGAAAAGGGGCCAGCCAAAGAAACCCACCCTGGCCCTGAACCCAGACTCAGTGAAAGAAACACACCCTGAATCTGAGACCTGACACAGTGAAAGAAACACTTTATCCCTGAACCCAGAAACTAAGAAACATGCCCTGACTCTAAAACCAGTGCCAAAGAAACATACTTTGTCCCTCGAATCAGAGCCAGTGAAATAAATATGCCCTGGCCTTAGAACTAGAGCCAAAAAGCTGAAAAGGGCCAGTTAAAAGAAACAGAGTTTGACCCTGAAACCAAAGCCATCTCTGCCTCCAATCAAGGAAACCAACCAATCCCTGAGCAGGAAAACTAACCAATCTCTGAGTAGAAAATCTTCTCCATCAAGAAACTCCACCCCTAAGAAGCCCTATATAAACATCTCTGCCTGTTCAGTTGTGGACTGTTCCTTCCCACCCTGGCAGAGGCAGCCACTCTCCTGGACTCCTCCTTCCTAATAAGTCTCTTTCTTTTTTCTTCTTCTTTTTTTTAATTAACAGATTTCCTATTCATTTTACATACCAACCACAGATTCCCCTGTCCTCTCTCCTCCCAACCCCCATGCCCACCTACTCCAAGGCAAGGTCTCCCATGGGGAGTCAGCAGAGCCTGGTACATTCAGTTAAGGCAGGTCCAAGCCCCTCCTCCCTGCACCAAGGCTGCACATAGTGTCTCACCATAGGCACTAGGTTCCAAAAAGCCAGCTCATGCACTAGGGACAGGTCCCATCCCACTGCCTGGGGGCCCCCTAAACAGTTCAAGCTAAACAACTGTCTTGCTTATCCAGAGTGCCTAGTCCAGTACCATGGGGGCTCCTCGGGTATTGGTCCACAGTTCATGTGTTTCCACTAGTTTGGCTAGTTGTCTCTGTACTTTTTCCAATCATGGTCTTGATATCTCTTGCTCATAGAATCCCTCCTCTCTCTCATTGATTGGACTCCTGGAGCTCCACCTGGGACCCGGCTGTGGATCTCTGCATCTGCTTCCATCAGTCACTGCATGAAGGCTCTATGATGACAGTTAGGGTATTCAGCCATTTGATTACCAGAGTAGGTCAGCTCAGGCACCCTCTCTACCATTGCCGGTAGTCTATGGTGGAGTCATCTTTGTGGATTCCTGGGAACCTCCCTAGCACTCTGCTTCTCCCTATTCTTATAGTGCCTTCATTTATCATGGTCTCTCTTTCCTTGTTCTCCCAAGATTCAATACTCTTGTCTCTTCTAACTCCACTTCTGTCAGCTGTCCACTAGTGCAGCTGGTAGAGTTTAATACTGGACTTTAAAAGAAATAGCATTTTCTTTTTCTCAATTTGTACTTCAATAAAGGAACCAATTGCCTACCTCAAAACATTAAAAACAAAAACTTATAATTGACAAAAAAAAATGTTAGAAACCAAACTTACCTGTGTGCCTCCGAGCAGTGGCGTTACAGAGATGAAATCAGAAAGGGCCACCGGCAGGGTTTCAGTGTGAACTTTGGTGCTGGGCTGTTTGCAACTTCCAGAGTGATAAATGTCTTTCTTAAAAGAGTATTAGGTGAAGATCTTCATTTGCAGGTGCAGAACAGAAGAACCTTGCTGAGACATCCCTTAGGGGACTGAGTAAGATGGAGCAGAAAGAGGTAACAGCTTTTCACCAGAGCCTGAAGAGATTGCTACATTTCTGCAGGGGTTTCCCATTTAGCAGAGTGGAGCTGAAGAAGCAACATCTTGGGCCAGAGAGGAGAAGAAGCAGCAGCGCTCTTCTGGGAAGTCCCCCTAAATGGGGGGCGGGGAGGGTGTAGGCAGAACAAAGCTCAGCTGTGATGGCTTTCTCCAGGAGAGGAGCAGGATTGCTATATACTGCAGGGAGACTGTCCTCCTACTGCATCCCAGCTTCAGGTATAGCCTGACTTTGCATTCAAGATACCTTTCCCTCCAGAGCTGAGCTGTCTGTCCTATTGCAGCTCCAAGTATAGCTTGACTTCCTGAACAGTCAGAATACCTTTCCCTCCAGAGCTGTAAAACAAAAAGCATCTCCAACAAATGCGGCTGGTCAAACTGGACAGCTACGTGTAGAAGAATTCAAATAGATCCATACATATGATCCTGCACAAAACTTAATTCCAAATGGACTGAAGAGCTCAACATAGGGCCAGATGCACCAAATCTGATAGACGTGAAAGTGGGGAATAGTCTTGAACTCACTGGCACATGAAAATGCTCCCTGAGCAGAACACCGGTAGCACAGGCACTAGGACCCACCATTACTAATTGGGGCCTCATGAAGTCGAAAAGCTTCTGTATGGCAAAGGATGCTATCATTCAGACAAAGTATCAGGCTATAGAATGGGAAAAGATTTTTACCAATTATGTATTGAATAGTGGCTTAGTATCTAAAATACATAAAAAACTAAAACCACTGAACATCAAGAAAATAACCCAGTTCAAAATGGAATAGAACTAAGCAGAGAATTTTCAAGAGACGAAACACAAATGGCTGAGAAGCATTTAAAGAAATCTTGATGGCTAACATCATTAGCCATCAGGGAAATGCAAATTAAAACTACTTTCATTTTATACCAGTCAACCAAAATCATCAATAAGACAAATGGCAGCTCATGCTGGCAAGGATGTTCTAGTCTAATTACACAATGGAATTTCATTCAGCTTAAAAAAACACAAAATTCCTTTGTGTAAATGTACCACATTTTCAATATCTTCTCAATCAGTCAATGGACATCTAGACTAGAACAGTAATGAATGTGGATGAAAAAGTGTCTCTGTAGGAGGAGGTAGAATCCTTTGGGTACATGCCCAAGAGTGGTATATTTAGATCTTCAGGTAGATCTATCCCCAGATTCCTGAGGAACCACCACACTGATTGCCATAGTGACCGTACAAATTTGCACTCCCACCACCAAAGAAAATGTTTTTTCCTTTCCCCACATCCTTGCCACAAAAAGACCAGTCCAAGTTTTACCCAATTTTTCTCCCCTTTTGTGTTCTAAGAGAAAAAAAATACATGAAAAACTTCACCCTGGCTCTGCCTCTTCTCCCTGGTCCTTGTTATCTCTATGGAGAGAATTCTGGTGAGACATTTTTATAGTACAGGAGGTAGACAGTCCTTACTACAGAGTAAAGTCTGGCACTCTCAACAGGGGTAAGTTAACAGTGACCAAAGATACTATTATGTCAATTTATGTTTTAAGCAAGCTTTATTCCAAAGGCCCCTGATGGGTGTTTTCCTGTGTGGGTGATTGACAAGAGTCAGATTGACTCTTATGGGGAGTGAATATGGTATCCCTTGCTCATTATCAGAGGCCTCTTGCTAGATAGTAATTTTATAAGATTTTTGTAGCAGGCTGAGTGTTCAGCCACTACAGTAGTAGGGCAGGCATGAGTGTAGAGTTAACAAATTCACTCTTTAGACCAGAACAGGAATAATAGTTTATAGAGTAGATCACAAAAGGGAGGCAGGCTGGGAAGTAACTACAGTATCCCCTAGAGCACAGGGCAGCGGGCGGGAGACAGGTGTGGGGGTGTCTCCATTTGAGCAAACTACTTTTATAGTAAGGGGGACTTTCCTTGTGTACTTTCCTGGCATGTAGTTCATCCCATGCAAAGAAATGCAGTTCAGATTACCTAGTCTGGGAGGTCAGCATAAACTGTAGTGCACACAATCCTCAATTATGCATTCCTGGGCATGTAAATAGGGCCTGTGCAAATCAGAGTCATACAAACAAGAGCAGTTCTGGTTGATTAAAGTTTGGTTCAGGTTAAAGTGTGGGTCACAGGGCAATAGGCTGCAGCTCGGTGATGCCAAGTTGCAGCAATCTGTGGCTAGCAGTTTGAGATATTAGGACCATGCTTTTGAAGATTCCCTAATGGGGATCGGATCTTTTTTTTTTTTTTTAATTAAGGTTATTTTCTCAATAATCAGGTATTATCAGTTACCAGGTTTCTCCAGAACCAGGTTTTGACAGTTATCAATTAAAGTTTTCTTAGCAGTTCAAGATGTCATGTTCCCTTCCAGGATCAGAGATATGACTCAGGTCCCATTCTTCTTGACCATTGATTTGTTGACTGTAGTTGTAGACCTGGGTTTTAAACTATTATGATGTCCTTCAAGCCTACTAATATTGTAGTAGCTATGTAACACTTAGGCCCGAGTAACTCAGCTTTCTCTACCACTTCACAAAGGCCTTGAAAGTTAGTGTGGGGAAGGTGCCAATATACAGTGTACTCATTCATCATCATCTAATTGGAAGTTTACTTACTGCACTGCTGCTAGGTGATGGCCATGGAGCTGAGTGATACAGAAAGGCAAGTCTGTACACCAGGAGGTCACACCAGAATGAGCAACAAGCTGTGTGCAGAAGCTATTAATGCATGGAACAGTAAGCAGTGTGGTCAGTGAAGTCTATCATCAACATGAGGGCTTAGGTCAAGAACTCTGCAAATGCCATCTATATGACATTGTAGAAAACTTATTTTTCCTCTGCCCATAGGTATTGGTTGCAAATAGCTTCTTGGTTAGGAATAGGAATCCTGTCCACTTCCCTCTCTCAGAGTGGGGACCCTGTGTGGCTCACCCCTGTGAAGGTGCCACGTGCACTGCCATGGGCTCTATGAGTTCACATGTGCGTCAATCCTGTTACATCTGGAGGACAGTGTTTCCTTAGAGTGGTTTGTCACCTCTGGCTCTTGAAATCTTTCCACCTCCTCTTCTGCATAGGTCCCTGAACCATGAGGGGCAGACTTGATGAAGCATATCACTTAGGACTGAGTGTTCCAAAATTCGTCTCTCTGCACATTGTCCAGTTGTGTGTCTTTTTGTCCTCCCTGACCCCATAGGTTTGTTTGACTGCATGATGGCTTTAAGTGCAACCATTCTGGAAATAGTACAGATATTCTAAAATGTGGTCGTATGGTTACGAGGGCTATCCTCTTGATTAGATTGTCATGTGTTTATTGGAGCTCAGCCCCTCTTGTTCTTAGGAGAACAAGCCTGGTATTGCCTCAAGAGGCTTTTTATAAGCTTGGGGTGATCTTATACCTCTTTAGAATTGCTAATCCACCCAGGTTGTAACAGAGGGGTAGAATATGTTAAAGGAAGATCTCTTTAGGCATCCTCAGCTGTACAGTTCCTATACTTGATGTGTAAGTGGTATCTATGTTAGGGTCCAAACCGTGACTCTGAATCCCACTATGGTGGTTCAAATGAAAATGGCTTCCATAGGCTCATATATTTGAACACTTGGTCTACAGTTGTTGGAACTGTTTGGGAAGGATTAAGAGGTGTGGCCTTATTGGAGGAGGTGCTGTTACTGGGAGCAAATTTTGAGGCTTCAAAAGACTTTTTGCCATTGTGTGTGTGTGTGTGTGTGTGTGTGTGTGTGTGTGTGTGTGTGTTTTCTTCCTACTTGTGGATCAAAATGCGAGTTCTCGGCTACTGTTCCAGTGCCATTTCTGCCTCCCAGATACCATGCTTCCTGCCATGATGGTCATGGACTCTAACCTTCTGAAACTTTAAGCCCCAAATTAAATATTTTCTTTTATAAGTTGCCTTGGCCATGATGTTTTATCGCAGAAATATAAACGTATCTAAGACACTCGCTAACCAATTAAAGACACACTGAGTAGTGGAAAGCAGAAATGAAAGACTGATAAATGAACTCTCTTCTTTGCTTCAGCCCCACCGGACCACTTTCCATGAATGCTGCCCTGACAACACAAGATGGCACCCTAAGAAGGCCTGTTGATGTTGGCTATGATAGTACATTGGGAAGAGGAACAAAGAGGTTCATTGACTCCTCCATCAAGACCATCCTCAGGATCCGATCAGAGGTTTAGTTTTGAATAAAATCAAGAGGTATCCATAGCTCAGCAGTGCTGGTCAAGCTAGTCCCTCCCTCCTGACCCCCTCTACCATTGTCTGAGCTTCAGTCTCCTGAAAAGCAATATGATACGTTTTAAGTTTCTTCTCAGAAAATAAGTCCTCCTGGCTTCCTCAAGGGTCCTGGCTTGTTCCTTCTCTCAGTATGAGATTCTTGGCATCAAGGGTATCAGTGTCCTAATACCAAAGGGAGGACCAAAAGTATATCTTTACATTATTTCATGCCTGCCAGGATGGCTATAGAAGTAGATGCTTTGTTACTTGGAATCACTGCTTTGAGCCCTTACACTCCCTTCTTCCTCTACAGTTTCCAGGTATGGCAGAGTAGAATACACAGAATGAAATGACAGAATTTACCGCTCATCATTAATTCTTCTGCATCTAAACTAAGATCTACAAGGGGGACTGAGCTCTAAGGATGGGACTTTGCCTTCAGTGGGAGGCTTGGCCAAGTGCTTTATGTCTAACCTCCCCTGCTTAAAAAATATATGAGAGCTAAAGTGGTTTGAGAAATAGGAAATGGGAAGAAAAGATTCTAGAAACACCCCCAAGACTTTCTAATGGTGGAGACATATGGCTGTTAAAGCTATCTGCAACTAGGGTTGGTGCCTGAGATGTCAAGAATAATGAAGGAAGGGGGTTTCCTATGGAGCTTACATTTCACTAGATAGATAGAAGTCCCCCCAAGTGTATTAAAAAGCAAAGGCTTTATAGGTAACCCTACTTGCAAGAGTAAAAATATTCTAAATAAAACAACTTGTTTTCTTCCTTTTGGCTATCAGACCATCCTGATGGTCCTCTATAAACTGGAATTTCCTCTGGAGTATCATGGCAGGAAGAAATGGCTGAGTCCCTCATCCCTGCGGGGAATGTTTCCCTGTGACACATACTTCTCTCACCTATTTTCCCAAGGCCAAGCTTTGGGCATGTGGTTAACAGGGAAGAAAGGCAAATGTTCTATATATCTTGGATGCAATGGAGGGTGATGCTTTTCATAAGATAAGAAACACTATGGGAACAGACAAGCGGGAAGTCAAATTTCATTCGGAGATTTTAAAGCCTGAGATGCCTGTTAGATATTTAAGTAGAAAAGTCAGGTAGTCAACTGGATATATAAGTCTAGAGTCTGTGGGAAAGAACTAATAGAGAAATGGTGAGGATAGGAAGCCCTAGAATTGAGCACATTTTGGACCAACATCACCATTCTACACCTGTTACACATGCATTGCTGGAATCCAAGAATTTCCTTTGTTGCCGCTCACTTCCCATTGGCCAGCCACACCATCCTGAGTACAGTTTTGAGGAGCAGGTGGATATAAAGTGCTTCAAAGAGTGAATTCAAAGAAGCAGTGACTGTGAGGAAATGGAGGCATATGGATTAAATGATACAGAAAATTATTGTGACAAATTTGAAAATGTAGCAAAGCTGTAGGAGGTTACAAATTAAGGAAGATTTATTTCTTTTTAACATGAGATGAACTATAAAATAATAATAACAACAGGAAATTGTGGGGTTGTTATAGCAAAGCTGGTGTTTTCAGGACAGAGGTGGCAGGAGGTTGGTGTAAATGGAGGCTTTTTTCTGTCCCACCCCATCCCATGGCTGCTTCTAAAATAATCACTCAGAGGCTTGATATTAACTACAAACTGCTTGGCTGAACAGCTCAGGCTTATTACTATCTCTTACTATTTAAATTAACCCATTTCTATTGATCTATGTATTGCCATGTGGCCATGGCATTACCAGTCTGCTGGCATCTTGCTCCTTGGGCAGCTGGCTGGTTTCTCCCAGACTCCACCCTTCTTCTCCTTTATCTCTGTTTGAATTCCCTGCCTGGCTCTATCCTGCCTTGCCATAGCTTTATTTATTAACCAATGAGAGCAACATATATTCATAGTATACAGAAAGACATCCCACATCAGATTGGCTTAGGCTAGAAACTGCATAAGGAAAGACAGACTTGCCCCTGGTGCCTAAGAACAGGCCATCATCTTCAACATCTTTAACTGAGAATTAACCTAGAGTTTAGTAGCTTTGATCCTTGGATCAGAAGGTGGATCAAGTTTTGGAGGTACTATGTGCTATTGTGGTGTAGAGCCTGAGAATCTGACGTGGCAGACGCATACCCAGTCCTCATAGCGTCAATCCCCCACTAGGTTAGTGCTCACGAGACTCTGAAAGTACAAACACCAGTTCTCTGTCTGCTGTGGTTCCTTTCCAATACACTTGAGGGACAGCTTTCAGCTCAAAGCTATCCCAGGAGGTACAATCTAGGGGGGTCTTTAAGGAGGGCGAGGGCGAGAAAATCTGTGCAGCTCATTACTGGAGTTAAGTGCTGCCTTCTGAGGCCCCCGAGATAACGAAAGGGAAAACCCCCTCTGTGAAGGCAGCTCAGGCAAACATCAGACACTTTTCCAATACAGACTCAGCAACATCAGGAAGAAAAGTGGGCGGAATACTAATCATCAACTATTAATGAAGAAAAAGAAAACAAGGGAGTATGACTGCGATGTCCAGGAGCTCTGGGCTGCAGGAAGTAGACCAAACTCTCAAATCTGTAGGATGCAAGGAGCTGAGATACACATTAGGAAGGCACAGAGAACCTATTTAAGAAAATTAGAGAAGAAAATTTCCTAAATCTTAGACAATGAAATAAATATTCAAACAAAGGGCCATTTAGAACACCAAACAGACATGACCAGAATACTTATCCACAACATAGTATTGTCAACATGTCAAAATTACAAAGTAAAAGAAGAATATTGAAAGTGGTAAGAGAAAAACACCAATTCATTTACAAAGGCAGAAACATTTAAACAATAGCAGCAACCCTCAAAGCCAGGAAATCCTAGAATGTTGCTATTTCAAGCCCTGAAAGTAAATTACTGACAATTAGGAGTTTTGCCTTACAAAGACATTTTTAAATAGACAGAAAAAAAAAGAAAGAAAAAAATCAAGGATTCCAAAACAAGCCCACCCCGAGGCAGTGTATCACCACCAACCTCATCTGTGCAGACAGTGCTTAGAGGAACGCTACAAAAGGAAGAGAAAGGAAGACAGGCTCAAATTCAAGAGCACAGGAAACGCATGTTATGGGAGAAATGCCTAGACAAAGAAGAGCTGAGAAAGAGGTCATCATGTCCAGCACAATTAACCAGAGAACCCCTGATACAATGATTGGAGAGAAAAAAAATCAAACAATAAACAGCTAACAAAATTATTGGACTCAGTAAGTAACCTTAAATACAAGTGGATTCAATTTACCAATGAAGAGAAAAGACTGGCTGCCTGAGTTAAAAAAAAAAAAAAGAAAGAAAAAAAACAACAGATCCAACTTTCTGTTATCTCTAAGAAGCATTCCTTACTAATAAAGACAACCACAGACTAATAACCAATGATGGGAAACAGTCAAACAAATGGAAACATGTGAATCTGACATAGCTACTATTCTACCAGATGAAGTGGATTCAAATCAAGGATAGAAAGGATAAAGAAAACCACTTCATACTAAATAATGGAACAATTACTGAGAAAATATGGCAATGTAAAAATACATGCATTAAATATCGGTGTCCCCAATTTCATAAAACAAAGTCCAAGGGGCATAAAAGGTCAGGTGGATCCCGATACAATAATACTAGATAATTTCAATACTCCACTCTCATTTCAAGAGAAGTGATCCAAATTAAAAGTGAAAAGAAAAAGAGAAAAGGTAGACTATACTGTAAAGTAAATGGACTTAACAGATGTATACGGAACATTTCATCCAACAAAAACGGAATGAACACCCTTCTTAGGGGCCTACCAACCTTCTCTAATACAGACCACATTTTAGACCACAAATCCAATCCAGGCAAATATAAAATTACCAAAATATTATCTTGTATCTTACCAGACCACAGTGCAAAAAAGAAAAACCTATAATTAAGTAGCAAGGACCACACATGACACAGATACATAGAAACAGAACAGTACATTTTTGAATGACCTGCAGAGCTGTTGAAGAAATTGAAAGAACCTTAGAACCAAATGAAAATAAAAATACATTATTATGGTGATATTTTATTTGTATTCAAATGTTATTTGTATGTTAATAAATAAAGTTGCCTGGGGGTCAGAGCTATTAGCAAGCCATAGGAAAGCAGGGCAGTGGTGGCGTCTGTTTGTAATCCCAGCACTTGGTAGGTAGAGCTAGGTAAGTCTCTGTGTGTTCATGGAATAGCCAGTATTGGATACACATGCCTTTAATCTCAATAACAACCATAGAAAACCTGGAGGTCTATACAGACAGGCCATGATGAGGCGGTCATTTGGTTGGGTTTACAACCAATGAGAAGGCAGAACAGAAACACTATAAAAAGACAGACACAAAGGAAGTGGTTCTGCTTCGGAGAGGTAGGACCATCGCAGGAGGAAGGGTAAGGTTTTAGCTCCTAGCTCTGACCTCTTGACTTTCTTCTTTGCATTGGTTCTGTGTTTCTTATTTAATAAGATGGTTGGTTACATCTACACATTATATCAAAACTAAAGCAGTTTTATGAGGAGAAAAATATAGTTTTGAGTACTTTCTAAAACCAGAACAAGGGGCTGGAGAGGTGGTTCAGAGGTTAAGAGCACTGGCTGCTCCTCCAAGGGTCCTGAGTTCAATTCCCAGCCACCACATGGAGGCTCACAACCATCTATAATTTGGTCTGGTGCCCTCTTCTGGTATGTAGGCAGAACACTGTGTACATAATAAATAAATCTTTAGAAAAAAACCAGAATAATCTAGAGTAAATAACTTAAGGATGTACCTCAAGTTCCTAAAAACAAGAACAGTCTAAACTCTAAAATAGTAGATGGCAATAAATAATAAAGGCAGAAGATAAGGAAACAGAGATGAAAAGAATACTATATAGAACCAATAAAAAAAAGATTGACAAATTCCTGCCCAATTTGTCAAAAGAGAGAAAAGACCCAAACTGAAAATTTAGAGAAAAAATTATATAAAATACAAAGAGTCATTAAAGGGTACATTGACAATTTATACACTTCCCCAAACTAAGGAATATAAAAGAAACGGATAAATCTGTAGAAAAATTATCTACCAAAATACAAACAAGAAGTTATAAAGAACTTAAACAGAACCATAATAATAACTGTGGATCAATTTCTCTGATGAATATTGATCCAAGTAGTCTCAATAAAATTCCTACAAGCTGAAATAAAGAACATATTAAGAAAATCAAGTTGGTTTCACACCAGGGAGGATTAAATAAACAAGTGTAATTCAGAACATAGGTAGGCTTAGAGATAGAAACCACATAATTATATTAATCAATGAAAAAAAAAGGTCTTAGATAAAGTCCATCATCCCTTCACGATAAAAACCTCAAAGTAACTAGGAACAGAAGATAAGATAATCTCAAGATAATAAAGGCAGTATACAACAAGTATCAGTGTTATACTAATTGGGGGAAACTTGGATCATTTCCTCTGAAAGCTACAAATAAAAAAGAATGCACATACCTTCCATTGTTATAAAATACAAAGTCTTAGCTAGAGCATTAAGACAAGAAAATTAGAGAAAGAGGATACAAACAGAAAGGAGAGAAGGTGGATTACTGCTATCTGCAGACAGCACAACCTTATACTTAATAGACCCTAACAATTCACCAGCAAACTATAAGCTCTGTCAACACTTTCAGCAGAGTAGCAAGATATAAAAATTGAAACACAAAAATAGTACCCTTTGTATATATCAATAGTAAACTCACTGGGAATAAAGTTAGGGAGAAATCCCATTTGTGGTGATATTTTATTTGTACTGAAATGTGATTTTAATTTTATGTTAATAAATAAAGTTGCCCTGGGGTCAGAGCTATTAGAGCCATAGCAAGGGCATGGTGGTTAGAAGAGCTAGGTAGATTTCTGTGTGTTCAGGGATACAGCCAGTATTGGAGACATACGCCTTTAAGACCTGGAGGGCGGTACTTACAGGCAGTGATGAGGCAGTCATGTGGTTGGGTTTACAACCAATGAGAAGGCAGAACAGAAAGATTATTTAAACAGAGACACAGGAAGTACCTCCCTCTCTCGGGGAATCTAGGAGCACTGCAGGAGGTAAGATTTTATCTCTGAGCTCTGACCTCTCGGCTTTCTCTTTTACATTGGCTCTGTGTTTCTTATTTTAAAAAGACGATTGGTTACATCTACATCTGGTGCCCAACGTGACAAGAATCCATTAAAAACTGCTTGGGGCCGGCTCCCTAGCCGGAGCGGCCGACTCCCTAGCCCCGGCCCAGGTCTGCTTGGGCTCAGGCTGGACTGTGAGCTGCTTGCTTAAAGCCAGTGCTACAAACAGCTCAGGCCTGCCCTGCTAAAGCCTGTAAAGCCAAGCCTTGACTCGGCTCAAGAGGGAACAAGTGGCTGGCTTTAAGCTTTAGCCGGCTACCCCTTCGCTTTCACTTTTGCTTTCACTTTCGCTTTTGCTTTCTCTCTTGCTTTCTCTCTGTCTCTCTGTTTCTCTCTCTCTCTCTCTCTCTCTCTCTCTCTCTCTCTCTCTCTCTCTCTCTCTCTCTGGATTCACACCTAGGACACTAGGTGGCTCTTTTGAAATTCGCTCGGATTTCTACTGTTCTACGCAGATTTGGTAAGTCATAAAGGAAAAAATGGGTTTTCTGTGTACATTGGAAGAAAATTGGGTTTTTGAAATTTTAGGCAGTCTGACAATGGAACAACTATATGAAAAGATTAGTATTATGGGAATTATGCAGTTTATCACCATGCTTATTCTCATTTTACTATTTAAAAAGATAGTCGATTTAAGTGCCAGGATAACAGCTTTAGAAAAACCTGTTAATTTTAACAGTGAAGTTGGTTCAAGTTTGGATCATAAGGTTACAGAAAGAAAGCCTGTTTTCACACAGTCATCCTTAATTTATCCTGTAACCATACAGCAGATGCCTGATCAAATGGCTACACAAAATATCTGGGCTCCAATTGAACTGATGGATTTTAAAAGGTTTAAGGAGGCAATAGTATCTTATGGCATGCATTCCCCATATGTAAAGCAAATGTTAAACTCTTGGTCAACATATAATAGGATTATACCACAGGACTGGCGGGACCTTGCACAAGCTGTTCTGGAACCCAGCCAGAGAATTCAATTTCTAACGTGGTTTAAGGAGGAAGCTAGAAACGTAGAAACACAATGGAGGGATAAAGGAATACAAGTTTGTCAGGATCAGCTTATTGGAGAAGGCCAATATGCTTCAATACAAACACAATGTTTATATGATGTTCAAACCGTAATTTTATGTCGAATGGCAGCCTTGAATGCATGGGACAGAGTTGATGAACCAGGAAAAAACCCTGAGTCATTCACAAAGGTTATGCAAGGCCCAAAAGAATCTTTCACAGATTTTTTAGAAAGACTGGCTTCAGCAGTAAACAGAATGGTCTCAGGATCAGAAGCTAGTAAGGCAATAATTGAAGCTTTGGCCTTTGAGAATGCGAATGCAGCATGCAAAAGAATAATCAGGCCGTTAAGGGCAAGATCTGCACCTTTGGAAGATTGGATTAGAGAAACAATTAATGTTGAGGCTGATGAGCATGATGATACGTGGGTAGGAGAAATAATTTCAAAAGGTTTGAGGAGTGTTAGATGTTTTGGGTGTGGAAAGCAAGGACATTTTAAAAAGGACTTGAGATAAACCCTGAACTTTGGCTTTATACACAGACTGGATAATAATGAAGGATATAGTTACCTTTCCTAGAATTTGACAATTAACCTAAATTTTTCTTTCAGGATAAAGATAACTTCGCCCATACCCAGCAGGAAGCAATTTTAAGAATATGACACCCACATTGCCAAAGAAGTGGTGTGGGGCGGGTGGTTTTTTGGTTCTTTTAATGGGTTTTGGGTCTGGGATAATTTTCATTATTTAGGGGGGTAGGTTACAAGTTGTCAAGGGTTAGGAAAAAGGCTAAGCAAAGGAGATTAGATTTAAGGTTCTTGTTTAAAAAAAAAAAGAAAGAAAGAAAAGAAAAAGACAATTACTAGTTTTAAATACTTTACATTATTACCAACTATTAGGATATAAAGAAATGAAAGTTAGTACTTAGACATTACAATAGAAATTGTAGTCATATTAGATATGTTTTAAAAATTGAGCAGATATATTTTAGACAGGTCATCTTCAAACCCTTCAGAGATCTACAGAATATGGCATTTAAAATGTTTTAATAACTTAGAAATTTTTCTTTTTTGAGACATGTCGGCTCCTGGCAGTACCAATCTACTTCAGAGAAAATATGGGCATTGAAGAAACTGCATATGGAGTTAATTTTCATTGTGGCAAAAGTTAGCCACTGGACAACAAAGTATCCTCAAATCAACAGAAAAAAATGGACAGACAGAACACGAAACAAAGGACTACCAATTCCTGCCAAAACAAGTGTGGTTATGGCTTTATCAAATGGCATCTTCTGAGGCCAGGACAATATGGCACCATCCCTGAAGTGGCCTTCACAATCTGGAAAAGGTACAGTGCCCTTTTCTTTGAAGGCAGTTGAACAGGCAGTGGGCCGATGGCTTCTGTTGTGCAATGGAACAGCAACTGAAAGCTCACGCCTCTCAATAGTAGACTGGCATTTAATAGAGGGATGTGGAGAAGGGGATGCTTAGATGAAGCCATATATACACAGCCAAGAAGAATGGACAGCTGAATTCAAAAACCATCAACAATTTCCAGAATTTAAAATCCTGAATCATGACATGACACTAGTGGAATTCAGGTGTTTCTGGTACATGGACTGCTCTCACCCAGTGTGAGGTTGAACTGTTGACCTTGTGTACAACCTACTTCACAAATGAGTCTGTCAGATACCATAAGCCTATAGGCTGAAGATGATGCCCCAACACTGTGGAGAAACCTCAGGTGACTGTCCACGCAGCTGGCTGTTTCTGTCAACTCACAAAATTTTTGGAAGTTGCTTTTGTGCACTTCCTGTTTTTATTTTTGTTAGCTAATATTATTTCCTTCTTGGGTCTCTGAGGGACTTGAAGATTAGTTAGTTATAGTTGAAGATTAATTAGGATAGAAAGTGAATTAGATACATTTTGGACTTACTAAAATAGGATAGATAAGGGAATTATTTTCTCTGATTTGTCAAATACAAATGGACTAGACATCGTTTAGGTATTTGTTACTTGTATATATTGTATATAGTTATTGTACTTTTGTATATAGTTTTTCTTTTGTTAGTTATAACCTTTTGCCTTTTTTCTTTTTATTAAAATAGAAAAGGGGAAATGTGGTGATATTTTATTTGTACTGAAATGTTATTTTAATTTTATGTTAATAAATAAAGTTGCCCTGGGGTCAGAGCTATTAGAGCCATAGTAAGAGCATGGTGGTTAGAAGAGCTAGGTAGATTTCTGTGTGTTCAGGGATACAGCCAGTATTGGAGACATACGCCTTTAAGACCTGGAAGGCGGTACTTACAGGCAGTGATGAGGCAGTCATGTGGTTGGGTTTACAACCAATGAGAAGGCAGAACAGAAAGATTATTTAAACAGGGACACAGGAAGTACCTCCCTCTCTGGGGGAAGCTAGGAGCACTGCAGGAGGTAAGATTTTATCTCTGAGCTCTGACCTCTCGGCTTTCTTTTTTACATTGGTTCTGTGTCTCTTATTTTAAAAAGACGATTGGTTACATCTACATCTGGTGCCCAACGTGACAAGAATCCTTTAAAAACTGCTTGGGGCCGGCCCCATTTGTGTAAGTAGCACAGTTCTTTTGTTCTGAGCTAGCTCACTGTACTGGCCCTATAGGAAAAACAGTAAAGTAAAAGAATGCCCGTTTCTCAAAAGCAGAGTGTTTTTCTTGCATGGCACACTAAGGGTTCAATTAAGCTTCCTAAACGGAGTTGAATCACGTTCAGTTTCAAGTTCTAGCAGCAAGTGTTCATTCAGGCTAAGAAACACCACTCTTGTGCTATTCTGGCCATTGGAGTGCAAATAGCATTCGTGTCTGTTCCCAGCAAGTACAGTGTATTGGACTGAAGAGAAGCTCATGTATTACTTAGTTTCCAATACTGAGTTGAACTAGATATGCCCCGTTTGTGTAGGATTCACAGTTCTTTTGTTTTGAGCTAGCTCACTGTACTGGCACTATAGGAAACACAGTAGTGAGCAAGAATGCCCGTTTCTCAAAAGCAGAGTGTTTTTCTTACATCGCACACTAGGGTTCAATTAAACTTCCTAAACGTAGTTGAATCACGTTTAGTTTCAAGTTCTAGCAGCAAGTGTTCATTCAGGCTAAGAACAGCACTCTTGTGCTATTCTGGCCATACACCACAGTGCAAATAGCATTCTCGTCTGTTCCCAGCCAGTACAGTGTATTGGACTGAAGAGAAGCTCATGTTTTACTTAGGTTCCTATACTGAGTTGAACTAGATATGCCCCGTTTGTGTAGGAAGCACAGTTCTTTTGTTCTGAGGTAGCTCACTGTACTAGATCTATAGGAAACACAGTAGAGTACAAAAATGCCCGTTTCTCAAAAGAAGAGTGTTTTTCTTGCATGGCAAACTTGGGTTCAATTAAACTTCCTAAACGGAGTTGAATCACACTCAGTTTCAAATTCTAGCAGGAAGTGTTATTTCAGGCTAAGAACACCATCTTGTGCTATTCTGTCCATTCACCAGAGTGCAAATAGCATTCGCGTCTGTTCCCAGCAAGTACAGTGTATTGGACTGAAGAGAAGCTCCTGTTTTACTTAGTTTCCAATACTGAGTTGAAATAGATATGCCTCATTTGTGTAGGACGCACAGTTCTTTTGTTCTGAGCTAGCTCACTGTACTCGCCCCATAGGAAACACAGTAGAGTGCAAGAATGCCCGTTTCTCAAAAGAAGAGTGTTTTTCTTGCATGGCACACTAGGGTTCAATTAAACTTCCTAAACGGAGTTGAATCTCGTTCATTTTCAAGTTCTAGCAGCAAGTGTTCATTCAGGCTAAGAACACCACTTTGTGCTATTCTGGACATACACAGTGCAAACAGCATTCACGTCCGTTCCCAGCAAGTACAGTGTATTGGACTGAAGAGAAGCTCCTGTTTTACTTAGGTTCCAATATAGAGTTAAACTATTTATGCCCCGTTTGTGTAGGAAGCACAGTTCTTTTGTTCTGAGCTAGCTCACTGTACTGGCCCTATAGGAAACACAGTAGAGTGCAAGAGTGCCTGTTTCTCAAAATCAGAGTGTTTTTCTTGTAAGGCCGACTGGGGTTCAATACAACTTCCTAAACGGAGTTGATTCACATTCAGTTTCAAGTTCTAGCATTAAGTGTTAATTCAGGGTAAGAACACCACTATTGTGCTATTCTGGCCATAAACAGTGCAAATTAGCACTCGCGTCTGTTCCCAGCAAATACAGTGTATTGGACTGAAGAGAAGCTCCTGTTTTACTTAGTTTCCAATACTGAGTTGAACTAGATATGCCCCGTTTGTGTAGGAAGCACAGTTCTCTTGTTCTGAGCTAGCTCACTGTACTGGCCCTATAGGAAACACAGTAGAGTGCAAGAGTGCCTGTTTCTCAAAAGCAGAGTGTTTTTCTTGTAAGGCCGACTGGGGTTCAATACAACTTCCTAAACGGAGTTGATTCACATTGAGTTTCAAGTTCTAGCATTAAGTGTTAATTCAGGGTAAGAACAACACTATTGTGCTATTCTGGCCATAAACAGTGCAAATAGCACTTGCGTCTGTTCCCAGCAAATACAGTGTATTGGACTGAAGAGAAGCTCCTGTTTTACTTAGTTTCCAATACTGAGTTGAACTAGATATGCCCCGTTTGTGTAGGAAGCACAGTTCTCTTGTTCTGAGCTAGCTCACTGTACTGGCCCTATAGGAAACACAGTAGAGTGCAAGAGTGCCTGTTTCTCAAAAGCAGAGTGTTTTTCTTGTAAGGCCGACTGGGGTTCAATACAACTTCCTAAACGGAGTTGATTCACATTTAGTTTCAAGTTCTAGCATTAAGTGTTAATTCAGGGAAAGAACACCACTATTGTGCTATTCTGGCCAAAAACAGTGCAAATAGCACTCGCGTCTGTTCCCAGCAAATACAGTGTATTGGACTGAAGAGAAGCTCCTGTTTTACTTAGTTTCCAATACTGAGTTGAACTAGATATGCCCCGTTTGTGTAGGAAGCACAGTTCTCTTGTTCTGAGCTAGCTCACTGTACTGACCCTATAGGAAACACAGTAGAGTGCAAGAGTGCCTGTTTCTCAAAAGCAGAGTGTTTTTCTTGTAAGGCCGACTGGGGTTCAATACAACTTCCTAAACGGAGTTGATTCTCATTGAGTTTCAAGTTCTATCATTAAGTGATTATTCAGGGTAAGAACACCACTATTGTGCTATTCTGGCCATAAACAGTGCAAATAGCACTCGCGTCTGTTCCCAGCAAATACAGTGTATTGGACTGAATAGAAGCTCCTGTTTTACTTAGTTTCCAATACTGAGTTGAACTAGATATGCCCTGTTTGTGTAGGAAGCACAGTTCTCTTGTTCTGAGCTAGCTCACTGTACTGGCCCTATAGGAAACACAGTAGAGTACAAGAGTGCCTGTTTCTCAAAAGCAGAGTGTTTTTCTTGTAAGGCCGACTGGGGTTCAATACAACTTCCTAAACGGAGTTGATTCACATTCAGTTTCAAGTTCTAGCATTAAGTGTTAATTCAGGGTAAGAACACCACTATTGTGCTATTCTGGCCATAAACAGTGCAAATAGCACTCGCGTCTGTTCCCAGCAAATACAGTGTATTGGACTGAAGAGAAGCTCCTGTTTTACTTAGTTTCCAATACTAAGTTGAACTAGATATGCCCCGTTTGTGTAGGAAGCACAGTTCTCTTGTTCTGAGCTGGCTCACTGTACTGGCCCTATAGGAAACACAGTAGAGTGCAAGAGTGCCTTTTTCTCAAAAGCAGAGTGTTTTTCTTGTAAGGCCGACTGGGGTTCAATACAACTTCCTAAACGGAGTTGATTCACATTGAGTTTCAAGTTCTAGCATTAAGTGATTATTCAGGGTTAGAACACCACTATTGTGCTATTCTGGCCATAAACAGTGCAAATAGCACTCGCGTCTGTTCCCAGCAAATACAGTGTATTGGACTGAAGAGAAGCTCCTGTTTTACTTAGTTTCCAATACTGAGTTGAACTAGATATGCCCCGTTTGTGTAGGAAGCACAGTTCTCTTGTTCTGAGCTAGCTCACTGTACTGGCCCTATAGGAAACACAGTAGAGTGCAAGAGTGCCTGTTTCTCAAAAGCAGAGTGTTTTTCTTGTAAGGCCGACTGGGGTTCAATACAACTTCCTAAACGGAGTTGATTCACATTCAGTTTCAAGTTCTAGCATTAAGTGTTAATTCAGGGTAAGAACACCACTATTGTGCTATTCTGGCCATAAACAGTGCAAATAGCACTCGCGTCTGTTCCCAGCAAATACAGTGTATTGGACTGAAGAGAAGCTCCTGTTTTACTTAGTTTCCAATACTGAGTTGAACTAGATATGCCCCGTTTGTGTAGGAAGCACAGTTCTCTTGTTCTGAGCTGGCTCACTGTACTGGCCCTATAGGAAACACAGTAGAGTGCAAGAGTGCCTTTTTCTCAAAAGCAGAGTGTTTTTCTTGTAAGGCCGACTGGGGTTCAATACAACTTCCTAAACGGAGTTGATTCACATTGAGTTTCAAGTTCTAGCATTAAGTGTTAATTCAGGGTAAGAACACCACTATTGTGCTATTCTGGCCAAAAACAGTGCAAATAGCACTCGCGTCTGTTCCCAGCAAATACAGTGTATTGGACTGAAGAGAAGCTCCTGTTTTACTTAGTTTCCAATACTGAGTTGAACTAGATATGCCCCGTTTGTGTAGGAAGCACAGTTCTCTTGTTCTGAGCTAGCTCACTGTACTGACCCTATAGGAAACACAGTAGAGTGCAAGAGTGCCTGTTTCTCAAAAGCAGAGTGTTTTTCTTGTAAGGCCGACTGGGGTTCAATACAACTTCCTAAACGGAGTTGATTCACATTCAGTTTCAAGTTCTAGCATTAAGTGTTAATTCAGGGTAAGAACACCACTATTGTGCTATTCTGGCCATAAACAGTGCAAATTAGCACTCGCGTCCGTTCCCAGCAAATACAGTGTATTGGACTGAAGAGAAGCTCCTGTTTTACTTAGTTTCCAATACTGAGTTGAACTAGATATGCCCCGTTTGTTTAGGAAGCACAGTTCTCTTGTTCTGAGCTAGCTCACTGTACTGGCCCTATAGGAAACACAGTAGAGTGCAAGAGTGCCTGTTTTTCAAAAGCAGAGTGTTTTTCTTGTAAGGCCGACTGGGGTTCAATACAACTTCCTAAACGGAGTTGATTCACATTGAGTTTCAAGTTCTAGCATTAAGTGATTATTCAGGGTAAGAACACCACTATTGTGCTATTCTGGCCATAAACAGTGCAAATAGCACTCGCGTCTGTTCCCAGCAAATACAGTGTATTGGACTGAATAGAAGCTCCTGTTTTACTTAGTTTCCAATACTGAGTTGAACTAGATATGCCCCGTTTGTGTAGGAAGCACAGTTCTCTTGTTCTGAGCTAGCTCACTGTACTGGCCCTATAGGAAACACAGTAGAGTACAAGAGTGCCTGTTTCTCAAAAGCAGAGTGTTTTTCTTGTAAGGCCGACTGGGGTTCAATACAACTTCCTAAACGGAGTTGATTCACATTCAGTTTCAAGTTCTAGCATTAAGTGTTAATTCAGGGTAAGAACACCACTATTGTGCTATTCTGGCCATAAACAGTGCAAATAGCACTCGCGTCTGTTCCCAGTAAATACAGTGTATTGGACTGAAGAGAAGCTCCTGTTTTACTTAGTTTCCAATACTGAGTTGAACTAGATATGCCCCGTTTGTGTAGGAAGCACAGTTCTCTTGTTCTGAGCTGGCTCACTGTACTGGCCCTATAGGAAACACAGTAGAGTGCAAGAGTGCCTGTTTCTCAAAAGCAGAGTGTTTTTCTTGTAAGGCCGACTGGGGTTCAATACAACTTCCTAAACGGAGTTGATTCACATTCAGTTTCAAGTTCTAGCATTAAGTGTTAATTCAGGGTAAGAACACCACTATTGTGCTATTTTGGCCATAAACAGTTCAAATAGCACTCGCGTATGTTCCCAGCAAATACAGTGTATTGGACTGAAGAGAAGCTCCTGTTTTACTTAGTTTCCAATACTGAGTTGAACTAGATATGCCCCGTTTGTGTAGGAAGCACAGTTCTCTTGTTCTGAGCTAGCTCACTGTACTGGCCCTATAGGAAACACAGTAGAGTGCAAGAGTGCCTGTTTCTCAAAAGCAGAGTGTTTTTCTTGTAAGGCCGACTGGGGTTCAATACAACTTCCTAAACGGAGTTGATTCACATTGAGTTTCAAGTTCTAGCATTAAGTGTTAATTCAGGGTAAGAACACCACTATTGTGCTATTCTGGCCATAAACAGTGCAAATAGCACTCGCGTCTGTTCCCAGCAAATACAGTGTATTGGACTGAAGAGAAGCTCCTGTTTTACTTAGTTTCCAATACTGAGTTGAACTAGATATGCCCCGTTTGTGTAGGAAGCACAGTTCTCTTGTTCTGAGCTAGCTCACTGTACTGGCCCTATAGGAAACACAGTAGAGTGCAAGAGTGCCTGTTTCTCAAAAGCAGAGTGTTTTTCTTGTAAGGCCGACTGGGGTTCAATACAACTTCCTAAACGGAGTTGATTCACATTCAGTTTCAAGTTCTAGCATTAAGTGTTAATTCAGGGTAAGAACACCACTATTGTGCTATTCTGGCCATAAACAGTGAAATTAGCACTCGCGTCCGTTCCCAGCAAATACAGTGTATTGGACTGAAGAGAAGCTCCTGTTTTACTTAGTTTCCAATACTGAGTTGAACTAGATATGCCCCGTTTGTGTAGGAAGCACAGTTCTCTTGTTCTGAGCTAGCTCACTGTACTGGCCCTATAGGAAACACAGTAGAGTGCAAGAGTGCCTGTTTCTCAAAAGCAGAGTGTTTTTCTTGTAAGGCCGACTGGGGTTCAATACAACTTCCTAAACGGAGTTGATTCACATTGAGTTTCAAGTTCTAGCATTAAGTGATTATTCAGGGTAAGAACACCACTATTGTGCTATTCTGGCCATAAACAGTGCAAATAGCACTCGCGTCTGTTCCCAGCAAATACAGTGTATTGGACTGAAGAGAAGCTCCTGTTTTACTTAGTTTCCAATACTGAGTTGAACTAGATATGCCCCGTTTGTGTAGGAAGCACAGTTCTCTTGTTCTGAGCTAGCTCACTGTACTGGCCCTATAGGAAACACAGTAGAGTGCAAGAGTGCCTGTTTCTCAAAAGCAGAGCGTTTTTCTTGTAAGGCCGACTGGGGTTCAATACAACTTCCTAAATGCAGTTGATTCACATTGAGTTTCAAGTTCTAGAATTAAGTGTTAATTCAGGGTAAGAACACCACTATTGTGCTATTCTGGCCATAAACAGTGCAAATAGCACTCGCATCTGTTCCCAGCAAATACAGTGTATTGGACTGAAGAGAAGCTCCTGTTTTACTTAGTTTCCAATACTGAGTTGAACTAGATATGCCCCGTTTGTGTAGGAAGCACAGTTCTCTTGTTCTGAGCTGGCTCACTGTACTGGCCCTATAGGAAACACAGTAGAGTGCAAGAGTGCCTGTTTCTCAAAAGCAGAGTGTTTTTCTTGTAAGGCCAACTGGGGTTCAATACAACTTCCTAAACGGAGTTGATTCACATTCAGTTTCAAGTTCTAGCATTAACTGTTAATTCAGGGTAAGAACACCACTATTGTGCTATTTTGGACATAAACAGTTCAAATAGCACTCGCGTATGTTCCCAGCAAATACAGTGTATTGGACTGAAGAGAAGCTCCTGTTTTACTTAGTTTCCAATACTGAGTTGAACTAGATATGCCCCGTTTGTGTAGGAAGCACAGTTCTCTTGTTCTGAGCTAGCTCACTGTACTGGCCCTATAGGAAACACAGTAGAGTGCAAGAGTGCCTGTTTCTAAAAAGCAGAGTGTTTTTCTTGTAAGGCCGACTGGGGTTCAATACAACTTCCTAAACGGAGTTGATTCACATTGAGTTTCAAGTTCTAGCATTAAGTGTTAATTCAGGGTAAGAACACCACTATTGTGCTATTCTGGCCATAAACAGTGCAAATAGCACTCGCGTCTGTTCCCAGCAAATACAGTGTATTGGACTGAAGAGAAGCTCCTGTTTTACTTAGTTTCCAATACTGAGTTGAACTAGATATGCCCCGTTTGTGTAGGAAGCACAGTTCTCTTGTTCTGAGCTAGCTCACTGTACTGGCCCTATAGGAAACACAGTAGAGTGCAAGAGTGCCTGTTTCTCAAAAGCAGAGTGTTTTTCTTGTAAGGCCGACTGGGGTTCAATACAACTTCCTAAACGGAGTTGATTCACATTCAGTTTCAAGTTCTAGCATTAAGTGTTAATTCAGGGTAAGAACACCACTATTGTGCTATTCTGGCCATAAACAGTACAAATTAGCACTCGCGTCTGTTCCCAGCAAATACAGTGTATTGGACTGAAGAGAAGCTCCTGTTTTACTTAGTTTCCAATACTGAGTTGAACTAGATATGCCCCGTTTGTGTAGGAAGCACAGTTCTCTTGTTCTGAGCTAGCTCACTGTACTGGCCCTATGGGAAACACAGTAGAGTGCAAGAGTGCCTGTTTCTCAAAAGCAGGGTGTTTTTCTTGTAAGGCCGACTGGGGTTCAATACAACTTCCTAAACGGAGTTGATTCACATTGAGTTTCAAGTTCTAGCATGAAGTGATTATTCAGGGTAAGAACACCACTATTGTGCTATTCTGGCCATAAACAGTGCAAATAGCACTCGCGTCTGTTCCCAGCAAATACAGTGTATTGGACTGAAGAGAAGCTCCTGTTTTACTTAGTTTCCAATACTGAGTTGAACTAGATATGCCCCGTTTGTGTAGGAAGCACAGTTCTCTTGTTCTGAGTTAGCTCACTGTACTGGCCCTATGGGAAACACAGTAGAGTGCAAGAGTGCCTGTTTCTCAAAAGCAGAGTGTTTTTCTTGTAAGGCCGACTGGGGTTCAATACAACTTCCTAAACGGAGTTGATTCACATTGAGTTTCAAGTTCTAGCATGAAGTGATTATTCAGGGTAAGAACACCACTATTGTGCTATTCTGGCCATAAACAGTGCAAATAGCACTCGCGTCTGTTCCCAGCAAATACAGTGTATTGGACTGAAGAGAAGCTCCTGTTTTACTTAGTTTCCAATACTGAGTTGAACTAGATATGCCCCGTTTGTGTAGGAAGCACAGTTCTCTTGTTCTGAGCTAGCTCACTGTACTGGCCCTATAGGAAACACAGTAGAGTGCAAGAGTGCCTGTTTCTCAAAAGCAGAGTGTTTTTCTTGTAAGGCCGACTGGGGTTCAATACAACTTCCTAAACGGAGTTGATTCACATTGAGTTTCAAGTTCTAGCATTAAGTGATTATTCAGGGTAAGAACACCACTATTGTGCTATTCTGGCCATAAACAGTGCAAATAGCACTCGCGTCTGTTCCCAGCAAATACAGTGTATTGGACTGAAGAGAAGCTCCTGTTTTACTTAGTTTCTAATACTGAGTTGAACTAGATATGCCCCGTTTGTGTAGGAAGCACAGTTCTCTTGTTCTGAGCTAGCTCACTGTACTGGCCCTATAGGAAACACAGTAGAGTGCAAGAGTGCCTGTTTCTCAAAAGCAGAGTGTTTTTCTTGTAAGGCCGACTGGGGTTCAATACAACTTCCTAAACGCAGTTGATTCACATTGAGTTTCAAGTTCTAGAATTAAGTGTTAATTCAGGGTAAGAACACCACTATTGTGCTATTCTGGCCATAAACAGTGCAAATAGCACTCGCGTCTGTTCCCAGCAAATACAGTGTATTGGACTGAAGAGAAGCTCCTGTTTTACTTAGTTTCCAATACTGAGTTGAACTAGATATGCCCCGTTTGTGTAGGAAGCACAGTTCTCTTGTTCTGAGCTAGCTCACTGTACTGGCCCTATAGGAAACACAGTAGAGTGCAAGAGTGCCTGTTTCTCAAAAGCAGAGTGTTTTTCTTGTAAGGCCGACTGGGGTTCAATACAACTTCCTAAACGGAGTTGATTCACATTGAGTTTCAAGTTCTAGCATTAAGTGATTATTCAGGGTAAGAACACCACTATTGTGCTATTCTGGCCATAAACAGTGCAAATAGCACTCGCGTCTGTTCCCAGCAAATACAGTGTATTGGACTGAAGAGAAGCTCCTGTTTTACTTAGTTTCCAATACTGAGTTGAACTAGATATGCCCCGTTTGTGTAGGAAGCACAGTTCTCTTGTTCTGAGCTAGCTCACTGTACTGGCCCTATAGGAAACACAGTAGAGTGCAAGAGTGCCTGTTTCTCAAAAGCAGAGTGTTTTTCTTGTAAGGCCGACTGGGGTTCAATACAACTTCCTAAACGCAGTTGATTCACATTGAGTTTCAAGTTCTAGAATTAAGTGTTAATTCAGGGTAAGAACACCACTATTGTGCTATTCTGGCCATAAACAGTGCAAATAGCACTCGCGTCTGTTCCCAGCAAATACAGTGTATTGGAATGAAGAGAAGCTCCTGTTTTACTTAGTTTCCAATACTGAGTTGAACTAGATATGCCCCGTTTGTGTAGGAAGCACAGTTCTCTTGTTCTGAGCTAGCTCACTGTACTGGCCCTATAGGAAACACAGTAGAGTGCAAGAGTGCCTGTTTCTCAAAAGCAGAGTGTTTTTCTTGTAAGGCCGACTGGGGTTCAATACAACTTCCTAAACGGAGTTGATTCACATTGAGTTTCAAGTTCTAGCATTAAGTGTTAATTCAGGGTAAGAACGCCACTATTGTGCTATTCTGGCCATAAACAGTACAAATAGCACTCGCGTCTGTTCCCAGCAAATACAGTGTATTGGACTGAAGAGAAGCTCCTGTTTCACTTAGTTTCCAATACTGAGTTGAACTAGATATGCCCCGTTTGTGTAGGAAGCACAGTTCTCTTGTTCTGAGCTAGCTCACTGTACTGGCCCTATAGGAAACACAGTAGAGTCCAAGAGTGCCTGTTTCTCAAAAGCAGAGTGTTTTTCTTGTAAGGCCGACTGGGGTTCAATACAACTTCCTAAACGCAGTTGATTCACATTGAGTTTCAAGTTCTAGAATTAAGTGTTAATTCAGGGTAAGAACACCACTATTGTGCTATTCTGGCCATAAACAGTGCAAATAGCACTCGCGTCTGTTCCCAGCAAATACAGTGTATTGGACTGAAGAGAAGCTCCTGTTTTACTTAGTTTCCAATACTGAGTTGAACTAGATATGCCCCGTTTGTGTAGGAAGCACAGTTCTCTTGTTCTGAGCTAGCTCACTGTACTGGCCCTATAGGAAACACAGTAGACTGCAAGAGTGCCTGTTTCTCAAAAGCAGAGTGTTTTTCTTGTAAGGCCGACTGGGGTTCAATACAACTTCCTAAACGGAGTTGATTCACATTCAGTTTCAAGTTCTAGCATTAAGTGTTAATTCAGGGTAAGAACACCACTATTGTGCTATTCTGGCCATAAACAGTGCAAATTAGCACTCGCGTCCGTTCCCAGCAAATACAGTGTATTGGACTGAAGAGAAGCTCCTGTTTTACTTAGTTTCCAATACTGAGTTGAACTAGATATGCCCCGTTTGTGTAGGAAGCACAGTTCTCTTGTTCTGAGCTAGCTCACTGTACTGGCCCTATAGGAAACACAGTAGAGTGCAAGAGTGCCTGTTTCTCAAAAGCAGAGTGTTTTTCTTGTAAGGCCGACTGGGGTTCAATACAACTTCCTAAACGGAGTTGATTCACATTGAGTTTCAAGTTCTAGCATTAAGTGATTATTCAGGGTAAGAACACCACTATTGTGCTATTCTGGCCATAAACAGTGCAAATAGCACTCGCGTCTGTTCCCAGCAAATACAGTGTATTGGACTGAAGAGAAGCTCCTGTTTTACTTAGTTTCCAATACTGAGTTGAACTAGATATGCCCCGTTTGTGTAGGAAGCACAGTTCTCTTGTTCTGAGCTAGCTCACTGTACTGGCCCTATAGGAAACACAGTAGAGTGCAAGAGTGCCTGTTTCTCAAAAGCAGAGTGTTTTTCTTGTAAGGCCGACTGGGGTTCAATACAACTTCCTAAACGCTGTTGATTCACATGGAGTTTCAAGTTCTAGAATTAAGTGTTAATTCAGGGTAAGAACACCACTATTGTGCTATTCTGGCCATAAACAGTGCAAATAGCACTCGCGTCTGTTCCCAGCAAATACAGTGTATTGGACTGAAGAGAAGCTCCTGTTTTACTTAGTTTCCAATACTGAGTTGAACTAGATATGCCCCGTTTGTGCGGAAGCACAGTTCTCTTGTTCTGAGCTAGCTCACTGTACTGGCCCTATAGGAAACACAGTAGAGTGCAAGAGTGCCTGTTTCTCAAAAGCAGAGTGTATTTCTTGTAAGGCCGACTGGGGTTCAATACAACTTCCTAAACGGAGTTGATTCACATTGAGTTTCAAGTTCTAGCATTAAGTGATTATTCAGGGTAAGAACACCACTATTGTGCTATTCTGGCCATAAACAGTGCAAATAGCACTCGCATCTGTTCCCAGCAAATACAGTGTATTGGACTGAATAGAAGCTCCTGTTTTACTTAGTTTCCAATACTGAGTTGAACAAGATATGCCCCGTTTGTGTAGGAAGCACAGTTCTCTTGTCCTGAGCTAGCTCACTGTACTGGCCCTATAGGAAACACAGTAGAGTACAAGAGTGAATGTTTCTCAAAAGCAGAGTGTTTTTCATGTAAGGCCGACTGGGGTTCAATACAACTTCCTAAACGGAGTTGATTCACATTCAGTTTCAAGTTCTAGCATTAAGTGTTAATTCAGGGTAAGAACACCACTATTGTGCTATTCTGGCCATAAACAGTGCAAATAGCACTCGCGTCTGTTCCCAGCAAATACAGTGTATTGGACTGAAGAGAAGCTCCTGTTTTACTTAGTTTCCAATACTGAGTTGAACTAGATATGCCCCGTTTGTGTAGGAAGCACAGTTCTCTTGTTCTGAGCTGGCTCACTGTACTGGCCCTATAGGAAACACAGTAGAGTGCAAGAGTGCCTGTTTCTCAAAAGCAGAGTGTTTTTCTTGTAAGGCCGACTGGGGTTCAATACAACTTCCTAAACGGAGTTGATTCACATTCAGTTTCAAGTTCTAGCATTAAGTGTTAATTCAGGGTAAGAACACCACTATTGTGCTATTCTGGCCATAAACAGTTCAAATAGCACTCGCGTATGTTCCCAGCAAATACAGTGTATTGGACTGAAGAGAAGCTCCTGTTTTACTTAGTTTCCAATACTGAGTTGAACTAGATATGCCCCGTTTGTGTAGGAAGCACAGTTCTCTTGTTCTGAGCTAGCTCACTGTACTGGCCCTATAGGAAACACAGTAGAGTGCAAGAGTGCCTGTTTCTCAAAAGCAGAGTGTTTTTCTTGTAAGGCCGACTGGGGTTCAATACAACTTCCTAAACGGAGTTGATTCACATTGAGTTTCAAGTTCTAGCATTAAGTGTTAATTCAGGGTAAGAACACCACTATTGTGCTATTCTGGCCATAAACAGTGCAAATAGCACTCGCGTCTGTTCCCAGCAAATACAGTGTATTGGACTGAAGAGAAGCTCCTGTTTTACTTAGTTTCCAATACTGAGTTGAACTAGATATGCCCCGTTTGTGTAGGAAGCACAGTTCTCTTGTTCTGAGCTAGCTCACTGTACTGGCCCTATAGGAAACACAGCAGAGTGCAAGAGTGCCTGTTTCTCAAAAGCAGAGTGTTTTTCTTGTAAGGCCGACTGGGGTACAATACTACTTCCTAAACGCAGTTGATTCACATTGAGTTTCAATTTCTAGAATTAAGTGTTAATTCAGGGTAAGAACACCACTATTGTGCTATTCTGGCCATAAACAGTGCAAATAGCACTCGCGTCTGTTCCCAGCAAATACAGGGTATTGGACTGAAGAGAAGCTCCTGTTTTACTTAGTTTCCAATACTGAGTTGAACTAGATATGCCCCGTTTGTGTAGGAAGCACAGTTCTCTTGTTCTGAGCTATCTCACTGTACTGGCCCTATAGGAAACACAGTAGAGTGCAAGAGTGCCTGTTTCTCAAAAGCAGAGTGTTTTTCTTGTAAGGCCGACTGGGGTTCAATACAACTTCCTAAACGGAGTTGATTCACATTGAGTTTCAAGTTCTAGCATTAAGTGTTAATTCAGGGTAAGAACACCACTATTGTGCTATTCTGGCCATAAACAGTGCAATAGCACTCGCGTCTGTTCCCAGCAAATACAGTGTATTGGACTGAAGAGAGGCTCCTGTTTTACTTAGTTTCCAATACTGAGTTGAACTAGATATGCCTCGTTTGTGTAGGAAGCACAGTTCTCTTGTTCTGAGCTAGCTCACTGTACTGGCCCTATAGGAAACACAGTAGAGTGCAAGAGTGCCTGTTTCTCAAAAGCAGAGTGTTTTTCTTGTAAGGCCGACTGTTTTTTTGAGTGCAAGAATGCCCGTTTCTCAAAAGCAGAGTGTTTTTCTTGCATGGCACACTAGGGTTCAATTAAACTTCCTAAACGGAGGTGTATCACGTTCAGTTTCAAGTTCTAGCAGCAAGGGTTCATTGAGGCTAAGAACAGCACTCTTGTGCTATTCTGGCCATACACAGTGCAACCAGCATTCGAGTCTTTTCCCAGCAAGTACAGTGTATTGGACTGAAGAGAAGCTCCTGTTTTACTTAGTTTCCAATACTGAGTTGAACTAGATATGCCCCGTTTGTGTAGGAAACACAGTTCTCTTGTTCTGAGCTAGCTCACTGTACTGGCCCTATAGGAAACACCGTAGAGTGCAAGAGTGCCTGTTTCTCAAAAGCAGAGTGTTTTTCTTGTAAGGCCGACTGGGGTTCAATACAACTTCCTAAACGGAGTTGATTCACATTCAGTTTCAAGTTCTAGCATTAAGTGTTAATTCAGGGTAAGAACACCACTATTGTGCTATTCTGGCCATAAACAGTGCAAATAGCACTCACGTCTGTTCCCAGCAAATACAGTGTATTGGACTGAAGAGAAGCTCCTCTTTTACTTAGTTTCCAATACTGAGTTGAACTATATATGCCACGTTTGTGTAGGATGCACAGTTCTCTTGTTCTGAGCTAGCTCACTGTACTGGCCCTATAGGAAACACAGTAGAGTGCAAGAGTGCCTGTTTCTAAAAAGCAGAGTGTTTTTCTTGTAAGGCCGACTGGGGTTCAATACAACTTCCTAAACGGAGTTGATTCACATTGAGTTTCAAGTTCTAGCATTAAGTGTTAATTCAGGGTAAGAACACCACTATTGTGCTATTCTGGCCATAAACAGTGCAATAGCACTCGCGTCTGTTCCCAGCAAATACAGTGTATTGGACTGAAGAGAGGCTCCTGTTTTACTTAGTTTCCAATACTGAGTTGAACTAGATATGCCTCGTTTGTGTAGGAAGCACAGTTCTCTTGTTCTGAGCTAGCTCACTGTACTGGCCCTATAGGAAACACAGTAGAGTGCAAGAGTGCCTGTTTCTCAAAAGCAGAGTGTTTTTCTTGTAAGGCCGACTGTTTTTTTGAGTGCAAGAATGCCCGTTTCTCAAAAGCAGAGTGTTTTTCTTGCATGGCACACTAGGGTTCAATTAAACTTCCTAAACGGAGGTGTATCACGTTCAGTTTCAAGTTCTAGCAGCAAGGGTTCATTGAGGCTAAGAACAGCACTCTTGTGCTATTCTGGCCATACACAGTGCAACCAGCATTCGAGTCTTTTCCCAGCAAGTACAGTGTATTGGACTGAAGAGAAGCTCCTGTTTTACTTAGTTTCCAATACTGAGTTGAACTAGATATGCCCCGTTTGTGTAGGAAACACAGTTCTCTTGTTCTGAGCTAGCTCACTGTACTGGCCCTATAGGAAACACCGTAGAGTGCAAGAGTGCCTGTTTCTCAAAAGCAGAGTGTTTTTCTTGTAAGGCCGACTGGGGTTCAATACAACTTCCTAAACGGAGTTGATTCACATTCAGTTTCAAGTTCTAGCATTAAGTGTTAATTCAGGGTAAGAACACCACTATTGTGCTATTCTGGCCATAAACAGTGCAAATAGCACTCACGTCTGTTCCCAGCAAATACAGTGTATTGGACTGAAGAGAAGCTCCTCTTTTACTTAGTTTCCAATACTGAGTTGAACTATATATGCCACGTTTGTGTAGGATGCACAGTTCTCTTGTTCTGAGCTAGCTCACTGTACTGGCCCTATAGGAAACACAGTAGAGTGCAAGAATGCCCGTTTCTCAAAAGCAGAGTGTTTTTCTTGCATGGCACACTAGGGTTCAATTAAACTTCCTAAACGGAGGTGAATCACGTTCAGTTTCAAGTTCTAGCAGCAAGGGTTCATTGAGGCTAAGAACAGCACTCTTGTGCTATTCTGGCCATACACAGTGCAACCAGCATTCGAGTCTTTTCCCAGCAAGTACAGTGTATTGGACTGAAGAGAAGATCCCGTTTTACTTAGTTTCCAATACTGAGTTGAACTAGATATGCCCCGTTTGTGTAGGAAGCACAGTTCTCTTGTTCTGAGCTAGCTCACTGGACTGGCCCTATAGGAAACACAGTAGAGTGCAAGAGTGCCTGTTTCTCAAAAGCAGAGTGTTTTTCTTGTAAGGCCGATTGGGGTTCAATACAACTTCCTAAACGGAGTTGATTCACATTGAGTTTCAAGTTCTAGCATTAAGTGTTAAAACAGGGTAAGAACACCACTATTGTGCTATTCTGGCCATAAACAGTGCAATTAGCACTCGCGTCTGTTCCCAGCAAATACAGTGTATTGGACTGAAGAGAAGCTCCTGTTTTACTTAGTTTCCAATACTGAGTTGAACTAGATATGCCCCGTTTGTGTAGGAAGCACAGTTCTCTTGTTCTGAGCTAGCTCACTGTACTGGTCCTATAGGAATCACAGTAGAGTGCAAGAGTGCCTGTTTCTCAAAAGCAGAGTGTTTTTCTTTTAAGGCCGACTGGGGTTCAATACAACTTCCTAAACGGAGTTGATTCACATTGAGTTTCAAGTTCTAGCATTAAGTGTTAATTCAGGGTAAGAACACCACTATTGTGCTATTCTGGCCATAAACAGTGCAAATAGCACTCGCGTCTGTTCCCAGCAAATACAGTGTATTGGACTGAAGAGAAGCTCCTGTTTTACTTAGTTTCCAATACTGAGTTGAACTAGATATGCCCCGTTTGTGTAGGAAGCACAGTTCTCTTGTTCTGAGCTAGCTCACTGTACTGGCCCTATAGGAAACACAGTAGAGTGCAAGAGTGCCTGTTTCTCAAAAGCAGAGTGTTTTTCTTGTAAGGCCGACTGGGGTTCAATACAACTTCCTAAACGGAGTTGATTCACATTCAGTTTCAAGTTCTAGCATTAAGTGTTAATTCAGGGTAAGATCACCACTATTGTGCTATTCTGGCCATAAACAGTGCAATAGCACTCGCGTCTGTTCCCAGCAAATACAGTGTATTGGAATGAAGAGAGGCTCCTGTTTTACTTAGTTTCCAATACTGAGTTGAACTAAATATGCCCCGTTTGTGTAGGAAGCACAGTTCTCTTGTTCTGAGCTAGCTCACTGTACTGGCCCTATAGGAAACACAGTAGAGTGCAAGAGTGCCTGTTTCTCAAAAGCAGAGTGTTTTTCTTGTAAGGCCGACTGTTTTTTTGAGTTCAAGAATGCCCGTTTCCTGAAAAGCAGAGTGTTTTTCTTGCATGGCACACTAGGGTTCAATTAAACTTCCTAAACGGAGGTGAATCACGTTCAGTTTCAAGTTCTAGCAGCAAGGGTTCATTGAGGCTAAGAACAGCACTCTTGTGCTACTCTGGCCATACACAGTGCAACCAGCATTCGAGTCTTTTCCCAGCAAGTACAGTGTATTGGACTGAAGAGAAGATCCTGTTTTACTTAGTTTCCAATACTGAGTTGAACTAGATATGCCCCGTTTGTGTAGGAAACACAGTTCTCTTGTTCTGAGCTAGCTCACTGTACTGGCCCTCTAGGAAACACCGTAGAGTGCAAGAGTGCCTGTTTCTCAAAAGCAGAGTGTTTTTCTTGTAAGGCCGACTGGGGTTCAATACAACTTCCTAAACGGAGTTGATTCACATTCAGTTTCAAGTTCTAGCATTAAGTGTTAATTCAGGGTAAGAACACCACTATTGTGCTATTCTGGCCATAAACAGTGCAAATAGCACTCGTGTCTGTTCCCAGCAAATACAGTGTATTGGACTGACGAGAAGCTCCTGTTTTACTTAGTTTCCAATACTGAGTTGAACTAGATATTCTCCGTTTGTGTAGGAAGCACAGTTCTCTTGTTCTGAGCTAGCTCACTGTACTGGCCCTATAGGAAACACAGTAGAGTGCAAGAGTGCCTGTTTCTCAAAAGCAGAGTGTTTTTCTTGTAAGGCCGACTGGGGTTCAATACAACTTCCTAAACGGAGTTGATTCACATTGAGTTTCAAGTTCTAGCATTAAGTGTTAATTCAGGGTAAGAATACCACTGTTGTGCTATTCTGGCCATAAACAGTGCAAATAGCACTCGCGTCTGTTCCCAGCAAATACAGTGTATTGGACTGAAGAGAGGCTCCTGTTTTACTTAGTTTCCAATACTGAGTTGAACTAGATATGCCCCGTTTGTGTAGGAAGCACAGTTCTCTTGTTCTGAGCTAGCTCACTGTACTGGCCCTATAGGAAACACAGTCGAGTGCAAGAGTGCCTGTTTCTCAAAAGCAGAGTGTTTTTCTTGTAAGGCCGACTGTTTTTTTGAGTGCAAGAATGCCCGTTTCTCAAAAGCAGAGTGTTTTTCTTGCATGGCACACTAGGGTTCAATTAAACTTCCTAAACGGAGGTGAATCACGTTCAGTTTCAAGTTCTAGCAGCAAGGGTTCATTGAGGCTAAGAACAGCACTCTTGTGCTATTCTGGCCAAACACAGTGCAACCAGCATTCGAGTCTTTTCCCAGCAAGTACAGTGTATTGGACTGAAGAGAAGCTCCTGTTTTACTTAGTTTCCAATACTGAGTTGAACTAGATATGCCCCGTTTGTGTAGGAAACACAGTTCTCTTGTTCTGAGCTAGCTCACTGTACTGGCCCTATAGGAAACACCGTAGAGTGCAAGAGTGCCTGTTTCTCAAAAGCAGAGTGTTTTTCTTGTAAGGCCGACTGGGGTTCAATACAACTTCCTAAACGGAGTTGATTCACATTCAGTTTCAAGTTCTAGCATTAAGTGTTAATTCAGGGTAAGAACACCACTATTGTGCTATTTTGGCCATAAACAGTGCAAATAGCACTCGCGTCTGTTCCCAGCAAATACAGTGTATTGGACTGAAGAGAAGCTCCTGTTTTACTTAGTTTCCAATACTGAGTTGAACTAGATATGCCCCGTTTGTGTAGGAAGCACAGTTCTCTTGTTCTGAGCTAGCTCACTGTACTGGCCCTATAGGAAACACAGTAGAGTGCAAGAGTGCCTGTTTCTCAAAAGCAGAGTGTTTTTCTTGTAAGGCCAACTGGGGTTCAATACAACTTCCTAAACGGAGTTGAATCACATTGAGTTTCAAGTTCTAGCATTAAGTGTTAATTCAGGGTAAGAACACCACTATTGTGCTATTCTGGCCATAAACAGTGCAAATAGCACTCGCGTCTGTTCCCAGCAAATACAGTGTATTGGACTGAAGAGAAGCTCCTGTTTTACTTAGTTTCCAATACTGAGTTGAACTAGATATGCCCCGTTTGTGTAGGAAGCACAGTTCTCTTGTTCTGAGCTAGCTCACTGTACTGGCCCTATAGGAAACACAGTAGAGTGCAAGAGTGCCTGTTTCTCAAAAGCAGAGTGTTTTTCTGGTAAGGCCGACTGGGGTTCAATACAACTTCCTAAACGGAGTTGATTCACATTCAGTTTCAAGTTCTAGCATTAAGTGTTAATTCAGGGTAAGAACACCACTATTGTGCTATTCTGGCCATAAACAGTGCAAATTAGCACTCGCGTCTGTTCCCAGCAAATACAGTGTATTGGACTGAAGAGAAGCTCCTGTTTTACTTAGTTTCCAATACTGAGTTGAACTAGATATGCCCCGTTTGTGTAGGAAGCACAGTTCTCTTGTTCTGAGCTAGCTCACTGTACTGGCCCTACAGGAAACACAGTAGAGTGCAAGAGTGCCTGTTTCTCAAAAGCAGAGTGTTTTTCTTGTAAGGCCGACTGGGGTTCAATACAACTTCCTAAACGGAGTTGATTCACATTGAGTTTCAAGTTCTAGCATTAAGTGTTAATTCAGAGTAAGAACACCACTATTGTGCTATTCTGGCCATAAACAGTGCAATAGCACTCGCGTGTGTTCCCAGCAAATACAGTGTATTGGACTGAAGAGAGGCTCCTGTTTTACTTAGTTTCCAATACTGAGTTGAACTAGATATGCCCCGTTTGTGTAGGAAGCACAGTTCTCTTGTTCTGAGCTAGCTCACTGTACTGGCCCTATTGGAAACACAGTAGAGTGCAAGAGTGCCTGTTTCTCAAAAGCAGAGTGTTTTTCTTGTAAGGCCGACTGGGGTTAAGTACAACTTCCTAAACGGAGTTGATTGACATTCAGTTTCAAGTTCTAGCATTAAGTGTTAATTCAGGGTAAGAACACCACTATTGTGCTATTCTGGCCATAAACAGTGCAAATAGCACTCGCGTCTGTTCCCAGCAAATACAGTGTATTGGACTGAAGAGAAGCTCCTGTTTTACTTAGTTTCCAATACTGAGTTGAACTAGATATGCCCTGTTTGTGTAGGAAGCACAGTTCTCTTGTTCTGAGCTAGCTCACTGTACTGGCCCTATAGGAAACACAGTAGAGTGCAAGAGTGCCTGTTTCTCAAAAGCAGAGTGTTTTTCTTGTAAGGCCGACTGTTTTTTTGAGTGCAAGAATGCCCGTTTCTCAAAAGCAGAGTGTTTTTCTTGCATGGCACACTAGGGTTCAATTAAACTTCCTAAACGGAGGTGAATCACGTTCAGTTTCAAGTTCTAGCAGCAAGGGTTCATTGAGGCTAAGAACAGCACTCTTGTGCTATTCTGGCCATACACAGTGCAACCAGCATTCGAGTCTTTTCCCAGCAAGTACAGTGTATTGGACTGAAGAGAAGATCCTGTTTTACTTAGTTTCCAATACTGAGTTGAACTAGATATGCCCCGTTTGTGTAGGAAACACAGTTCTCTTGTTCTGAGCTAGCTCACTGTACTGGCCCTATAGGAAACACCGTAGAGTGCAAGAGTGCCTGTTTCTCAAAAGCAGAGTGTTTTTCTTGTAAGGCCGACTGGGGTTCAATACAACTTCCTAAACGGAGTTGATTCACATTCAGTTTCAAGTTCTAGCATTAAGTGTTAATTCAGGGTAAGAACACCACTATTGTGCTATTCTGGCCATAAACAGTGCAAATAGCACTCGCGTCTGTTCCCAGCAAATACAGTGTATTGGACTGAAGAGAAGCTCCTGTTTTACTTAGTTTCCAATACTGAGTTGAACTAGATATTCTCCGTTCGTGTAGGAAGCACAGTTCTCTTGTTCTGAGCTAGCTCACTGTACTGGCCCTATAGGAAACACAGTAGAGTGCAAGAGTGCCTGTTTCTCAAAAGCAGAGTGTTTTTCTTGTAAGGCCGACTGGGGTTCAATACAACTTCCTAAACGGAGTTGATTCACATTGTGTTTCAAGTTCTAGCATTAAGTGTTAATTCAGGGTAAGAACACCACTATTGTGCTATTCTGGCCATAAACAGTGCAATAGCACTCGCGTCTGTTCCCAGCAAATACAGTGTATTGGACTGAAGAGAGGCTCCTGTTTTACTTAGTTTCCAATACTGAGTTGAACTAGATATGCCCCGTTTGTGTAGGAAGCACAGTTCTCTTGTTCTGAGCTAGCTCACTGTACTGGCCCTATAGGAAACACAGTAGAGTGCAAGAGTGCCTGTTTCTCAAAAGCAGAGTGTTTTTCTTGTAAGGCTGACTGGGGTTCAATACAACTTCCTAAACGGAGTTGATTCACATTGAGTTTCAAGTTCTAGCATTAAGTGTTAATTCAGGGTAAGAACACCACTATTGTGCTATTCTGGCCATAAACAGTGCAAATAGCACTCGCGTCTGTTCCCAGCAAATACAGTGTATTGAACTGAAGAGAAGCTCCTGTTTTACTTAGTTTCCAATACTGAGTTGAACTAGATATGCCCCGTTTGTGTAGGAAGCACAGTTCTCTTGTTCTGAGCTAGCTCACTGTACTGGCCCTATAGGAAACACAGTAGAGTGCAAGAGTGCCTGTTTCTCAAAAGCAGAGTGTTTTTCTTGTAAGGCCGACTGGGGTTCAATACAACTTCCTAAACGGAGTTGATTCACATTGAGTTTCAAGTTCTAGCATTAAGTGTTAATTCAGGGTAAGAACACCACTATTGTGCTATTCTGGCCATAAACAGTGCAAATTAGCACTCGCGTCTGTTCTCAGCAAATAAAGTGTATTGGACTGAAGAGAAGCTCCTGTTTTACTTTGTTTCCAATACTGAGTTGAACTAGATATGCCCCGTTTGTGTAGGAAGCACAGTTCTCTTGTTCTGATCTAGCTCACTGTACTGGCCCTATAGGAAACACAGTAGAGTGCAAGAGTGCCTGTTTCTCAAAAGCAGAGTGTTTTTCTTGTAAGGCCGACTGGGGTTCAATACAACTTCCTAAACGGAGTTGATTCACATTGAGTTTCAAGTTCTAGCATTAAGTGTTAATTCAGGGTGAGAACACCACTATTGTGCTATTCTGGCCATAAACAGTGCAATAGCACTCGCGTCTGTTCCCAGCAAATACAGTGTATTGGATTAAAGAGAGGCTCCTGTTTTACTTAGTTTCCAATACTGAGTTGAACTAGATATGCCCCGTTTGTGTAGGAAGCACAGTTCTCTTGTTCTGAGCTAGCTCACTGTACTGGCCCTATAGGAAAAACAGTAGAGTGCAAGAGTGCCTGTTTCTCAAAAGCAGAGTGTTTTTCTTGTAAGGCCGACTGGGGTTCAATACAACTTCCTAAACGGAGTTGATTCACATTGAGTTTCAAGTTCTAGCATTAAGTGTTAATTCAGGGTAAGAACACCAATATTGTGCTATTCTGGCCATAAACAGTGCAAATAGCACTCGCGTCTGTTCCCAGCAAATACAGTGTATTGGACTGAAGAGAAGCTCCTGTTTTACTTAGTTTCCAATACTGAGTTGAACTAGATATGCCCCGTTTGTGTAGGAAGCACAGTTCTCTTGTTCTGAGCTAGCTCACTGTATTGGCCCTATAGGAAACACAGTAGAGTGCAAGAGTGCCTGTTTCTCAAAAGCAGAGTGTTTTTCTTGTAAGGCCGACTGGGATTCAATACAACTTCCTAAACGGAGTTGATTCACATTCAGTTTCAAGTTCTAGCATTAAGTGTTAATTCAGGGTAAGATCACCACTATTGTGCTATTCTGGCCATAAACAGTGCAAATTAGCACTCGCTTCTGTTCCCAGCAAATACAGTGTATTGGACTGAAGAGTAGCTCCTGTTTTACTTAGTTTCCAATACTGAGTTGAACTAGATATGTTCCGTTTGTGTAGGAAGCACAGTTCTCTTGTTCTGAGCTAGCTCACTGTACTGGCCCTATAGGAAACACAGTAGAGTGCAAGATTGCCTGTTTCTCAAAAGCAGAGTGTTTTTCTTGTAAGGCCGACTGGGGTTCAATACAACTTCCTAAACGGAGTTGATTCACATTGAGTTTCAAGTTCTAGCATTAAGTGTTAATTCAGGGTAAGAACACCACTATTGTGCTATTCTGGCCATAAACAGTGCAATAGCACTCGTGTCTGTTCCCAGCAAATACAGTGTATTGGACTGAAGAGAGGCTCCTGGTTACTTAGTTTCCAATACTGAGTTGAACTAGATATGCCCCGTTTGTGTAGGAAGCACAGTTCTCTTGTTCTGAGATAGCTCACTGTACTGGCCCTATAGGAAACACAGTAGAGTGCAAGAGTGCCTGTTTCTCAAAAGCAGAGTGTTTTTCTTGTAAGGCCGACTGTTTTTTTGAGTGCAAGAATGCCCATTTCTCAAAAGCAGAGTGTTTTTCTTGCATGGCCACACTAGGGTTCAGTTAAACTTCCAAAACGGAGTTGAATCACGTTCAGTTTCAAGTTCTAGCAGCAAGGGTTCATTGAGGCTAAGAACTGCACTCTTGTGCTATTCTGGCCATACACAGTGCAACCAGCATTCGAGTCTTTTCCCAGCAGGTACAGTGTATTGGACTGAAGAGAAGCTCCTGTTTTACTTAGTTTCCAATACTGAGTTGAACTAGATATGCCCCGTTTGTGTAGGAAACACAGTTCTCTTGTTCTGAGCTAGCTCACTGTACTGGCCCTATAGGAAACACAGTAGAGTGCAAGAGTGCCTGTTTCTCAAAAGCAGAGTGTTTTTCTTGTAAGGCCGACTGGGGTTCATTACAACTTCCTAAACGGAGTTGATTCACATTGAGTTTCAAGTTCTAGCATTAAGTGTTAATTCAGGGTAAGAACACCACTATTGTGCTATTCTGGTCATAAACAGTGCAAATAGCACTCGCGTCTGTTCCCAGCAAATACAGTGTATTGGACTGAAGAGAAGCTCCTGTTTTACTTAGTTTCCAATACTGAGTTGAACTAGATATGCCCCGTTTGTGTAGGAAGCACAGTTCTCTTGTTCTGAGCTAGCTCACTGTACTGGCCCTATAGGAAACACAGTAGAGTGCAAGAGTGCCTGTTTCTCAAAAGCAGAGTGTTTTTCTTGTAAGGCCGACTGGGGTTCAATACAACTTCCTAAACGGAGTTGATTCACATTGAGTTTCAAGTTCTAGCATTAAGTGTTAATTCAGGGTAAGAACACCACTATTGTGCTATTCTGGCCATAAACAGTGCAAATAGCACTCGCGTCTGTTCCCAGCAAATACAGTGTATTGGACTGAAGAGAAGCTCCTGTTTTACTTAGTTTCCAATACTGAGTTGAACTAGATATGCCCCGTTTGTGTAGGAAGCACAGTTCTCTTGTTCTGAGCTAGCTCACTGTACTGGCCCTATAGGAAACACAGTAGAGTGCAAGAGTGCCTGTTTCTCAAAAGCAGAGTGTTTTTCTTGTAAGGCCGACTGGGGTTCAATACAACTTCCTAAACGGAGTTGATTCACATTGAGTTTCAAGTTCTAGCATTAAGTGTTAATTCAGGGTAAGAGAACCACTATTGTGCTATTCTGGCCATAAACAGTGCAAATAGCACTCGCATCTGTTCCCAGCAAATACAGTGTATTGGACTGAAGAGAAGCTCCTGTTTTACTTAGTTTCCAATACTGAGTTGAACTAGATATGCCCCGTTTGTGTAGGAAGCACAGTTCTCTTGTTCTGAGCTAGCTCACTGTACTGGCCCTATAGGAAACACAGTAGAGTGCAAGAGTGCCTGTTTCTCAAAAGCAGAGTGTTTTTCTTGTAAGGCCGACTGTTTTTTTGAGTGCAAGAATGCCCGTTTCTCAAAAGCAGAGTGTTTTTCTTGCATGGCACACTAGGGTTCAGTTAAACTTCCTAAACGGAGTTGAATCACGTTCAGTTTCAAGTTCTAGCAGCAAGGGTTCATTCAGGCTAAGAACATCACTCTTGTGCTATTCTGGCCGTACAGTGCAAATAGTATTCGCGTGTGTTCCCAGCAAGTACAGTGTATTGGACTGAAGAGAAGCTCCTGTTTTACTTAGTTTCCAATCCTGAGTTGAAGTAAATATGCCCCGTTTTTGAAGGAAGCACAGTTCTTTTGTTCTGAGCTAGCTCACTGTACTGGCCCTTTTGAAAACACAGTAGAGTGCAAGAATGCCCGTTTCTCAAAAGCAGAGTGTTTTTCTTGCATGGCACACTAGGGTTCAATTAAACTTCCTAAACGGAGGTGAATCACGTTCAGTTTCAAGTTCTAGCAGCAAGGGTTCATTGAGGCTAAGAACTGCACTCTTGTGCTATTCTGGCTATACACAGTGCAACCAGCATTCGAGTCTTTTCCCAGCAAGTACAGTGTATTGGACTGAAGAGAAGATCCTGTTTTACTTAGTTTCCAATACTGAGTTGAACTAGATATGCCCCGTTTGTGTAGGAAACACAGTTCTCTTGTTCTGAGCTAGCTCACTGTACTGGCCCTATAGGAAACACCGTAGAGTGCAAGAGTGCCTGTTTCTCAAAAGCAGAGTGTTTTTCTTGTAAGGCCGACTGGGGTTCAATACAACTTCCTAAACGGAGTTGATTCACATTGAGTTTCAATTTCTAGCATTAAGTGTTAATTCAGGGTAAGAACACCACTATTGTGCTATTCTGGCCATAAACAGTGCAAATAGCACTCGCGTCTGTTCCCAGCAAATACAGTGTATTGGACTGAAGAGAAGCTCCTGTTTTACTTAGTTTCCAATACTGAGATGAACTAGATATGCCCCGTTTGTGTAGGAAGCACAGTTCTCTTGTTCTGAGCTAGCTCACTGTACTGGCCCTATAGGAAACACAGTAGAGTGCAAGAGTGCCTGTTTCTCAAAAGCAGAGTGTTTTTCTTGTAAGGCCGACTGGCGTTCATTACAACTTCCTAAACGGAGTTGATTCACATTGAGTTTCAAGTTCTAGCATTAAGTGTTTATTCAGGGTAAGAACACCACTATTGTGCTATTCTGGCCATAAACAGTGCAATAGCACTCGCGTCTGTTCCCAGCAAATACAGTGTATTGGACTGAAGAGAGGCTCCTGTTTTACTTAGTTTCCAATACTGAGTTGAACTAGATATGCCCCGTTTGTGTAGGAAGCACAGTTCTCTTGTTCTGAGCTAGCTCACTGTACTGGCCCTATAGGAAACACAGTAGAGTGCAAGAGTGCCTGTTTCTCAAAAGCAGAGTGTATTTCTTGTAAGGCCGACTGTTTTTTTGAGTGCAAGAATGCCCGTTTCTCAAAAGCAGAGTGTTTTTCTTGCATGGCACACTAGGGTTCAGTTAAACTTCCTAAACGGAGTTGAATCACGTTCAGTTTCAAGTTCTAGCAGCAAGGGTTCATTGAGGCTAAGAACAGTACTCTTGTGCTATTCTGGCCATACACAGTGCAACCAGCATTCGAGTCTTTTCCCAGCAAGTACAGTGTATTGGACTGAAGAGAAGCTCCTGTTTTACTTAGTTTCCAATACTGAGTTGAACTAGATATGCCCCGTTTGTTTAGGAAACACAGTTCTCTTGTTCTGAGCTAGCTCACTGTACTGGCCCTATAGGAAACACAGTAGAGTGCAAGAGTGCCTGTTTCTCAAAAGCAGAGTGTTTTTCTTGTAAGGCCGACTGTTGTTCAATACAACTTCCTAAACGGAGTTGATTAACATTGAGTTTCAAGTTCTAGCATTTAGTGTTAATTCAGGGTAAGAACACCACTATTGTGCTATTCTGGCCATAAACAGTGCAAATAGCACTCGCGTCTGTTCCCAGCAAATACAGTGTATTGGACTGAAGAGAAGCTCCTGTTTTACTTAGTTTCCAATACTGAGTTGAACTAGATATGCCCCGTTTGTGTAGGAAGCACAGTTCTCTTGTTCTGAGCTAGCTCACTGTACTGGCCCTATAGGAAACACAGTAGAGTGCAAGAGTGCCTGTTTCTCAAAAGCAGAGTGTTTTTCTTGTAAGGCCGACTGGGGTTCAATACAACTTCCTAAACGGAGTTGATTCACATTGAGTTTCAAGTTCTAGCATTAAGTGTTAATTCAGGGTAAGAACACCACTATTGTGCTATTCTGGCCATAAACAGTGCAAATAACACTCGCGTCTGTTCCCAGCAAATACAGTGTATTGGACTGAAGAGAAGCTCCTGTTATACTTAGTTTCCAATACTGAGTTGAACTAGATATGCCCCGTTTGTGTAGGAAGCACAGTTCTCTTGTTCTGAGCTAGCTCACTGTACTGGCCCTATAGGAAACACAGTAGAGTGCAAGAGTGCCTCTTTCTCAAAATCAGAGTGTTTTTCTTGTAAGGCCGACTGGGGTTCAATACAACTTCCTAAACGGAGTTGATTCACATTGAGTTTCAAGTTCTAGCATTAAGTGTTAATTCAGGGTAAGAACACCACTATTGTGCTATTCTGGCCATAAACAGTGCAATAGCACTCGCGTCTGTTCCCAGCAAATACAGTGTATTGGACTGAAGAGAGGCTCCTGTTTTACTTAGTTTCCAATACTGAGTTGAACTAGATATGCCCCGTTTGTGTAGGAAGCACAGTTCTCTTGTTCTGAGCTAGCTCACTGTACTGGCCCTATAGGAAACACAGTAGAGTGCAAGAGTGCCTGTTTCTCAAAAGCAGAGTGTTTTTCTTGTAAGGCCGACTGTTTTTTTGAGTGCAAGAATGGCCGTTTCTCAAAAGCAGAGTGTTTTTCTTGCATGGAACACTAGGGTTCAGTTAAACTTCCTAAACGGAGTTGAATCACGTTCAGTTTCAAGTTCTAGCAGCAAGGGTTCATTCAGGCTAAGAACATCACTCTTGTGCTATTCTGGCCATACAGTGCAAATAGTATTCGCGTGTGTTCCCAGCAAGTACAGTGTATTGGACTGAAGAGAAGCTCCTGTTTTACTTAGTTTCCAATCCTGAGTTGAAGTAAATATGCCCCGTTTTTGAAGGAAGCACAGTTCTTTTGTTCTGAGCTAGCTCACTGTACTGGCCCTTTTGGAAACACAGTAGAGTGCAAGAATGCCCGTTTCTCAAAAGCAGAGTGTTTTTCTTGCATGGCACACTAGGGTTCAGTTAAACTTCCTAAACGGAGTTGAATCACGTTCAATTTCAAGTTCTAGCAGCAGGGGTTCATTCAGGCTAAGAACAGCACTCTTGTGGTATTCTGGCCATACACAGTGTAAATAGCATTCGCGTCTGTTCAGAGAAAGTACAGTGTATTGGACTGAAGAGAAGCTCCTGTTCTACTTAGTTTCCATTCCTGAGTTGAGCTAGATATGCCCCGTTTGTGTAGGCAGCACGGTTCTTTTGTACTGAGCTAGCTCACTGTACTGGCCCGATAGGAAACACAGTAGAGTGCAGGAATGCCCGTTTCTCAAAAGCAGAGTGTTTTTCTTGCATGGCACACTAGGGTTCAGTTAAACTTCCTAAACGGAGTTGAATCACGTTCAGTTTCAAGTTCTAGCAGCAGGGGTTCATTCAGGCTAAGAACAGCACTCTTGTGCTATTCTGGCCATACACAGTGCAACCAGCATTCGAGTCTTTTCCCAGCAAGTACAGTGTATTGGACTGAAGAGAAGCTCCTGTTTTACTTAGTTTCCAATACTGAGTTGAACTAGATATTCCCCGTTTGTGTAGGAAACACAGTTCTCTTGTTCTGAGCTAGCTCACTGTACTGGCCCTATAGGAAACACCGTAGAGTGCAAGAGTGCCTGTTTCTCAAAAGCAGAGTGTTTTTCTTGTAAGGCCGACTGGGGTTCAATACAACTTCCTAAACGGAGTTGATTCACATTCAGTTTCAAGTTCTAGCATTAAGTGTTAATTCAGGGTAAGAACACCACTATTGTGCTATTCTGGCCATAAACAGTGCAAATAGCACTCGCGTCTGTTCCCAGCAAATACAGTGTATTGGACTGAAGAGAAGCTCCTGTTTTACTTAGTTTCCAATACTGAGTTGAACTAGATATGCCCCGTTTGTGTAGGAAGCACAGTTCTCTTGTTCTGAGCTAGCTCACTGTACTGGCCCTATAGGAAACACAGTAGAGTGCAAGAGTGCCTGTTTCTCAAAAGCAGAGTGTTTTTCTTGTAAGGCCGACTGGGGTTCAATACAACTTCCTAAACGGAGTTGATTCACATTGAGTTTCAAGTTCTAGCATTAAGTGTTAATTCAGGGTAAGAACACCACTATTGTGCTATTCTGGCCATAAACAGTGCAAATAGCACTCGCGTCTGTTCCCAGCAAATACAGTGTATTGGACTGAAGAGAAGCTCCTGTTTTACTTAGTTTCCAATACTGAGTTGAACTAGATATGCCCCGTTTGTGTAGGAAGCACAGTTCTCTTGTTCTGAGCTAGCTCACTGTACTGGCCCTATAGGAAACACAGTAGAGTGCAAGAGTGCCTGTTTCTCAAAAGCAGAGTGTTTTTCTTGTAAGGCCGACTGGGGTTCAATACAACTTCCTAAACGGAGTTGATTCACATTGAGTTTCAAGTTCTAGCATTAAGTGTTAATTCAGGGTAAGAACACCACTATTGTGCTATTCTGGCCATAAACAGTGCAAATAACACTCGCGTCTGTTCCCAGCAAATACAGTGTATTGGACTGAAGAGAAGCTCCTGTTATACTTAGTTTCCAATACTGAGTTGAACTAGATATGCCCCGTTTGTGTAGGAAGCACAGTTCTCTTGTTCTGAGCTAGCTCACTGTACTGGCCCTATAGGAAACACAGTAGAGTGCAAGAGTGCCTCTTTCTCAAAATCAGAGTGTTTTTCTTGTAAGGCCGACTGGGGTTCAATACAACTTCCTAAACGGAGTTGATTCACATTGAGTTTCAAGTTCTAGCATTAAGTGTTAATTCAGGGTAAGAACACCACTATTGTGCTATTCTGGCCATAAACAGTGCAATAGCACTCGCGTCTGTTCCCAGCAAATACAGTGTATTGGACTGAAGAGAGGCTCCTGTTTTACTTAGTTTCCAATACTGAGTTGAACTAGATATGCCCCGTTTGTGTAGGAAGCACAGTTCTCTTGTTCTGAGCTAGCTCACTGTACTGGCCCTATAGGAAACACAGTAGAGTGCAAGAGTGCCTGTTTCTCAAAAGCAGAGTGTTTTTCTTGTAAGGCCGACTGTTTTTTTGAGTGCAAGAATGGCCGTTTCTCAAAAGCAGAGTGTTTTTCTTGCATGGAACACTAGGGTTCAGTTAAACTTCCTAAACGGAGTTGAATCACGTTCAGTTTCAAGTTCTAGCAGCAAGGGTTCATTCAGGCTAAGAACATCACTCTTGTGCTATTCTGGCCATACAGTGCAAATAGTATTCGCGTGTGTTCCCAGCAAGTACAGTGTATTGGACTGAAGAGAAGCTCCTGTTTTACTTAGTTTCCAATCCTGAGTTGAAGTAAATATGCCCCGTTTTTGAAGGAAGCACAGTTCTTTTGTTCTGAGCTAGCTCACTGTACTGGCCCTTTTGGAAACACAGTAGAGTGCAAGAATGCCCGTTTCTCAAAAGCAGAGTGTTTTTCTTGCATGGCACACTAGGGTTCAGTTAAACTTCCTAAACGGAGTTGAATCACGTTCAATTTCAAGTTCTAGCAGCAGGGGTTCATTCAGGCTAAGAACAGCACTCTTGTGGTATTCTGGCCATACACAGTGTAAATAGCATTCGCGTCTGTTCAGAGAAAGTACAGTGTATTGGACTGAAGAGAAGCTCCTGTTCTACTTAGTTTCCATTCCTGAGTTGAGCTAGATATGCCCCGTTTGTGTAGGCAGCACGGTTCTTTTGTACTGAGCTAGCTCACTGTACTGGCCCGATAGGAAACACAGTAGAGTGCAGGAATGCCCGTTTCTCAAAAGCAGAGTGTTTTTCTTGCATGGCACACTAGGGTTCAGTTAAACTTCCTAAACGGAGTTGAATCACGTTCAGTTTCAAGTTCTAGCAGCAGGGGTTCATTCAGGCTAAGAACAGCACTCTTGTGCTATTCTGGCCATACACAGTGCAACCAGCATTCGAGTCTTTTCCCAGCAAGTACAGTGTATTGGACTGAAGAGAAGCTCCTGTTTTACTTAGTTTCCAATACTGAGTTGAACTAGATATTCCCCGTTTGTGTAGGAAACACAGTTCTCTTGTTCTGAGCTAGCTCACTGTACTGGCCCTATAGGAAACACCGTAGAGTGCAAGAGTGCCTGTTTCTCAAAAGCAGAGTGTTTTTCTTGTAAGGCCGACTGGGGTTCAATACAACTTCCTAAACGGAGTTGATTCACATTCAGTTTCAAGTTCTAGCATTAAGTGTTAATTCAGGGTAAGAACACCACTATTGTGCTATTCTGGCCATAAACAGTGCAAATAGCACTCGCGTCTGTTCCCAGCAAATACAGTGTATTGGACTGAAGAGAAGCTCCTGTTTTACTTAGTTTCCAATACTGAGTTGAACTAGATATGCCCCGTTTGTGTAGGAAGCACAGTTCTCTTGTTCTGAGCTAGCTCACTGTACTGGCCCTATAGGAAACACAGTAGAGTGCAAGAGTGCCTGTTTCTCAAAAGCAGAGTGTTTTTCTTGTAAGGCCGACTGGGGTTCAATACAACTTCCTAAACGGAGTTGATTCACATTGAGTTTCAAGTTCTAGCATTAAGTGTTAATTCAGGGTAAGAACACCACTATTGTGCTATTCTGGCCATAAACAGTGCAAATAGCACTCGCGTCTGTTCCCAGCAAATACAGTGTATTGGACTGAAGAGAAGCTCCTGTTTTACTTAGTTTCCAATACTGAGTTGAACTAGATATGCCCCGTTTGTGTAGGAAGCACAGTTCTCTTGTTCTGAGCTAGCTCACTGTACTGGCCCTATAGGAAACACAGTAGAGTGCAAGAATGCCTGTTTCTGAAAAGCAGAGTGTTTTTCTTGTAAGGCCGACTGGGGTTCAATACAACTTCCTAAACGGAGTTGATTCACATTCAGTTTCAAGTTCTAGCATTAAGTGTTAATTCAGGGTAAGAACACCACTACTGTGCTATTCTGGCCATAAACAGTGCAAATTAGCACTCGCGTCTGTTCCCAGCAAATACAGTGTATTGGACTGAAGAGAAGCTCCTGTTTTACTTAGTTTCCAATACTGAGTTGAACTAGATATGCCCCGTTTGTGTAGGAAGCACAGTTCTCTTGTTCTGAGCTAGCTCACTGTACTGGCCCTATAGGAAACACAGTAGAGTGCAAGAGTGCCTGTTTCTCAAAAGCAGAGTGTTTTTCTTGTAAGGCCGACTGGGGTTCAATACAACTTCCTAAACGGAGTTGATTCACATTGAGATTCAAGTTCTAGCATTAAGTGTTAATTCAGGGTAAGAACACCACTATTGTGCTATTCTGGCCATATACAGTGCAATAGCACTCGTGTCTGTTCCCAGCAAATACAGTGTATTTGACTGAAGAGAGGCTCCTGTTTTACTTAGTTTCCAATACTGAGTTGAACTAGATATTCCCCGTTTGTGTAGGAAGCACAGTTCTCTTGTTCTGAGCTAGCTCACTGTACTGGCCCTATAGGAAACACAGTAGAGGGCAGGATTGCCTGTTTCTCAAAAGCAGAGTGTTTTTCTTGTAAGGCCGACTGGGGTTCAATACAACTTCCTAAACGGAGTTGATTCACATTGAGTTTCAAGTTCTAGCATTAAGTGTTAATTCAAGGTAAGAACACCACTATTGTGCTATTCTGGCCATAAACAGTGCAAATAGCACTCGCGTCTGTTCCCAGCAAATACAGTGTATTGGACTGAAGAGAAGCTCCTGTTTTACTTAGTTTCCAATACTGAGTTGAACTAGATATGCCCCGTTTGTGTAGGAAGCACAGTTCTCTTGTTCTGAGCTAGCTCACTGTACTGGCCCTATAGGAAACACAGTAGAGTGCAAGAGTGCCTCTTTCTCAAAAGCAGAGTGTTTTTCTTGTAAGGCCAACTGGGGTTCAATACAACTTCCTAAACGGAGTTGATTCACATTGAGTTTCAAGTTCTAGCATTAAGTGTTAATTCAGGGTAAGAACACCACTATTGTGCTATTCTGGCCATAAACAGTGCAATAGCACTCGCGTCTGTTCCCAGCAAATACAGTGTATTGGACTGAAGAGAGGCTCCTGTTTTACTTAGTTTCCAATACTGAGTTGAACTAGATATGCCCCGTTTGTGTAGGAAGCACAGTTCTCTTGTTCTGAGCTAGCTCACTGTACTGGCCCTATAGGAAACACAGTAGAGTGCAAGAGTGCCTGTTTCTCAAAAGCAGAGTGTTTTTCTTGTAAGGCCGACTGTTTTTTTGAGTGCAAGAATGGCCGTTTCTCAAAAGCAGAGTGTTTTTCTTGCATGGCACACTAGGGTTCAGTTAAACTTCCTAAACGGAGTTGAATCACGTTCAGTTTCAAGTTCTAGCAGCAAGGGTTCATTCAGGCTAAGAACATCACTCTTGTGCTATTCTGGCCATACAGTGCAAATAGTATTCGCGTGTGTTCCCAGCAAGTACAGTGTATTGGACTGAAGAGAAGCTCCTGTTTTACTTAGTTTCCAATCCTGAGTTGAAGTAAATATGCCCCGTTTTTGAAGGAAGCACAGTTCTTTTGTTCTGAGCTAGCTCACTGTACTGGCCCTTTTGGAAACACAGTAGAGTGCAAGAATGCCCGTTTCTCAAAAGCAGAGTGTTTTTCTTGCATGGCACACTAGGGTTCAGTTAAACTTCCTAAACGGAGTTGAATCACGTTCAATTTCAAGTTCTAGCAGCAGGGGTTCATTCAGGCTAAGAACAGCACTCTTGTGGTATTCTGGCCATACACAGTGCAAATAGCATTCGCGTCTGTTCAGAGAAAGTACAGTGTATTGGACTGAAGAGAAGCTCCTGTTTTACTTAGTTTCCATTCCTGAGTTGAGCTAGATATGCCCCGTTTGTGTAGGCAGCACGGTTCTTTTGTACAGAGCTAGCTCACTGTAATGGCCCGATAGGAAACATAGTAGAGTGCAAGAATGCCCGTTTCTCAAAAGCAGAGTGTTTATCTTGCATGGCACACTAGGGTTCAGTTAAACTTCCTAAACGGAGTTGAATCACGTTCAGTTTC